>NC_026505.1:1999934-2301543 GCF_000182925.2 Neurospora crassa OR74A
CTTCTTCGGCAGGTCATGCTTAGGCGTCGGCTTGGGATCTGCCTTCCACCACCTATGCTCCAGCATCTCCCTCGCCGTGATACGCCTCCTTGGATCCAAAACCAGCGTCTTGGTCAACAGATCCACGCCATCGGACCCGACTGCGCCAAACCGACCCATGTACTTGTCCTTGCCCGCCACGGGCACCACGTCGCTGGGAACCGTATACTCCTTCAGCTGCGTAACACCAGGCCAGTTCTCCTCCGTCGGCGTGCCGATTTCCCTGCAGATCAAGGCGATCTGTTCAACCTCCGAGTTACCAGGCAGGTAAGGGGCACGAATGATGAGCTCGGCAAACACCAGACCCACCGACCAAATGTCCACGGCACCCGAATAGTGGCGGGCGCCGAACAGCAGCTCGGGAGGACGGTACCATCTGGTGATCACGTTCGCCGTCATTCGCACGCCGGGGTCGGCAAAGCTCCGTGCTAGACCAAAATCCGCCAGTTTGACTTCGCCGTCGGCGGCGATCAGCAAGTTGTTGGGCTTGATATCGCGGTGCAGCACGTAATTGTCGTGACACCACCAGATGGCGCGAGTCAGCATGCCCATCCAGGCTTTGATGTCGGCGGCGCCGTAGCGGACGTGGTCAACGTCGCGGATGAGCATCTCGAGGTCGCCGAGGGGAAGGTATTCAAGGACGAGGTTGAGGTTCTGGTCCTTGGATGAAAAGACGGAATGTAAGATGATGATGTTGGCGTGGCCCCGAAGCTTTTGCAGGTACTTCATTTCGCGGATGGCGTCGGGCGCGATGCCATCTTGGTATTCCTTTTGGACTTTGATCTTTTTGATGGCGACTTGTGTTGAGGAGTCGAGACGGGAGTGGCCGAGGTAGACGTTGGCGTAGGTACCTTCACCGAGTTTCTTGCCTGTTGCGCACGATAATATGTGTTAGTTCGATAAACTCCCACTGGAAGAGTTGGTATGACCGAGTACAACGCACCCTTGATGTATTTGTTCTTCTCGTCTTCGTTCATCTGTTCCATCAGATCCATAGTCGGGCGGGCTAAGGCGGCGATCTGCTGGCCCCGGGCCGACCGTGGAAGTCCCCCGCTTGGGGTGCCGCCGCTGGATGGCGGAAGGGATTTCGGTGGCTGGAGCGCATCGGTCGGACGCGCAACAAGAGGGGAGTTCGCCATGTTGCTGGCTGGTTCTCTCGGGTGCTTCAACCCTCGGGCGGACGGTGTAAAGTGATGCCAAAACAGTCGATTACCTACTTAGTCCAGAGATCGCGGGGAAAAGACGGGCTCGATGGGAAGAGAAGGTCGGGCGTCAACGGCAGATCAACGACCGGTGGCTGTTCAGTTGTTGTTTTGTTATTGTTGTTGATGGTGTTGGGCAGCTTCGTAGAGGCAGCGTTGCATAGACGGAGTTAAGATAAGGACGGAGGATAAGGGAAGAGAGAGTGGGATTAAGCTTTGGCAGATGGATGCGCTGTGATGGATGGAGTTCGGTGGAAGGGCCCTGTCAACCAGTGGAGGCCCGGATCCCCGTATGTCTTGTGGGTCCGCTGCTGCCCGCTGGTGTTTGGAGACTAGAGCGATTTCCATTTTTGTTTCTCAGTCATCCCGACATATATAAAAAGACATCTGTCTTTGAGGGTAGAAGGTATCAAAACATCCGCAGTGTTTCTTCACATATCAACTTGGATATCTTATCATGATATATATGCATATCACCATCAAGGGAACCTCTGCCGCGGTGCCGCGCGACGGATGCCCTGCCCAGCCCAGCCCGCCGATGACACCGTCACACCGTCAAACTCGTTTAGGTAAGCACTAACAAGCAAAGACCCCTGTAGCCGTAAGGATAGACCAGCAAGAGACACGCTAAACCCCGAAAGTCTCAGTGCTCCACAGGGATGAGCAGGCGCCTGGACCCTGACGTCACTTCTCACCCAACCAAAGTGGCAGTGTGAAGGCTTCTTCCTCCTCGTGGACGGGCGTCGACATCAGTCCGCGCGCCGGGCACAAGCCGGAGATCATCCGTTGGGCTAGGATTAGAAAAAAATAAAGAACAATGATGAAAACGAAACCCATGCCATGGCAGAGACAAGGAAGTAATCCGCGAGAGTAAGCATCATAGCGTGTCTAGATTACAATAGACTCCAGAAACATAACTCCGGGATAACCCTTTAAGGTCCCCCTTGTGCGCAGTCCATCTCATCTCGTCCTACTTACTCCCCTTTTGACTTTCTTTTTTCCTTGTGTCAATCCAGAACTTCTTGTAGTTTGTTGTTAACGAACTTCCACTCGACCTTGGACACGCAAGCAACAAAGCGTGGTACATACATACCTAGCACCCAAACAGTCGACTGTGGCTGCCGAGACAACCGAGCTTCCAACATTCTTTAAGCTTCCATTGTCAGCATCTCAACCCTTGGGTATTCTTTACTACGACTACGATTTTCAGGTCTCTTAGTTACGACCATATACACTTCGTAACGACGGGACGTGCTTCGTCCAAACTCCTACACGCTCGTTCCTTGTTCCTGCATCTCTGCTCGTGCATCTACACCTAGTGTACTAGCGAAGCTGCGGGCGCACAGAACCCGTGTTACATCATATTCTGTACACCAAACCACCTAGACATCAGACAGAATAACAAACTCAGTCAAGATGTTGCGAGGGATACTATCATATTGGGTAAACCTTCACCTTCACCCCCCATCCATCCTTTCCTTCTTCCCATTCTCATTCCCATTCCCCCAAGCTAAGCTAACACAATGCCCCTTTTCCAGATTTTTCCAATAATCTCCGGCGTAGTCTGGCTCGGCACCCTCCTCGGCCTGCTCATCTACTGGTGCACCGACGAAAACCGACGTCACTATGCCTCCATGGACGCGCGGCAAACCATAGCCTACATCTCCGACGTTGGCGCCTCCACCTTGAAGCCCCTCTTCATCGCCGGCTGTTCCGTAACCACCGTCTTCCTGGACCTCTCCTTCGGCGCCGACCGCTGGCTCCGCCACAAGGGCCGCCTGGTGCCCAACACCACCGTGACGGAAAAGGTTCTTTCGGGCATAACCATTGTGTTTGCCATCGTCGGCACCTGCGGCCTGATCCTGCTGAGCATCTTTGACACGGCGCGATACCCCCGGCTGCACGATATTTTCCTGCTGCTGTTCATTGCCGGGTACGTCATCAGTGCCATCTTCATCTGCTGGGAGTACCAGCGCCTGGGCATGCGGTATCGCGAGCACCGCGTCCTGCGCATCTCGTTCTGGGTCAAGCTTGCCTTTGTCGTTGTCGAGATCATCCTGGCCGTCGCGTTTGCCAGTTGTAGTTACACTGGGCACTATAACCCGGCCGCGGTGTTGGAGTGGACGATAGCGTTCATCTTCTCCTTCTACATCTTTTCGTTCTGGATCGACTTGTATCCCGCGGTCAGGACAAAGGGGACCGGTGGGTACAGGGGAAACAAGGGCATGAACGAGCATATGGAACACGGCAGTAGGGAGGAGCAGGGGATTGCGGGGAGTGATAGGACGTTGATGGGAGAGGCATATGCGGCTGCTCATCATGGTCATGACCAAAGGAACAGCTACTACAGCGGTAACGGGTACAGCGGTAGCAGGCCGGGGACGGCGCCGAATCAGCAGAGCGGGTTGAGGGGGATGGCGCTCCCTAATGATTTTTAGAACAAGAGGCTACGATGATGCGATGACTGTGTTTCTGTTTGGGGAAGAACAAGAAATGTCGATCAAAGGAGATAAAGGAGGATATTTTAGTAATGCTGGAGAGTGCTGGGATACCACATGGTTTCGATATTACGATGAGCAAGCATGGAGCGGGAATCCGTTCCGTCTTGAGGCGGTTCGATGACGGCAACCCTCAATGACTTATGAGGCGTTAAGGGATTGGCACCTTTGGTTTCTAGATCTTCACTTCTTTTTGCATACTTTTGTTTTATCATTATTGCAGTAATACAGACATTACGCGTTACCATAAAGCTTAAAGCACAAGCCAGTATACAGTTCAGGCCACAGCAAGTCCGTGTATTCCATTGTCAAAATGGCTATAACCCATTAATGATGCCCTACCCTATCCTTCCTAGCCATGTTCAATCACAATACTTATCCCAACCAACTTCCCAAAAACACACTAATAATGCTATCACTGTCATCTCATCGTTCCAGGTATATGTCTATACCTCCTCAACATCTTTCCCGAACCTAAATTTAAGCACGCTCCCTAGTCGGATATCCAGCCCCCTCCCTCGCCGGAGCACGTATGATCTCCACCTCCCGACTCAACAGCTTCCTCAGCGCCGGCGTGACGATCTTTTCTACTATCGCTTTGTCTTCTTCCGCCGTAGCCGTAGCCGTAGTCTTGCCCTTGTTATCCTTGGTCGTAGCTGCTGAGGGGGAAGACGCTGTCCTAGGCCCTGATTGAGGCCGAGGCGGCAACGGAGGACTGGATGATTTTGAACCCTCCGCATCTGCCAGAGCGGCTGATACCGATGAGGACGAGGCTGTTGATAACGGCCTCCTAGGACCGGGAAAGTGGTCCTTCCTGTCGATGGCTTCGACTAGGCGGCGGAAGCGCTGGAAGAGGGCTTCGGCGCGGATGAGGGTGGATTCTAGGTCTATTGTGGTGGACAGTTCGTTCACTATGTGTGTGGGGCATCATAATCAGCATACAGTACATAGTTTGGCTAGTGATGATAATGACGAGGAGGGAGATAGGGGAGATGTTCAAACTTACCATACTTCAACACCTCATCAAAGTGTTTTAAATGCGTCATGATCACATCACGATGTCTCTCCAGAATTGCCAGCGCAATGAACAAGTGGAACCCACTGCTCAGGTAATCCGTCCACAACGCCTCCCACAGGCGTAAAACGTCTGCCCACTCGAACTCACGCTTGTACCACACCAGCAGCATGCGGAAGAAGAAAAAGAAGTTCGTGCTGTCGGCCGACTCGAGATGGGCGTACAGTTTTGGATCCATGAAACGGACCAGGTTGTCCAGCGCCAGGAGCTGTGCCCGCATACCGGACTGGTCGCGAAGGAAGTTGCGCTCCATCCGGTCCATGAAGTGCTGGAACGCCCAGAAGGCGAGGGCATCGTCTTGCAGGACGGCGTAGATGGGGGCGAGCAGGTCGGACATGCCTTGGACGTAGCCCAGACCTTTGTTGTACTCATTGTAGGTCAAAAGCATGTCCTTCAGCTGCTCCATGTGGACGTTGGTTCCTGTGGAGGCAAAGGGGGAGTCGGGGTCGGGGTGGGGGATGTCTTCGCCGGCGAAGATTGGGACGTTTCGGTCTGTTCGATGAACATCCTTCTCTGTAAGTACTACTGTGTTAGGAATCTCTGATATATATATAAAAAAAGACAATAAAAGCTGATATGTTGGAAAGGAAGCCTTACCGATCCTGTTTCGCTGCTCTCTCCACCACTCACCCTCTTCGCCCTCACCACCCAAATCAACCTGCCGCTCCCACCAGGCGCCCTTGAGCTTGATGTAAGCGTCTCTTAACGATGCCGCTTGTGCCTTGCGCTCGTCTGCCGTGCTGTACCAATCATACACCCCAAGCAAGAACAGCCACGCCTCCTTCCTGACTCCATCCTCAGGATCAAGCCCACCATGGAAGATCCTCTCCTTCACTTCGTCAACGGTAACACTCAGCCTCCCCGACTCCTCATCAAAGAAGCTATTCCACTCCTTCAGCGTCAACACCCTCCTCCTCTCCTCCAGACTCAAGCTATTCGCCCCGTCCACCAGCTCAAACTCGCCCACATCCGTATCCTCCAGCTCCATGACATCCCGCGCCGTCCATATCCGCCTATTCCTGTCCCTATCGCTCTGCTCCGCTATACCCATCGCCCACCTTGCCAGGTAAATCCTCGCGCTGTCGAACTCGTCCTGCAACGTCTGCACCTCCGGGTTCCTCAGCAGCCTTCTCATTTGCGGCGGCACGCGCGGGTTGTCCAAAACATCGTTGGCCGCTTGGCGGGTAAACGTGGTCACCTTGCTGAACTTCTCCATCAGATTCCAGCCCGCTTCCTTGATCAGCTTGACGAACGGGTCCATGCCGGCGTCCTGGTCCTTAGCATTGGCGCCACCTGGCCCTCCACGCGAAGATCCCGCCTGTGTCGCCGTATTTGTTGTAGGCTTCCCCCCAAATGCAACACTATCCTCCTTTGACGGCTCGACTAGGTACATATTCGGCTCGGCCCCGCTCCGCTCAATCTGCACGTACCGCCTCAGCCACCGGAGCACTTCATCGCCGCCCCAGAACATCTGACCCGCTTCGCCGAAGGGATCGAATGTGTCGGCCGTCCGCTTCTTCTTCTGCAAAATGGTACTCTGGCACTCGCTGTCATGGAAAAAAAGGGCCGGGAAACTGTCGCCGCCTCGGCTGTTGATAATGATGCTGCCCCACCACCATCCCACGCTCGGTGGGCGGATCAGCAGGCTGTAGATGGCGCTGACGGGGATGGCGAAGGCATAGGGCCCGACGGAGCCGCGGTGCGTAGTGACGGTTGGCGGAGGAGGGACGAGGTAGGATTGCTTCGGTGGCGAGTCGCCGTCGCAGAGGTCGACTTTCACGTAGAGGTTGGCTGCTTCGCCAAGTTGAGACTCGGGGACCCAGGCGAGGAGGAGATCCGAGGATGCCGGGGTGTTGCTCGGATCCCGCGAGGACGAGGAGACGGGGCGGTCATCGCGGTGTTGGTTTCTTTGTTGGAGAAGCGCGATATAGCCGGGGATGTTATCCTTTGCGGATGGCGTCGGGTGGATGTAGACCTGGGATTCGGTTAGCATTGCGGCGATGAAATGAGAATACCGACCATTCATGCCTTGCTCTTGGTGTATAGGAGTTTCACCCCTCTCCCCATGGAGGTGTGAGTGATGGTGTTATAATCGCCTTCCTCGTCGTCGCTCATGGCATAGTAGCTCCCGGTGGGTGATGAAGGCTGTGGTCTCGAAGTCGGTACTGGAGTCGGGTGCGTTAGTAATACTGTTGCTGGCGCGGCTGTTGCAATGCTTCCTGTTGTCGTTGTGGTTGTACCTGCTGATGTTGATGTTGATGTTGATGTTGAAATGTCCGTAACGGGTGGGGTTATACTCGACGTCATCTTCTTGATCTGTGTCATGCTGTAGGACTAACAATTGAAAACAGCCATCGACTATACACTGTGCTACAGAAAGTGAGCAGCGGCCTTTCAATAGCCGTCTTGTCGCAGAGAATTGAATGGGATTAGCCGTCCGGAAAGTATATAATTGTGCGCCACTCGTGAAATCAAGTTATTTGTGCAAGGCAAGAAGTGGCAGGTGATGGAACGGAGGGATGTGGTTGGTGTAAGGACTGGAAGTTTCCTAATAACCGACGGAACGAACGTTAGTGTCACAAGCTTTAATGATCACACGCTCAGTCTCCCGACTCGACGTAGGTATTTAAACTCTTTCTTCATCAATTGCCAAAGCGCAATGCCCCGCGCTGAGCTGTTATGCGACCGAAGTCCTGCTGCATGTTAGCGCAGCCCGCCGTCAAACACGCTATCGTGAATTCTAGCCCAGGTAGGTACTACTGTGTTGTCGTAAGTCAACGAGACAGTCGTCACAGGCCTCGTCATCCTATCAGATATTTACTGGGCAGTAGTACTTCTAGCGCAGTCCAGACAAAAACCGCCACGACAGGGGGTCCCTGAATCCACGACGACCCGGCGGCACCTCCACCCCTGCCTCCTTTCACCCCCCACTACCACCATTTTCAATACCTAGTGTAGGTATGGCAAGACCCAACACCTACTAGTCTAGAAACTATTACGCGGCCTTTTCCCTCTTGAATAATTAATTGCTTCTTTGAAATATAGTAGGCGCGTGAAAGATTCCGGCAGCGAAACCACCAAGCCGGACCCTGCTTCCGAACATACGCGGCTTGTATGCAGTCTTGCATGTGCGTATAAGCAGAGTGTGCTTCACTTACACATTAAAACCAAAATGATCTCTCACAAGACGCGCTCTACCTTGGGAGGGTGGGCTCTTCTAGTTGCCACTCGCATCCTTCAGTATCCGCGGTGCCAGGTACTCTTTCGCCTTGCTCCAAGCCTTCAAATCGTTGGCCGAGATGCCCTGGCCGTCCAACGTCTGCAAACCGGCATACACGGCTTCGAAGAATTCGCACGCAATCTCCAAGTCTTCGCTAAATGCCATAGAGTAAGGCACGAACGCATCGGGGAACGTTGCCAGCCTCTCCGTCTTCTCTTTCTCACTGTTCCAGTTGATCGTCTCGTCAAAGTACGTCTTGACGGCAATTCCGAGAGCGACATCGGGGTTGAAGAGGAAGGGAAGCCTAAATGTCCAAGTCAGCAATTATCATCAAAGATTCGAGAGTAGCAGCATGTGTGAATAGAGGGTCCAACTTACTGGTGGCTGAGCTCCCAGCTATCATCCCTCTTCCTTTGTCCCTGACCGTAGAGGAAAAGAGAAGCCAGAATGGCCTCCATCAGAGCGCGTTCAGCACTCCTAACCTCGCCAGCCAACGAGTGGAACGTCAACAGATTCTTACTCAGAGGACCAGTGTACCCATTAGCTTGGTGTCGCAGCTTAAGCAGTGTCGCACAGCGGCTGATTAGCATCAGACTAGACTTGTCATCGTCATCGCCGTGCATAGGGAGACTCAGAGGTTCCACAACCTTGAGACTGCCGTTGAGAAGTCCAAATCTGACCATCTCCATGGCCACAAGCACCGATTCGTAGAGATAGGGAACTGTAGGAAACTTCTTCACCACTGGCTCCAGCGTGACCATGGCGCGGTCCAAAGCCTTGCCCCAGTTAGTCAAGTTGTGCTGGTCGTCGATGTAGCCGCGGACATGGAGATACCTCCATAAACAAATCGACTTGATGATGCTCGCTGATCCAACATTCCTCGCCTTGTTCCGTTGCTCCGCAAAAGTAAGCTTGACAAAATCGGGCTTCGTCAGAGCATGCACTTCGGAAAAGATCGATCCATGCTCGAAGCCGGGGAAATGCTGCTTAATATCCGCCTCCTTGATAACTGCCCACGTGGCCATCTGTACCCCGTAGTTGGTCTTGGTCCTAGCTTCATGACGATGGTCGAGCACAGTAGCGGAGTAGTTATCATCATACCACACCTTCGCCTTGATATCCTTGTACACAATTCCACGGTGCAACCGAGCAAGCACTAAGCTAAGCGCAGTCTCCTCGAGAGGGACAAGTTGGCTCGAGACAAGCTTCTTGTATTCCTCGGTAGCGGAACCGTCCAGAGTCGGCAAAACATATACTTGACTGTGCGTAATCCAGCTCAAGAGGCGAGGCCCGATCAGGCCAGTATTGAGATAGTGGAACATCTCCCAGGGAATTTGAAGGCCTAAATACTCGTGGTTGTCGTTTGTCAGGTGGTCCGCGTCATGAACCTTGACTTCGCCGCTTTCCGCAATGTAGACAAAGTGCTTGACAGCCATCCATGCCTTGCGGTACTTGTCCAACCAGGTAGGATCCTGGTTTTTGATCAAATCGTGAAAAGTGGTGCTGACCATTGTGACCGACTTGTCGGCTGTCCGGAGCATGTTGATGGCATCCACTATGTTGTAAGGCTGGCTCTTGACGAGGGTAGAATCCGTGAGCGGAGGAAACGGGGGAAGGAAGGGAGTGCCGGTCATGAGGAAGGCGTCAATGAAGTGTGGCTCGCTGACGTTGAGCACCTTCATTACGTTCTTCTTAGAGATGGCCGCGCAGGTGTTGCTGGTCCAGTCGATCGAGCGGATGACGCAGTCTTGAATAGGGTAGAGCATCAACTCCAACGGGCCCATGATGCCGCCGCATTGATCAGAATCGATCATGTCCAGGTATGCGATCTGCGCAGCAGCGTTGTAAGGCGCGACCAGGAAGTGAAGTTTTCGCAGCCTCAGCTCCTCTTGGAGCATGGGATATAAAGCCTGGATGTTGTAGAGACCTTGACCCGTAAGCTATTGTCGAACCGTACAAGCCCAGGTATAGACGACTTACTCGCACACTCGCCAAAAGCGGCCACCGCTGCCTCGGCTTGCCCTTCGCTGTAGAGCTTCCACGCAACACCGGTTTGTTTCTGGATTTCCCGGCCCAGCTTCGTGGTGACCTCGTCCTGTCCGACCATAGGTTGGCCATCGAAAATGAAAAAGGGGGTTGTGCGGTTCTTGAGCCAGTTGTCCAATTCGACTTGTATGCGTGCCTGAATGCCGGTAAGGCCTCCGAGAGCGGTCAGTAGCGGTTCGTTATAGTTTTCCGCTTGTTCGAGGAGCTGTCGGAGAAAGTATGACGCGTCGACGGCGATGGCGCATTCCTGGAGCTCGGATATGTTGTAGGATCTACCCCGTAGGCGGTTAGCGAGCGACTCTGAAGGTTCAATGATCAGCACTGGGAGCCAAGGTCGACTTACACTTCCTGGCCCTTGAACCAGGGATCCTCAAAGTTGACTGGCATGTTGTTAGTATTGGAAGAGATGAAGCAAGCGGCAGCGCGAGCGGGTGGTGGGCTGTAGGTGGGTAGAAGGTGATGGCAAGGGCGGCGAGCGGTGTCTAGCTGGGTCAGGCGGTCCTGGTTCGTGCGGCCTCGAGGTGGAAGGGCGAGAAATAGGTGGTTCGGTGGAAAGCGGATGAGTGAGGTGAAATGTAGCCCAAGTTCCGTCCTGAAGGATTGCCAGCAAAATAGTGAAGTGGCAGCACGAAGTCAAAGTATCGGGTGCGAGGAACCTCGAGGGACAAATGTCTGGCGTTACTTCCACTTTGGATTCGGGCCCGCAATTGGCTAAGCTGTTCGTGGCAGCGGGGAGGTGGACCCCAGCATCTATTTAGTATTTACAGGCGAGGAAGCATCGACCCTGTAGGGACAAGCAGAGTCGGCACTTCTACCTGGTTTCGCAGGCAGTCCCAGGGGTACCTCTGCTGGTAGGCAGCGGCAGGTGGTAGAGGTAGGTACCCGTCGCATGTGTCATGCCTGGTGGTCGAGCATAGTTCCGTTCGTTGCTTAGAGGTAGGTTTCGTGACCGAAATCTACCGTTTCCTTTTACTGGCGCGCATTGCCCGCCCCCCCCCCCCCCCCCCCCCCCCCCCTCGACTTCGAGGTAGAAGGGAAGAGGGCAAAGCATTGAAGGGAACATTGAAATCTGATGATGGAAGAGTTGCAGGACTCACCTGGCATCTTGGAAATGTTCCTTCTGGACGCCAATGAGTTATCCCACAATTGGTAAGATTCAAACAATTGAAGTGAGGTGCAGTGACACGCAGGTAGGTAGCTGTGAGCTGGAGGCTAGGTATGTACTATGCAGTATAGACTATAGGCGGCACGGGACAGGGTTTGGTGGAGCTTGTCCTCAGGCAGCTCGCAGTCGGAGCTTGCAAGAAAGCGCAGTGAGAAGTTGAGGGCCAAGATGGGCTAGAATTGGGGAACCATGGAGGGGAGAACGTGGGGCAGAAAACAAGTGGAAATGTACTGGCAGATCGCCCAAAAGGGACGGATACTGTCAACGGTGATTTTGGGGGGGGGGGGACTGAGGAGAGGAGGTATGCCGGTATGCCATAGGTAGGTACCTCATAGCCCGAGTGCGTGGAGGGTCAGGTCATGGGTACTTGGCAGCTTATCAACCAGGGTTGGGGTTATAGCGGACGATGGAAAGAACGGTCTCGACGCCGTAGACCTTCCCTTGTGCTGTGTAGTGTAGATGACCGTGCCTTTGGGTTCGGTCGGTTCGTCCCACACTAGGCAGGATCCAGGTGAGAGATCTAGCAACTGAACAAAGTAGACGGATAAACACCTTTGTAGGTACCTACGACTACCCATAATATGCAATATACTTCAGTTGCAGTGAAGGAGCGGATGGAGCTTGGCGCCCGGGTTCTTCGATCGCTGCCACAGGGGCAGTTGCCCGACCTCTCACCAATCCCAAAACTTTGAGTCACTTGAACCAAGAACGTCCCTCCCCTCGCCAAACTTGGTTGAGGGACACATAAGGTAAATAACGAAAAGTGGTGAAGACATTCATCTTGCGCCAATCTTTGGTTTTTTACAGATCATGGCCGATAATGCGAAGCGGTCACCTCCGATTAAGGCTGGAGGACTTCGAAGTTCGAACTTGGTCCCCAGGAACTTTCATGTCAAAAAGCAGCACAGGCAGACGGGATCACCCGAATTCCAGAACTCTTGGACCGCTTTAGGTGTTAATGCCGCAGCAGGGATTCGTTTAACTGAGTTGGAGAAGCGTTAGCAAACCTTGCTGGCCATCATGATACGCTACAGCTCGGCCGCTCAACGCAAGATAGCCTAGGCGTTGTGACTGAGCACACCTCACATCGGCTTTCCTGTACTTGCTTTAACGTCGAGGTACAGTAACGTGCCTGGCAATAGGCACTCGCAGTTTCAAGTTCCTTGCAGAGGTTGCTGTTTCGGCGTGCTTTGGCTCGAGGACCCTGCAGGGAGTAGGTGACTGCGAGTCCTGGCCAGTTGGCCGTTCCGGTCATGATGCTGGACAGGAGTACCTACCCGTCAGTTCAGTTCAATGCGCTGGGCGGCAGGAGTCATGGTAGTGGTAAACAAAGAAGTCGTCACTTTGATCATTGCATCAGCCATGACCGAGCGGGTAGCTCCGCCGATTCGATCTTCGACCCGTGCCGTAACGGCCGAGCGGTAAGTACGTCTAAACCGTTCCATGCAAGACGCGGCGGGCGGTACAGTACAGTATCTCTACACACATACTGCAACGGAGGGGCCCGCAACGGCACCGCCTGGCCCGGGGCTCTTTCCGGTACTCGGTCACAGGTATTTTGGGTTGTTCGCACATAGCGGTTGCCCTGATAGTGCACTAACAGCTCGCAGCCAGCCTTGAGAGGGAGCTGGCCCAATTCCTTACTTTGTAATACACTCAGCCACCGAATGGAGGATGATGGCGTAGCAATGACACTCGTCTGCCAATCAGATGGCCATCGCATAGCACTAATTTCAACGGGGTAGCATCCGCCTGGCTGGAAGTTTCCAGTTGGCGACCTTGGTGGTTCTGCGGGTTTTAGCTCACCACTGGATGGCAACTTGTAATCATCACGGGCGCAATGGAAGCCTCACCCTGGTCTCAGGCTTTTGTTCTGGCGCAAACTACTAGTGAAAGCTCGTCACGCTTTCAGATTATGCCTCAAGGGGGACGGCCTTGAAATAAATTGGAGCGACACGGGAAGAATCTGGACAAACATGATAGTATGGAAGACAGGAGATGGGCGCAGTAGCTAACGAAAGATGATCTGTGGACATGCATCTCATCTTGCCCGAAAGGCAACGGAGCAGGGCTGGGTGAATTGTCCGCTCGGGATCAGCGTTTGTTCTTCGACTCGCTTCTCATCGTGGATCCCGACAGGCAGGTGAGCAGGCATTCCAATTAAACATTTGACGCAGACTTATATTCCCAGTTTCCAGCACATGTACATAGTGTACACACGAGCTATCCTACGCGACTGTAGCAGCCAGTGATGGCCTTCAAGAGTAAGAGTGCGTCGCGATAGGATCAAAGTCTCGACGGTTCTTTCGAACATGGAAGCACTGGTCGAGCTGTAGCCCCATTTTTTTTTCTTACCACTACATACATACAGTATACTATTACCCCGTACTTTTTAGGTCAGAAAAATTGCATGAATTCCACTTCCCTTCTCACGGCATCCACCGATGACATCCACTCCGCACCGACAGGAACCGCGAGAGGAAACAAATGAACGAACTGTATGGACCAAACGGACGGGTAACCACGTTTTCCCTGGTGGTTGAAAACGAAACCGCCAAAACATCCAACACCGCATAGGTCCGTCGAGCTGAAAGCTGCAGTGCCTGCATAGACCCATAATTCTGGTATTCAGTTGCAGACCTCATTCACCCCGAAAAAGGACCCTTGATACATGGTCTCACATTGAGCTGGACGCTCACTTGTCAACCCCTTGCACCGCCTTTGCACCGCTTGCTGCTGCTGGAGCCATCCCGACTTGTTGCCAGGCAAGCCAAGCACTCCAAGGTGCACGAGAGGCTCCAGGACCGGGCCATTCAAAAGGAGGCAAAAAGATCCACGATCCCATGGTGCCATCCACCCAAGCACACTATCCAATCCGTACAATCCACCCACTGACCGCCGTCGAGCGACAAGTCGACGAGATCACCAACCTGCGACAAAAGGCCAACGAAGACGCGCACTAATCGAACATCGCCGTCGGAAGTATAACCCATTACCCAGTAGGAACTGGCAATTGTAGCTGGAATTGCGGTTGGCGCCACCCGATCAACCCGGTCCAGGGATTGGAGTGCAGTTGTTTTTTTCCTGCTCGTCAAACATCGCTTGCCCCGTTTTATCGTCGATGCCGAGTCCGAATTGAGACTCCCCTCCGCCCCCGTCGGTTGCTGCCCCCGTCGCTGCCCCCGTTGCTGCCACCGACCCTCGTCGCCTTTAGAACACCAGCCTCCCGCAAGTCCTCCTGACCCCGTCTCTCCATCCTCCCACGCCAGCCAGCAAGTTTTGTCTCCGTTCATACATTATTCTTCACTTACAAACCTCGATCCACTTGGTCGTCTTCCCGACGTCAAATTCTGCAATACAATAAACCTACCTACATACATAGGCTTCGCCCGCCTTAACTCCAACCGGGAGAGCGGCCGCGGCGTCTGTATGCGCTGCAGATGATATATTCGCATGATGGCTACTGTTTCCCGGACTGCAACTGCCTTAGCGACGCCGCCAGCCACATCTCACGGCAACAAGTTCACGTGGGACAGCGCGTCGGTGCCCGTCCATTCGGAGGTGAGTCCTTGAGTCCATCATGATGTCCTGGTAATTCGGGAGATTACACGCAATATCCCCTGTTCCCCGCATCTCGTTTTACAAATTCTTATTCCTTATTAACTCCCTGCCCCGGAAACACCATGTGCCTGAGGCCTTCGTCGTGCTCCTGAGCATCGAGGCTGCCTGCGTGCATCTCGCCCATCTATCCGTTCTTTCCTTCTACCTATCCTCGTGCCCACCCTGCCCTGCCCTGGTGCCTGCTTAGGTGTCGGCTCCAAGGAGGCATCCACTCACGCGCCAGTGCCGATTGCCATCGCCATCGCCGTTTCCATCGCATTTCATCCTCCATTTTCTTCCACTGACATTCTCTTTTTCCTCCTTCCTCTTCTAGAAGCCTGTCAATCCCAAGAGATCTTCCATCAACAATGAGAACGGCTACCCCTTTGGCCGCCCTGTCCTAGCTTCTCAAAAGAGGAATTCGACTCTGCTTGCCACCCACAACACACCACCCATGGACCCGCTCACACACGACCACTACACCGGGGATGTCGCCGACGATGCAAGGTTTACTCGAAGCACCAGGGACGGCGGGAGTCCCGCCGATAGTTTGTTCGACCCGGAAACCGACGAGAGCAAATGGATTCACCGCGACAAGCTCGCCCAGATTGAGAACGAGGAACTACAGGCTGCGGGTTTCGTCTTGCCGGTAGCGAGAGACAACAGGGCCCGGTCGAAGAGCGGAAACCGTTTGAAGAGGGATCAAAGCCAGGATAAGCTTAGCGGCCAGGCTAGATCCATTGGCGGCGGTGAGCACGTCGGCTCGAGGTCTAGAAAGAACTCGTCGGCTACGCAGGACTGGGACAAGCGCGCCGATGATGGTGCTGAGCACGCTGATTCTACGTCGAACCCCGGCGCTAAAGTAACATCCCGGATACCTGTGCCGAGAACCAAGGCTTACCCAACAACGCCAACTGATGAGAAGGCAGCCGCCTTCGGGCGGAAACGCGATAGCAGTCCTGAGGAGGATAAGGAGAAGATAGCCTATCCGAAACCACGAGGACGCAGCGGCAGTACAGGGAACGCTCTCACCAAAGCGGCCAATGGATCCGACGCTCGGCCTGTAGCTAAGCGGGCCGACACCTCCCCCATGAAGAGCAAGCCGGCTGCGGGAGCCAAGAAGGTTTCCGGCAAGGCTGCGACTGCCACAACGGCGCGACCGCGAACACGAGGTGCATCCGCCAAGGATTCAACAGGTGCTCGGCCAACGACGCGTTCTGGTGACCGAGAACTGTCGCCCACAACGCACAAGCCGATGGAAGGCGAACCACCCTGGATGGTTTCGGCATTCCGCCCTGACCCCCGTCTGCCACCAGAGCAACAACTGCTACCAACGGTGGCCAAGCGGTTACAACAGGAGAAGTGGGAGCGGGAGGGCAAGGTTGGCAACGTCTACGACAAGGAGTTTAGGCCACTCACAGACGAAGGCTTCCTCGAGCCACCCGAGCATCCTATCGTTGCGCCTGAACATGAACCGGCGGAGAACGAGAACGAGAACGAGAACGAGAACGAGAACGAGAACGAGAAGGAGGAAGAACAGGAGAAGGAAAACGAAAAGGAACAGCCGCAGGCAGACTGGCCTTTAAAACCCGCCGAGCCTCAATGTCCTCAGAGTCCACCTCCTCCAAGTCTCCATAGCCTTCAGAGCCCCCGGAGCCCAGCTCCCGTTGGACGGACCAACTCATACTCGACAATGCCCAAGATTGCGGACAAGCCGGTTCTGACCAAGTCCCCCAGCCCGAAGAACCCCCCACAGCGTCCTCACCCATCAGAGGTGATCAGGGTACCAGAGCCTCCCGAGGATCCGCCTCAGAAGAAGGAGAAGGGAGGATGCGGATGCTGTATAGTTATGTGAGCGCTAGGCTCCAGAACTTGGGTATCCATACTCGCCTTTCCAGTCAACCGACAACTTATCAAATCCATCAATCACCAATACGACCTTTGGTCCCTTATATCGTCGTCCGCCACCATCAAGCCGTGACTCTGCTATCATTGGCTTTCTGGTAGTCCTTGAACACTACCCTGAATAATGACGAAATGAGCTCCTTTTTCTATATATTCAAGTCTGGCACACTCAATTCTGCTTTTGTATCTACACTCATCACACCCACGCGCACACGCACATACCCCCCCCTGCTTGATTGTCTGCTACTTTCTGTAGCGTTCCCTCATTCGTTTCCTTTGTCCTCAGTATTCTTTTTTCAGAGCTTCCTGCGCCAGACTGCTCGTCGCTGTCAGCATGCTCCCGCACTCCGACACTTAGCCTTGTCTCCAATCCGAGTCTTATACCAAAGGGTGCAATAATCAGCAGCATTGTGTCCTAACGAAAACTGGAGCTTCTCAACCACGGCGACGGTTCTTCTAGCGGAGCAAGAGCAAGGGTTAATTTTTTAAACGGTGGACGGACAATTACAGAACTTGGGAGGGAACTCCCCTGTTTGGTTTTCGACGACAAACCGAACCAAGATCAAATCATTTCTCCTGTCGTGCCAAGTCGGGAGCAAAAGCTGAACGAATCTTCTGGAAAGGGGGAATTCTGTTCGGCAAACCGGAGTCAATCCCTGACGTGGATTGAGAAAAGATCTAAACCGGCAACCGAGCAAGGAGAGCGAGGGAGACAGAGAGGGGGAAAGGAGTAGGAAGACTTGAAAGAAATATTGGGGTTCAAGGGACAAAAGAAGGAAGGAAGGCGAACACCAAAACAAAACCCCCGGTTATAATACCACCTTAACTTAATTCCCACGATCCTCTTGTACATGGTCTGGTTTTCTCTCCCGTCTTTTCATCAGTCGTCGAGATCATCATCCATCCATATTACGCTTTACTACTACAAGTCGAACTACTAGTCAGTCAACCCAGAACTAAACATACTACTTGGTTTATCCTCCCACAACCAAATTGGCTTTTTTCAATGTTCGTGTTTCTGTTTGGCTTAGGTGTTTTGTTGTTTCAGCCTGCATTGTCTGTATTTCTGTTTTCGCGTTTGCGGGTCTTGCTCTTTTTTTTTTTTTTTTTTTTTTTTTTTTTTTTTTTTTTTTTTTTTTTTTTTGCGTTGTCTGCTTTTACTGTCTCGGCCAAGTTATGCTTTTTTTTTTTTCCAACAAAATGGGGCAGAAGGCGCGGAGTTCGTTTCTCTTTTTTTGTCCTGTCTTTTCTGAGAGAGATCGAATGGTGCGGGCGTTTTTGTTTTCTTTCCTTTCGAGGTCTTTTCCTTGTTTTCTTTGTTTGTCGCTACATGTACGCACGGCATGCACACGCAATATTCATAAGAGAGGAGAGAGAGGTGGATGGATTAACCAAGATAACCGTCGCGAGGCGGTTTGAAGGGGATACAATGGAGGAATTCGAAGGCAATGGGGGGGCGAGGCAAGAGTCAGGATGACTAGGAGATAGAAGATAAGAGAGGAGGAGGCAAAGAAGAGCGTCAGTCTCTCTATCCTCTCTTGATCAGCTCACTGCCTTACCTAGTAGCTAGTCGTTTTGTTGACGAGAACAATAAACGGATTTTTAGCATACCTTTACTTCACGATGTACTCGTCATGATATTGAGTGAGCTTGGTAACACATTACTGTTGGGTTATAGCTAGCAGCCAGACAAATACTCCAGTACTGGCGTTATTAGCTATGATCTCTCCATAATCTAGGTTAAATGTGTAAAAGAAGTAATGGGGTTGATTACTATCACTGGCGTAGGTAGCTACTTGTGAGAGGTACTAGAATTGCATAGAATGGGATGTCACACGAAATACAAAGAAGCGGTCCTACACTAGTGCACAATAGATGCTACATAGAAATGTAGGTCCGTAAGCCGCCACAAAAAGAGAGCATACTACTTGATGAGCGTGCACACATTGGTGAATTGGAGTTTATTTAATTTCAACCATACTTCAGTTATATGTATTTTTGAACATGATAAATCTTTTTTGTTTCTGCATAAGAACGTAGCTTAGTAGCTTCACCTTCTCGCTAATGAAAGAAGTCAGGTTCCAACCATACGCTTAAACGCCAACCAGCCAGCCAGCCAGCCAGCCAGCCAGCCAGCCACAACAAAATCGCGACATCAAAGTTTAACAGAGCAAACAAAAACCCGGGCATATCTTGAAGAAACCCTCTCCCTCCTCTTCAGAGCCCGCCGATATTGCCCAAAACCGGTAGACAACCATCCGGCTCAGACAGACAGACAGACAGACAGGCAGGCCTCTAATCTCTTCAACATGATCATGGGACTTTAGGTACAACCGACTTCCACAACTTAGTCCACGATTCATACATATATCGGGACTCTTACCGGCTCTTTCGCTGCCGTGGTAATCCTCCTCTTGGCCTTTGTGTCTTAACACATTTCTCCCATGTCGTCATCAACAAATTACCAATCATCAACATCCCCATCCCACTGATCTCCCACATCCGCCCATCCACACCCCCACCTCCTCCCGCCCGTCTCACCACCGGTTCTCAAATCCGCCGCCTCCTCGCGACCCTCGCGCCAGCATCTCACGAGATAATCATCGCTGGCCGTCACCAAGCTGCCATCCAGCGTCCACGTAAGCGCGCCCACCTCCTTCTCGTGTCCGCGCACGAGCGGCGTGCCGCGGCGAATGATGGGTGTGTTTGATGAGTGGTGATGACCGCCCTTGATGCCAAACAAGCTTGCCGAGGAGCTAGTTCCCGGCCGTCCTCCTCCTCCTGACGAAGAAGACATGGACATCAGTGATGATGAAGGCAGAAGGGAAGTGGTGGCGCTGCGGGTAAGGCGAGGACGAGCGGGCGTGACGGGGATGCAAGAGGTGGGTTCGCCGACGAGGTACGACTCGTCGTCTTCTTGGTTCGGGTGCTGGCGCTGCCAGGCAAAGGCTTCCTTGATGTAGCGCTCATCGGTGGGGAAGAGGACGGCGGCGCCGTCGCTGCTGCCGACGGCCAGGAGCTCCGAGTGGCCGTTCTTAGCGGGCCGGATGGCGGATTTTACGTAAAAGCTGGTTGCGTGGAAGAGCGGGTGGCGGAAGCCGTAAAGCGGACCGAGACCCTCGTGCGCGGTGCCGTGGTTGTGGTGCCGGCGGCGCGGGGGTTCTTCGCCGGGACGGGCGGCGGTGAGCTCGACGGCGTGGCCGAGGACGAGGTGAGCGGTGCTGTAGGCGTAGACGGTGTTGTCTTTGCAGAGGGTGTAGAGGCGGGAGCCGTCGCCGCCGAGGGCCATGGAGGAAATGCCAAAGGGGCGCCAGTTGGCGTGGCTGGGCAGGGGTGCTGTAAAGGAGACGGGCGTGCTGTACTTGTGGTGGCGGCTGGTGTGCACGGCGCGGATGTCCCAGAGCTTGACGCTGGCATCGGCTTCGCAGGCAGTGAGGAAGAGGTGTTCCCTGCCAGGAGGAAGGAACTGCAGAGCCGTGACGGAGACTTCACCAAGGCGACCAGGTACCTCGCCTATCCGGGCCACGTCGACGTTACTGGCGCCGGGTAGCAGATTGCGAGCCTGTTTCTGGGGAATGCGTGAGTGGGCATCATAGATGCTGTTAACAACGCAACCAGGGTTAGGGGTGCGAGGGAGACGAGCGTGAAGGCCAGCTTCTGAGCGGATAGCAACGTCTTGCACAGGACCGCCTCGGCAACGGAGATCCCAAATCTGTACGCTGCCATCTCTACTAGTTGTAGCAAGGACAGAATTGGCGCCGCGGCCCGGCTGAAAACGGACTTGTTTGAGGGATGCGGTGTGGTGACCGAGGATCGAAATGGGCTGCTGCGTTACAAAGTCCAATACCTTGCCTGTTTGGTCACCAGAAGCCGTGGCAAGAAGCAAGTCATCGTCGGAGAAGGCCATGTCAATGATGGCGTTGCCATGCGCCTGGAACGACATGTTGATCTGAGAGAACTCATTCTGGGTGTCCAACAGACGCACATACCCTTCTTCGTCACCTACAGCAACAAGATTCTTGGCTTTGGGGTGGTCAGCAAACGGAGTTATCGGCCAACGAATGTATGCTGACTTACTATTGCAGCTTGTGGTGCAGAATGGGATGCTGCGAGGATGTCCTTCGTGGCTGTTCATAAAATGGGCGTCTTCTCGGCGACTATAAAAGTCCGCCGTTTCCGACCGCCAGTCTGTTTACCGAGTCAGCATAGGCTTGAGGAAGATGCATCGACATATCACCACATACCAGAAACTGGGCATGATAAAGACCTGTTTCCGGCACCAGGCATACCACCCGTCACTCGCTGCACCAGTTGAGCTCCCAATCCACGACGATCCAACTGTATAGGCGCACGGTTTGGCCGACGTCGTGTGGTTGGCAGCTCTTGCCCATCATCATCATCATCACTTTCTTCCGACTCAGCCTCATCTCCATCGAGGGCCAATTGGGATGGTAGCTTCCGAATAGAATGGATCGGACTGCCGAGACGATCGTGCTTCAACTCGGGAGTCGAAAGTAAGGCTGGGGATGTGGCTGCAGGAGAGGGTAGGTGGGATACGTGCGATGCCTCAGCCCTCTTGGGTGTTGAAGCATGAGTGATCTTTCGACGCTTGGAGCTTCTCTGGCCATCCTGAAGGCTCGGTAACACATCTGGGATTTCCTCTTCCGAGATGGGCCTGAGAGGACTGGATGGAGTATGAGATCGTTCTATGAGAGGACCGGCTAGATCACGAAGAGCTCTTTGGGAAGCGCTGGGGTGGTTATTCGCTATGACTCGGGGAGTAAAGAAGCGCCTGAATTTCCGGGGGGTGATGGACGGGTTTCGACGTTCCTTGGCTGCGCTTCGCGGAGGAGGAGAGGACGGAATGGGGGGAATGTTGTTGCTGGTGTTCAACGACGACGAGCTCTTAACTCCCAAAGGGGTTGAAGTGCTGTTGGAGTTATCGGCCATGGCGAAAGGATTCTCTTCGACTACCAGAGCGAAGAGCTGGGTCCAGGCCGCTTATGCAACACGATACCTAGAGACGATGTACACGGGGCCGGCGACGCTGGATGCGCGCGACCTGGCAGCGAGGGGCCGCCGATGGCAAGGGTACGCGGAGACAGAGAACAGGCTGTGGTGATGGATATTTGTACAGAATCAGTTGAGCAACAGCTGGCGCAGAGGTATTGCTGGCAAGTGTCGACTGGATATTGGACAAGGGCTGACGTCGAAGTTGCAGGCTAGGCTGTGTGCAGCAAGCAGGCTGAGCTTGAAGAAGGACGGGAGGTCGAGGTCGTCGTTGAGAGACAAGGTAGGCGGCCGGGGGGGGCGTAAGGTATTGGCGCCGAGTTTATTGGTTGGCGGATTTGGTCGTAGTAGTATGGGTCCTCTGAGTGAAGTGGTGCGGCCGGAAGGGGTATGTCTATGTCGGTTTCTGGTGTAAGTGTGTCCTTGGTAGTATGGACTTGAAATTGAATGCGTAGGTGGAGATGTGATGGAATTGGATTTGGTTGTTCGTTTCTGTTGTGGATTTCCCTTGCGTGGTTCAGTTCCTAGAAGTACCTACGCTTTTGCTGAGTTCCCACTTGAGTACCTAGGTTTGCCGGGCAACCAAATCGACAGCCATGGAAACCTGACCTGACCTGGCCTGACCACCCATGGACTCCATTGAACACCTCCTCCAGTGGGCAGAGGCTGGGCGTGCGGTCCGTAGCGGCCGGGGGTCGGGGGGGAGGCGCCTAGAAGGAATGCGGTTTAGTGCTCCATCAGGGGAACGCGAAGACGCGGGAACAAATGACGCGCTGCATCGCGAAAGCTTAATGGCTTTTTCGTCCCATAAATCGCGGTTGCTGAAGACATGAAGATTGGTCAATGCACTGCACTTCAACCGCGGGATGTCTGGCCCACCCTGATGGGGCCCGTCTTGCTCGTTGCCCCACCAGCCGCCGGAGTCCAGTCTCTTATCGCTTATCGCCCTGCAGCTGTCATCCAAAAAAATCATTCTGCAACGACGACCCTGCAATCCCTGCGCTGCGAGTGCTGGAGGGAAGAACAGTCAAAGGGCACCCGGACTGCCATTTTCACCAACCCAAAAAAGTCACCAGGTCGTCCTGCTCAACAACACCAGTCGGAAACACCCCCCGACTTAGAGCACCGGCACCATGGCGATCCAAAAGAAACACGGCAAGGGCCGTCTTGACAAGTGGTACAAGCTTGCCAAGGAGAAGGGTTATCGTGCCCGTGCCGCCTTCAAGCTGATCCAGCTCAACAAGAAGTATGGATTCCTCGAGAAAAGCAAGGTCGCTCTCGATCTTTGCGCTGCGCCCGGTGTAAGTCATAGTCGTGAACATCCAGTTTATCATGGAGTGAACTAACCATGTCTGTGTCCGTCCCTAGTCGTGGTGTCAAGTCTGCGCCGAGACTATGCCGACAAACTCCATCATCATCGGTGTCGATCTTGCTCCCATCAAGCCCATCCCCAAGGTCATTACCTTCCAGAGCGATATCACCACCGAAAAGTGTCGCGCAACCATCCGCTCCCATCTCAAGACATGGAAGGCCGACGTCGTTCTTCACGATGGTGCGCCCAACGTCGGTACTGCTTGGGTCCAGGATTCGTACAACCAGGCCGAACTTGCCCTGCACTCGCTAAAGCTGGCCACCGAGTTCCTTATTGAGGGCGGTACGTTCGTCACCAAGGTGTTCAGATCCAAGGACTACAACTCCCTTCTCTGGGTTTGCAACCAGCTTTTCGCCAAGGTCGAGGCTACGAAGCCCCCTTCGTCCCGTAACGTCTCCGCCGAAATCTTCGTCGTCTGCCGCGGCTTCAAGGCCCCCAAGCGCATTGACCCCAAGCTTCTCGACCCCCGCTCCGTTTTCGAGGATGTGGCCGGCCCCGCCCCCAACAACGAAGCCAAGGTGTACAACCCCGAAGTCAAGAAGAGAAAGAGAGAGGGTTATGAGGAGGGAGACTACACCCAGTTCAAGGAGATCTCTGCCAGCGAGTTCATCAACACTGTCGATCCCATCGCCATTCTCGGCCAGTACAACAAACTCAGCTTTGAGCAACCCAAGAACGGCGATGTAGCATTGGCTGCCCTCGACAAGCTCCCCGAAACGACCGAAGAAATCCGTCTCTGCTGCGCCGATCTCAAAGTGCTCGGCAGGAAAGAGTTCAAGCTTCTCTTAAAATGGCGTCTAAAAGTACGGGAGATCTTCGGCTTCCCCTCCAAGAAGACCCAGAAGGCAGCTGTGGACGAGGAGGTTGCGGTAGTGGAGAACATGGATGAGGAGCTTAGGATCCAGGAGGAGCTGCAAAGGATCAAGGAGAAGGAGACCTCCAAGAAGAAGCGCGAGAGGAGGCGCGAGAATGAGAAGAAGCAAAAGGAGATTGTCCGCATGCAGATGAACATGACTGCGCCCATGGATATTGGTGTGGAGCAGGAAGGTCCCCGTGGTGAGGGTGCCATGTTCCGTCTCAAGACTATCGACCAGAACGCTGCCCTGAATAAGATCGCCAAGGGCAAGATGGCCGTTATCAAAGAGACCGAGAAACCGAAGGATTACGACTTTGGCTCCGACGGCGAAACCGACGAGAGCGACGAGGAGGCCGATCGTCTGGAGGAAGAGCTCGACAACCTGTACGATCAGTACCGGGAGCGGAAGGCGGCGGCCGATGCCAAGTACCGTGCCAAGAAGGCCAGGAAAGAGAACGGCGACGATGAATGGGAAGGCGTATCTGGCGATGAGGAGAAGGGTAGCGACGACGATGACGATGAGGAACTAGAAGTGGACAGCAGTGATGATGATTCCGACTCAGAGGATGGTGAATCTGGCAAGAAACTTATAACAGATCTAGACGGCCAGCCAGAAGAGAAGGATGGTCTGTCCAAGCGGGCCAAGAACTTCTTCAGTCAAGGTATCTTTGCGGAGATACCAGGACTTTTGGAGGAGCCAGAATCTGAGGAGGAGGAGGCTCAGGAGGCTGAGCTTGTTGAGGCTGTGGAGGACCTCAAGGTTACCAAGAAGGAGAAGAAGGAAGCCAAGGAAACCAAGGCCAAGAGCAAGAAGGCGGCCGAGGAGAGCGATGACGACGACGATTTCGAGGTTGTCAAGAACAACGAGGATGACGACTGGGAGAACGTTGAGAAGAAGAAGAAGAACGGCAGGCCTGGTAAGTTTCACTCAGTCCCTCTTCAGTATGACCTGTTAAGGGCAATGGCTGACTATGACAACTACAGACATCGACATCATCACCGCCGAGGCCATGACCCTCGCCCACCAGCTCGCGACCGGCGAGAAGACAAGTTACGACGTCATCGACGACGGTTACACCAAGCACGCCTTCAAGGACCGCGACGGTCTTCCCGACTGGTTCCTTGACGACGAGTCCAAGCACGACAAGCCGCACAAGCCCATCACCAAGGCCGCAGCGCAGGCCATTAAGGAGAAGCTCCGGGCCTACAACGCCCGTCCTATCAAGAAGGTGGCCGAGGCCAAGGCCAGGAAGAAGTTCAAGCAGGCCCAGAGGCTGGAGAAGCTCAAGAAGAAGGCCGATATGCTTGCCGGTGACGATGGCATGTCAGAAAAGGAAAAGGCTGCTAGCATTTCGAAGCTCATGGCGTCGGTTGCTAAGAAGACGAGGAGGGCGCCTATCAAGGTTGTCAAGGCTGCTGGTTCCAACAAGGGTCTCCAGGGCAGACCTAAAGGAGGTTCGTACTATCACTACCTTAAGATCTGGTGTGTTCTTTATGTTGGAATGATGCTAACTCGGTTTTTTCAATTTTATAGTCAAGGGCAGGTACAAGATGGTGGATCCTCGTATGAAGAAGGAGTTGAGGGCGATGAAGAGGATTTCCAAGAAGAAATAGACGTCGTGTCCAGCAGCAGTATAGTTGGTGGAAGTTTTAATTGCGATACCTTTTTACCTGTTCATATCGTTGTAGAAGACGGTTGTTATGACAAGACAGATCTTGTTATGCTTGTATATCAAAGGGGGATTGAATGGTCAATAAAGAGAGCAGCACTGTTAAAAGCTTTCAAGACGTCGTTTACTTGGGTTCAAGGTTCTTGAGCTCCTGCTGCCGCCGAGGTCGCCACCCTGTCGGCGCGCCCTTCCCGTCCTCAGACATCGGATGACATGACACCCGGGCCCGAGCTGGGCCTGGGCCGGGCAGCAGGGCAGCATATAAGGTCCGTTACATAGCCCCTCTACCCCAGCGGGCCCTGCGGTCTTATGGCGCAGTGGTTCATGATGAAAACGTTGTTGGGTGCGCGGTATCCGAGGTACAGTTTTCGTAGGTTGCAGCTGGAGCATTGTTGTTCGTTCCACAAGCTTACCCGGGCAACTTGGCTTTTTTTTTTTTTTTTCTTTTTTTTTTTCCCCGAAAATCGGGGAGTTGTCGATGATAACACAGATGTCAAACTTGGAGTGTTGCTTTTTGCGGATTTGGAATTGTATGAAATAGAAAGAACAGAACTTCAAGTCTGCACTTGATTCTGACTGTACGCACCACTTAGAGGTACCCTTTGAAATTTCCGACGAAAGTGTGAAGAGCGCATGAACGGTAATGAGTTTCCAATCTATTTCTAACTGGAGACGTTTTCTTCTTACGATTGTTCATTTATACTCCATTACAATCATATAGCTGGTTTGCACGGGAGGATTCTATCCAAAACGCCCTCATTTGTGCGAGTGTCGGTTTCAGTCCCGGCGTCGACTCAGCTTGGGGTAACTCACCAAGAAATTGTTGAAGCCTATATATATACTGGTCTCATGGAAATGGAAAGGAGAGATCGCGTCTTCGAAACATCTCAGCTGTTGTAGATGGTGGTGTCAGAGAGAGAGAGAGTCGTGCAAGTCTTGATGGAGGGTGCGCGAAAGTCAAAGCTGATTTGAATGTAGTCAAAAAAAGACCCTAGTGCGAGAAGTCCTGCCCATGGGAAGAGAAAAGGAGGGGTGAAGAAACTGTTTGCGAGGCACCATGGGAAATAGAGGGATGGATAAAAGTCAGATATGAGATACGGGTATATTGCATCTATTTTCTATGATCCCATTTGTCGTCTCATGGCGACTCTGCATTCTTTTTGTTATGCTGCTGTTGCTGATTGACTGCTCTCACAAAGGATGTAAACGGGTACAGAGGCCCGGTGAAGTCCATGTCGTACCTAGGTAGGTGTTGTCCAGTGGTCAGTACATGTATGCTTGCAAGAAACGAACCAGCCTGGCACTTGGGAGGAGATGAAGAGAGAGTTGATCTACTCACCAATAGTTCACAGCAACGCAAATCCCTTCTTGCGAGCAAGACTGAGAGACCTTGTGATACCTGCCGTTCATCTTCGTTAGCAATTACTTCATTGACTCACTCACTCACACCCGCTACATCGAAGGAAATGACCCACCACATAGCAGGCAAATAAAGCATATCCCCCTCCTCCAGCGTCACCCTCATCGGCTCCGCCAGTTTCGAATACCTCGTCGCGTTCTCCTCGGGCTTATCGGGATCCCAAATTGCGAAGGGGACCGTGACTTCTTTGCCGGTTTCCGAGTCCTTTTCCATGACCAGTTCCATTCCCCCCTTATCACCAATCTCCTCCTCTCCATTCTCCTCCTCTCCATTCTCATCCCCTTCCTCATCCTCGTTTTCTCCTTTCTGCTTCTTCCTCCTCACATACCCCCCGCTCTCCAATTCTCTCTCATTCACACAAGACAAACAGTGCGGCGGCAACAGCACAAAGTGTTTTCTCCCCCTGATCTGGACATAGACGTTCTCGTAGTTGTCCTTGTGTAAAGCGGTGGTGGACAAGGAGTTGCCGATCCAGAGGTTGATGGCTTCTGGCTGGGCCTCCTCGTCGGGGCCGAGACGGTGGGGGTCTGACAAGGCGATGCGCGCCCAGGGGATGGTGGGGGGCACGGCGCTGTAGAGGGAGGAGTATTCTTGTCGGAGGTTGTCGTTTTCTGTTGATTTTTTTTTTCTTCCTGTCAGTATATTTTTTTCTCTTTTTTTTAAAAAAAAAAGAAAGAAGAAAAAAGAAAGAAAAGAATGAGATACCCGTCAGGGTTTGAAAGGGCCTTGACTTCGTTACGCCCAAGAGGTCATCCCAACTGGGCGATTCATGGGGTGAGGTTTAAGTGGCTTACGGGTTTGAGCATAGCGAACCTCGGACTTGCGAAGTCCTTGGGTCTTTTCTTGGTGAATCACATAGGTGAGGAAGTCGCTGAAGGACTGGTCTTCTTCGTGAGGTTTGGCGAATACTAAAGCGCCGGTTTCGGGGTGGACAGTTGGGGCGTCGGCGTTTCTTTTGTGATGTATCAAGATGCGTGAGCTACTATGTTTTTACTTGAAGTTTTCAACGACGACGACGACGACGACGACGACAATGATATCTTTGAGAGGCAACATACCCAAAAGGAGTAACGGCAACATTGACCGTCTCATCCCCAAGGAAATTGGAAAGATACTCGGCGGTCCATGTCTGGGTTGCCTTCCAGTTTGCGGCACCGCCTCTTACGACAAAAGGGGTGTTCCTAGCTACGAATCTCATAAACTCGAGCGCACTGGGCTCTTCGTGGAGCTCCTCGATGAAGGAGCTGTTGAGTTCATTGTAGGTGACGATCAGGTCTGCAATAGCATCGCGGTCCCGTTCTTGCTGTTCCTCTCCCATGTTTACTTTCAGCTCGGTGGAATTTAACACCGAAATGATGATGGGACCCGAAGTTTGAGATTTTTGGCGGTTGTCAGTCTTGATGGCCGTTTCTGCTGCTGGCGGCCGGGGTAGATCTATCCGACAGAAAGAGGACGGGAAGCAAAGGTGAAGAGGCGGAACAGGCCAATCAGGGGCCGCTCCAACCAAGACAGTGGCATCAATGACAGAATAATGGCCTGACTTTTGAGGGTCCGGGGGTTCCAGAGCACAAGCGTCATCAAGTTATCAACACAGCCATGTGGTAGTTGTGGATAAAGGGAAAAGCCGATTGCTCTAACATCGAAATCTGATTATAAAACGAAGCTTTCCCATTCTCTCTTTTTTTCCCCCATCGACATGTTTTGATTCAGAGAATTGGATGGAGTTGGGGTTCTCCTTCTCCCCTCCCTTTTCCTGCACCACCATCTCCGGCCTTACCGCAATCACCAATCAGCAATTCCAGATCCCTACTCCTCGGATTCTCACCAGTGGACAACAAGGGCCAACAAGGCACAGCTAGGCCACAACTTGGTTCTTCTAGTCGGTCCCCGCTCCGAATCCTCTCATTGGGACGACGGTTACAGTTGCCGACACCGAAACTAAAAAGGCCCAGAGCGGATACATGCTCCAAAGGCCAATGGATACTCACATTTATACACCGATATCACAGCGCGGCGCGTCGGTTGACAAACAACGATTATCCCGTCCATCTCTATCAGAGAGATTCGTGGACGGAGGAGAGGGGATCAGAAAACAGATCCGAATACGACGCGGACCCTACAGGAGTCTATCTCGAGTCCACGACCCATAGCCATGGATGGGAGGAGGAAAGCAAATGCGCACTAGGGACAACGGAGCTGTCCTTGTCCTCGGGCTTTCGAATAAAATGATTCCGAGGGAGGCGGTGACATTGCCAACGATAGGCGAGGAAGAAGTAAAGTTTCGGATGCGGGAGGTTATTGGGGCAGAAACAACGGGGTCGAACGGGGTCGTTCTTTCCCGAGGAAGGAAGTCTGCGAAAGCTTGCATCCAGTACGGTATCTCTCCGAGACTCCATCTCGCTCGCACCGCGCTTTCCATTTTCTTGCAGCCAAGCATCCTCTTTGCTGTCTTTTTCTCCGTGGCGAAAAAAGAAATGGTACCCAACTATCATTGAATTGAATTTGGAGGTGGATTGGTCACTGGACAGACAGCATTGCGATCATCCTTCTTTCTTTCTTCTCCGCCTCCAGACCGCCGCCTCGACATTGTACCTACTGCTACGCGCAGCATATGCCGCATCACAGAGGGACACGACGACACATCACATATGCTTGTGGTAGCCGAGGCATCATCGTTTTCAGCCGCAGTCATCGTCGGGAGTCAGCGTTTACTGCGCACTTGCTGCAATGTGAGTTTCATCCCGCAAGTTTCCTTTCTTTTCTAGTTTTTTTTTCCCCTCCTTTGGTATCCAGCTGGAGGCAGTCTCACCGTCTCGTGACCTTGGGGTTGGCTTCTTTGTGCGACAGACGGCGGTGTCTTGTCGGCTGGCAGTTGGCACGGTTGGCTGTGATGATAGTGATGGACACGTCGTCGTTGGAGGGGGACTTGTCAAATTCAGTTAGGTTGCGACTCTGGCGGGGGGGGAGGGGGAGTACCTACCCCACATGTTGACATCATTCTGCTCGTGCTTGGATCTTCCATTCTCGGGACCCTTCCATCGGCTTTTCTTCCCTTTTATCTAACTCGTCAGTCGTGGCTGAATTCGGACGCAGTTGCACGAATTTGGCTCTTGACACTCGATTGACCTGCACGATTCGTCGAATTCATCCTTTGGATCATAGAGGTATGTACGTACACTACACAGTACCTGCCTACCTGTAATGCGCCGCGCGGTGCCTTGGGAGGTTGGTGATGGAGCCAATGGGGCTTAGTAGGCTTCTGGTTAGTACCGTCGGCGATGTACCGAGAACGACAAAGTCCAGTTGGACGGGCGTTCAAAAGCTCGGGATGCTCTTTCCGTTCCTCTTGGCGAAGCTCACGTTTTAGGTAACCACTACAACTCGAGTGAGAACCCCTCATCCACGTTAACAGTCCGGGCGGCAGTACCTGACTCGCTCAGTGTGTGCTTTTATTTTGGGCTGTCAGTTTTGAGCAGTGGTTCGCAACTGAAAGAATGGATGCTTCTATGGCACAGTGCGTTCCATGAGCTGGGGACTGCTGGGTACTCCTTGCAGGGTTACCATAATCACCACCACATGTTTCCTCACTAGCACTGCCAATGCAAATGTTTCATCGCTTCCTGTTACGGTGTCAGTCAGACCACCGCGCCGGGTCATGGTGAATAGGTAGCAAACCGCTACCCTCACGGCTTTCTCAGTTTCCGCGCTTATTTCTTTGAGCAAACGGCATCAAACCTCAAACCTTGACACTCAGTCCGTGAGATCTCTTTGCGCTTGTTTTTGCCTGTGGTGCGGTGGAGCTTTGAACTCCATCGGATCGGGAGTTCAACCACCCCGGGCCATTCGGGACTGGCCACACCCGACAGCACCACGCTCACTACGGATTCGGTGCGGATTGCACCCTGAATTCGTCAGTACATGGTACCTGCCCCGGTCAGGTTACTCTCTGATGCGGTCCCCGAGATTGTGCGCTCTTTGCTCTGCGAGCCAAGGAACTGAACCGAGCGATCGAATTCGGAACATTTCCCATGAGCTAGTCTAGGTGCCCTGGCTGCCCGGGCTGCCACTGCCCCAGAGACGCTTCCTCGGATACCTCCCGTCCGTATGTCACCAAAATATCTTTTCCCCTGTCCTGTCCATTTTATTTCACTTTTCATAATATCTTCATTTTTATTTTATATTTTCTTCTCTTTCGTTGTCTAGCCAAGTTCCGTTCAAGCACCACGCTTTTCATGTTTTGCACAGATTATTATTATTATTTTTTTTTTCCAAAAGAAAATCAGCGCAAAAGTGGACGTCCTCACGATTCTCCAGCCCCGGTTTCTCCTCTTTTGACGAGCTCCAAAGCTTGGAATTTCATGCGACCCTAGTGGATCTAGGTGCCTCTAGCTGTTCATGATAGTAGCTTCCGAGAACTTGTCTCCCAGTCTCCTTGCTCACGGTTGCGTTAAGGTTATCCTGCCACCCACAGTTCGTTCTTCTTGTTTTTTTTCTTCCTTTTTTTCCCTAGTGGTATCTATACTGATACTATCTACTTGGCAAGACATAACTATCTACTCGGCAAGACATAAGGATATCGAGGATTGGTAGCCCCAAGATACTAGTATAGCGTAGGTACATCTCTCGACTCCAATCCTTCACTCAGTCCCTTGACCTGGTCCTATCCGAGGTATTGCCGTCTACCTAGAGGTAGTTCTAGCTACACTACTAGGCACAGTACCTTCAGCCCTCGAAGCCAACGCTGTCCACTCACTCACTCAAAGCTCCAAAGCCCCTGAGGGCTTCAACACATGTCATTTTTCTTCTGCAAATTATTGGAACAGCACAGCTCATCTTCCCTCCCCTTCTCCCAATACCACTCCAGAGACCACAGCTTCACTACGACCTCACAGAGGACGTTCCGTCAGGCCGGCACCCACCCCCATACCACCCATCCATACCTCTTTCGGGCATCTCTCCCTGTGACACGCTAGAATCGCTTTAGAGTTGGGGCTCTTCTACGTTGGGACTAGGGCCTCCATTGCCTGCATCACTGCGCAGCATTGATCTTCGCTGGGGTCACTGGCATTTCTTAACGTTTGATCGACTGGCCGCAAGTGCCACCACTACCATTCACACACACGCCCCAGTCACCACACACACCGGCTGTCTCTGAGATCGATCCGCTTCTTCCCACCACCAGAAAAGGAACGCCAGCTCACCATTTAGAAGAGCAGCTACCAGCAGTCTCCCGGCAAAAGCCTCGGCCAACATCATACTACATAAGTCTCAGAGAGGGCACGCACCCAAGCATCCACCAGAGAGCATCTCACAGCAAAAGGTCACCGATCGGACCACTCACTTATCGCCAACCACGACGGGGAAAGTAAATCATCTTTGTCACCGACCACGACCCCCAGCACTCTCTACACTTACTGCACCTCATTCGCTGGAGGGGATTTGTTGACGCCATAGCAACCACTTGGACTGTTCGGTATCACCGCCGTTGCTACTGCGGTGGCAGTTCGAAGCCGACCCGTTTGACAGGGAATTCCACGGGGAAGGCCCCCCCAAACACCCTCACAGACTAATTTCTGGACAGCTAGAAGTCCTAGTTTCTCCGTCTCCAGTTTCACTCTAGGCCCCTCTTATAGTCACTTGCCACCTCCACTTCGGCCATCCACTTCGACATCACTGGCAGAATTCTACCCCGATGCGACTGTGACTTTTTTGACCAGATCGACCTGTTATCCATCCGCTCCAGTCAGCTGTCTCTCTCCTCAGCAAGGGGCATAATATCTATTTTCCGCCATCACTACGACTAGGAGATGTAATCGGCCTCTTCCTGTCTCATAACCAAGTCCTCCATCTACTACAGGTGGCTGACCTAAGCCGTTTGGGCGATTATGCTGTGGTATTTACTTTACCCACTAAGAGGGTTAGTTATCCTGGATTATTTCCCCCCTTTTGTTCATCTACTATAGCATAATCATGCTGACCTTCGGCAGGACAACCGAAGCCCCTGTGCTTCCTCCAGACCATCCTCTGCGAACAGCTTTTTCGCGATATGGAACCTGGACTGCCCGCCATGTCAAGACAGTGCTCCCTTTGTCGGTAGCTCTCGTCTTCTGCCTGCTTTATCCCATATTTTTTCTCTACACAACAGACGCCACCAACGTTACTAGCGGGGTGTCTAACCTTCCTCACCATGTCTGGACTGATGCTCAGCCGCTTAGTGAACGCGCTGTCGCCGAGCCCGACGTCATCATGCGTTCCGTCTGGGTGCACGGCAGCTACATGAAAGCACTAGACCGCGAAATTCTGCTGGGAGCTCTGGAACTGCAGGATACACTATTGGGACCAACCACCAACTTCAACCCTCGCCGACCGCACGCATCTCGTATCTTGCCCCATGATCCTACGGTTGACATGACTCGGGACCAAAGGGATGCTTTCCATATCGTCAATGGTTTGACGGATCAATCGTGGTTCTTTCACTCGCCCCTACAGTACTGGGGTGGTTCTGCCGATAACATCGCTGCAGACAGTGATATTATTTCTACTGTCAACGAGAAGAAGACGCAGTCAACTTCGGTTAACATTACTTTGCGGCATTCGTTTGTCTTCAGCGGGAAGCGTTTCGAGGAACGGAGACTTGTTGCGGCCGACGCTCTGGTTATCACCCTGATTCATCTCAAAGATTCACCCCTTGGTCGACAGTGGGTTCGAAATGCTGAGAGACTGGCTGCGCAGGTACATGACAAGTGGACAGTCATTCCACATGACGGCAAGAGCATGGCGAGTCAGTTATACGAGTTCCAGTTTCGACCAATGTCATGGCCGGACTGGTTTCTCTTGACCATCGCCTACTCGCTCACGCTTTTCTACCTTCTTCTCAGCCTTTCCAAGCTGCGCGCCGTCAAGTCCAGATTCGGGCTCATGGCTACTATCCTGGCCCAGATCGCGGCTTCGATCGGCTCCAGCTTCACAATCTGCGCCATTTTCAAAATCGACCTGTCTCGTGTCCCATATTATGCCTACCCGCTTGTGGTTCTGGCTATCAGTATGGAGAATTCGTTTCGGCTGATCAATGCCGTCATTATGACCTCTTCGTCCATCAGCATCAGCGACAGGATAGGAGAGGCCTTCGGCCAGACCGCTTATGTTGCCATCCTTAACAGGTTGCAGAACCTGGCTATCCTCCTCGGCCTATCCAGGATCACGTTCCCGGGTGTTGCTGCCTTTTGCACATTTGCTGCAGTTGCCATTGTCTTCGATTTTCTCTACCTTGCAACTTTCTTCCTAGCGGTTCTTAGCGTGGATGTGCGCCAGCGGGAACTTTACGAGCTGGAAAAGGCTTCGTTGAGGAAAACCAACGATGTCTACGAGATCACCTTGCTCGATCGTATCCGCCGGATTCGCCATGGTGGGGCAACCGTATCAACCCGGGTTGCTGGTACCATAGTCATTCTTGGCTTCATCTTGCTCGCGCAGTCTCACTATGCGCTAGAGAGCGGCAGCCAGTGGCTCAACTGGATATTCACGCGATCCTGGAGGGTTGCCGAACCTGCCTTCTCCAAGTCTTCACACTTGGTCGACATCCATCAAGCCAGAAGCCCTACGTCGTGGCTCCGCCTTCAGGATCATGAGACTGCGCGAGAAGTTATCAACGTGGTCAAGCCTTGGGCGCATAGTTACGTCGCGCGCGTGTACGAACCACTGGTTTTCGTAGCAAAGGGCGCCAATCGCATCCCCCATAGCCCGGAGCCCATGTTCCTGCCGGCCGTGTACGACTTCATTCACAACGAGATTCCGCGCTTCGTGGTGATCATGTTGATGCTGGTGGCCCTGCTTCTACTTCTTACCAACTACCTCCTACAGGGCAATGACAAGCAGGCAGGTGATCCTGACCATCCTGAAAACGAGCCTCTGCTGTCGGTACGAAGTCTCAGTCACGGCCATGACCTTGACGTCGTCAAGATGGCTGTTTCGCCAGGCCACAAGCTTGTTTCCGTAGGGCTGGACAGGAACATTCAGATTTGGGATGTACCACTGAACTCGCGGACGCGCGTCATGTCCGATTCTGAAACTCCTCTGGAAAATCCGTTCCCAGTTCTGGCCATGGCAATTGATGATGACTCGAAGTGGTTGGCTTTACTGACATGGCAAAGGGTTCTGCTTTGGGATACTGACGAGCAGCAATGGGGGTTGTCGATTGAGGTCGAACTTGGCGGTCACAAACCGGAAGCCATGTTCTTCAACTATACGAACAAGACTTTGGATACGCCGTCTCTTGTTGTCGTGAGGAAGAATGGCACAATGTTTGAGCTTGACCTTGAAGGTACGGCGTCCAAGGAGTTTACCATTTGCAAGACTCCTTTTGCCATGGCGCTGCCATTTGTAGAGCTCAGTAAGTCCTAACCCTTTCCATTTCTCGACGAAGTAGTTACTGAGAAGTTGATGAATTAGCCTCTGCAAACCAAGTCAGCCAGTCGCTCTCAATCCTGACGCTATCACGCAAAAGCTGTATCCACATTGTACGACAGCAACCTGGCGGGTGGACTTCCAAGGAAGTGAAGCTCACGACAGGCGAGGCGAAGGACATCCACTCCATCGTCCCTGCACCTGACCTATCCATGTACCTCGTCTGCAGGTCCCGCTCGGTTGACCTGGTCGATCTTGAATCGTCGGCCGTCATTCAGACCTTTAACACCGAACCCATGGAGCCACGATCATTGAAGCTCCTACTATCCTCTCGTGGAGCTCCGCAGCACGGGCTACCGCCCTTGTCGCTGTGCTACATCAGTTTGGAGACGGGCGATCTCGTGATTCAGACCTTTTACCGAGCAGACGAGGTCGATCCCATGCATTATCCCAAGGATTATGCTCCTGAAGCGCCGAATCAGCCATGGAATGAGGAGAAAGAAGTAAAGAAGCGAATCGAGAAACCAGGCCGCTGGGAGATACTCCCGAACGGAGGTATCGTGGGTGTCAGACGAGTGCCTGTGGCCTCCTTGTCGTCATCACGACGTAGGAGCTTCCGGGCGGTGTCATCAGGAGTCGGAACCGGATACGGTTTGCGACGACGTGGAGCAGGGAGCGGTGGCACAGCTGCTGATTCTACCGATGTCACAACTCCAGACATAGGCATGACGGTATGGGAGGCCTGGGCCTTCAACAATCTGGAAAGTGCCAAGACCAAAGGTATCGAGACGCAGCCGCTTGATCAACAAGCGGACGGGGAGGACGCCATGTATGATAACTTGTGGGTTTCAGAGCTGGGGCCCATGGTAAGGCTGGGCACGGCGAGCGTGGCGGTGGGGCTTGGAAATGTGATCAAGGTGATCAGTGTTGGACACGAGCATTTCGATAAGGTGGTCACGAGGGACCGGTTGACGGCGGAGAATTTGAGGAATCAAAATTATTTCAGGCGGAGGAAGACGGGGTCGGCGCAAAGAGCAAGGGGAGGATTGGGAGGAGGAGGTGCGGCTGCTGGTATTTGAGTGTAGAGATATCACCATGGTGTAGAGGTGGAGTAACAGGTATGTGAATGTGGTCATTGTAGAAATTCAATATACCAAAGTGCTCTTTGCTGCTTTGGGTCCACAAACTGTCTTTGATTGCTTCAGCACGAGTTAGGGTGAAGACCGCAGCTACAATAAGCAACAGTAGATATAGTAGCTTGTGCTGTGCGTCCATTGTAAAAGTATACTGTCGCTCTGCAAATCGCCGTCTTGCCTCTCATACACATACATAGTACCTATGCATAAGGTATGCTTGTCATCCGATACTGCCCGCAGCAGCTACTTATTGAGCCGGATTAACACAATAGGACAGACAGTGCGTGCAGCTCTCCTTTCACTATCCACTTATGGTTGCCCGGGTGGTGGTGGTGAAGCATGCCCGTCCGGCAGGGAACGGCAAGGTTTTGGCGCTGCCAGGGGGGCGGGCGGGCGATGCCAAGCGAAGGGCCCCGGCCAATGGAAACCCACCCACAGCCCAGGGCAGGCGGGCGGCATCCATGCCCGCACCGGAGCAACAGTGACCAGGTCCCAGCTGAGTGAGGTCCAGGCCCCATTTCTGTGGACAAGTTTCCCTGCCCGCCCGCCTTGCCTGCCCTGCGACTACAACACAACGTCAAAGAAACCACCAAGGCTGTGTGTGTGTTTGTTGTACCCACCCCGACAACAACCACGTAATTCCACTTCCACTTCCGTCTTCCACTTCTTTCTCCCTTCTCTCCTTTACAACAAGCAGGCCAACAACATCCTTTCTCTTGTCCGTATCGCAACCATCATCTCTACCCGCGACTCAGTCCATTATCCGTCATAACTGTCAACTACCTCTTAAAGTACTTCTTAGCTGTCAAGCAGGTGCAAACGGCGCCGCCGACCACCAATCCACAATGTCGGACTACAACAGCATGAAGGTCCCCGAGCTCAAGAAGCTCCTCAACGAGCGCTCTTTGCCCCAGACCGGCAACAAGGCCGACCTGATCGCTCGTCTTCAGGAGCACGACAAACAGCAGGCGAAGCCCGCCGATGCCGCGCCCGGTCAGTTTTCCTCGATTCGATCATCATCCTCTCCCTGGCTGCGAGAAAGCCCGTCACGTCGCCCTGCGATCACGAACGCGTTTCAAGCCTCCACACTTGTACCCCACGATCGCTACCATACCATCATTGTTCGATCGATGCCCATCTTTTAAGAGGTGGCCGTTTGTGTCACCCAGACCGCTTCCAACGCGCAACTCACCACAGAACTCACCTTGCCACCAGCATCATAATCGCAGGAACACCAGTCACTGACACTTCACTTTCAATTTAGCCACCACCAAGAAGGACGGCGAGGCTGAGGATGAAATTGACTACGAGGATGATGACTTCCCCGCCGGCGACAAGAAGGCCGCCACCGAGACCACCGACGAGAAAGCCCCTGCCAGCGCCGCCGCCGCCGAGACTGCTACAGAGTCAGAGCCCAAGGCCCCAGTAGAATCCGAGGCACAGAAGACAACAGAAGCCGCCCCCGCTGCCGCTGCCAGCACAGAACAACCCGCCGCTTCTTCCGCTCAGGGAGAGGAGGTCGCCGCCAAGGACACTACTACCGCCACCGCTACTACTGCCGAAGATCCCAGCAAAGCAGAGGAGCAGAAGCCGGCCGAGCCTCTCTTCTCCCAACACCTTCCCCCCACCGATGCCAAGTCCGAAGCCGAGAAGCGCGCCGCCCGCGCCGCCCGCTTTGGCATCACGACAGACGAGAAGTCCGAGGAGGCCCAGAAAGCTGCGCGCGCCGCCCGCTTTGGCCTGGCTAACGACCAGGTGTCAGCTCTTGACAGCGCGTTACCCGATAGGCCGCGCAAGCGTGGTCGTGGCGGCAAAGAGGAGGGTGCTGGCGAGGAGGGTGGCAGTGAGAGGGCAGCTAAGCAGCAGAAGACCACTGCTGCTGCTCCTCAAGAGAACAAGGGCGGCAACCAGAGGCAAGGTGGTGGTGGTGGTGGTGCTGGTGGTGGAAGGAACAGGCATGGGAGGAATAGGAACAACAACAACAACAACAACAACAACCGTGGTGGTCAAAGTCAAAACAGCAGCAGGCAACAAGGGAATCAGCCCAAGCAACAGCAGCAACAACAGAAAAAGCCTGCTGCTGCTCTCGACCCAGCGGAAAAGGCCAAGATGGAGGCTAGAGCGAAGCGCTTTGCTGCTGCGTCCTCCTAAGTTGTTGGACTGACGATGTGGGAGGGGTAAATTAATAGCTTCGGATAGCGTGATAGCGATGAAGTCGTGATCAAACCTGCAGCTCAATATTTCTTTCGCTCTCTTCTATCTCACCTCTTTTTTCTTCTAGCGAGTAGTAAAAGCTTGGATGCAGGGGTTATTTGATCCTTTTATGGTCTATGTACAGCGAAGAGAGGGGAGGGAGAGTGTGAGTGGCTTTGGAAGAGATGAATTCAGACAAGATATGGCAAGAGTCCAGCTCAGCTGAGACCAACTTTCCAAATCTTGCTTGCTTGCTTGCTTCTCGTCAGATCTGGTGTGCGTTGGGCGTTTCGGGTGGCGGACAGGATGAGGACGAGGATATGGCTGGTGAGATAGGTTAAGGGAAAGTCTTCTTCGTATCTAGTGATTTGCTTCGTTATATCTTACCTAAATTTCATCTTGGTTGAACTATTCGTTGGATGTGATTTCATGTCATGTTTCACACCCGCACGGTCTATCATACCTCAGTGATGTCCTATGAATTTCTTCATTCAAAGGAAGTTGGGTCATGATAGGCAACGAAACCGAAGTGGAGAGGAGGCCATGGAGTTTGATTTACGGGATTGAACTGCCAACATGAATGACACCTGTATCGGTGTACGCATATAAACATGGTTACCTATCCTCTTTGCATATGCAAGCACACTATTTGTAGCATCAAAGTCCCGGTCTACAAAGCATGCCGCATGGTCTGAGTCGAAGTCAGTCTGACAAATGAAATGATATGACTAGCAGTGGCCACACACACACACACATACGCAGACCTTTCTTATTACTGAGCCACATCCTTTGTCCTCTTGTTGACTGACTGACTGACTGACTGACTGACTGACTGACTGACTGCTGACCGACTGACCCTACGATAACGGCATGTGTCTGTCTTTCCGCGTCTCCGAGGTATGAGCAGGTAAGATGGGGTCAACGATTATCGTCGTCGCATCTACCAGCACAGCAGATATTCGTGTTCGCTGCTGTCTACTACTCAACCACTACATTAGACTTTTTTTTTTTTTTTTTTTCTTTCTTTCTTCTGATGATTATGTATCAAGCCACGCCGACGACGGAGATGGTTGATCATCTGAATCAATGTCGGTCGTTGTGCAGCAATCTTTTGGTATACTTGAAAGTTCTTTACGAGAGTTCATTGCTGTTTTTCTTGGTTAAGATGGGACGGAGCAAACGAAAAGACTGACCTAGAGGATCATGTGGACGAGGAAGATCAATGAAGGAGGGGGGAAAAAAACGGGAAAGAGCGAGGATGATGATGATGGAGTCCTTGAGGGCGGAGGCAAGGATTAACAAGACGAGGAGGGACACAGAGTAATGCAGAGAGGGATGGAAGAAAAGGGACGAGGTATGACGGATGAGGGAGAAAGACGGGAGAGAACTATGCACGTTGGGAGGAGAATAAAGCTGGAGAAAGCGAGAAGACATTAGAAATAGTTGTGACAAGTCGTGACAAGTCAAAACCATCACCTCTTCTCAGGATGCATCTAGTGAGTAGCCTGAACGAAAGACACGGTTTCACTTCAATACTCGACGACAGCAGTAATTCTTAGTAGGTCTGGGGTATGTGTATCACGAGACAACATCGAGTGTCTCTCTGTTCCCATTATATCACCGTCACCTCCAGCCATGCATGTATCGGATAATTTCACTGGTGAGCAATTCCAACAACACCAAACCAAACCTTATCAAACACTTTTCACACAAATGTACTAGCGACCGCTTTTGTCTTGGATAGACAGACACGCTTCACCTGACCGGAATTCTATACACCAACTGACCACAAACTAAGCCTTACGACCTCTGTTCATCATGCGATTGCATGTCCCCTAGCCCGGAAGCCAGAGAAACAGAATACCTCAAGCGGGATTTGAGCACTACCATACAGGTAAGAGACGTGGGAGGAAGTAGTACTTAAAGGGATATGCACCTACTTACCGACTGGGTTGATACAAACATACAGAACCCCCAATTACGTATGGGTATCCATCCATCCATCCATCTTTCCTTCCTTCCTTCTCTTGTCTCCTCTCTTCCTTGCCAATCGGGAAACTCAAAACAGAGAAAACGAGCGCGAAAATTCTCGTCGTCACATGAGCCAGTTAGAGACATTTCCAGGCTGCTTTTTGGCGAAGGAACGTTGTTATAGAGAGAAATCGAAGGTGGATACTCGGACAGAAAAGGGGACAGGTGGAATGTCAACCAACGAAAGCTTCCATCTTTCCTTCTTCACATGTTCACATGTTCACATGTAGATTTCTTTACTTCAAAATGGAGGGAACACAGCTAAGCAGGGAGGGAGTAGTCTACGGATCGCGGCGAGGTGGAAAAGACATCAATGTTCTGGTTTAGGAGATACTAAATGGGTGAACGGTTGAAGGGTTGCTTTTCTTTCTTTAGTTCGCTCTGACATTATTAGTTGGGACACGGACCTAGCTCGCTTTCTTCATTTCTCAGTTTTGAAGGAGGTGAAGTATATTTCATTGGAACTCATACTCACTCCATGGCCTGCGCTATCTTGTCCGCGGCATAGGTTTAGAGCTCGGAAGGACACTTATATGGTAGAAGCTGGTTGATGTTCTTGATTGTTCAAGGGTTTCGGGATTCTGAGAATATGGGACTGGGCATTAATAGCTCTCTCTTACTTGAACCAGACTCCGATACATCGGACGAATAATTGCCAGAGACATTCCTCATTTCGGCACAGAAACTTCAGAGACAGAGCCACGCAGCGAATGTGGATAACAAATGGTAAAACTACTTTCTTCAAGTGTAGGTACGTACGTATTTAGAGCAGCGGAGTGTGTCTCGCGAGCAGTTTTGGTATAATCACCGGGCTAAGACAGTAGTAAATTAAAAACAAGAGAAAAGGAATATCAACCCCACCCACCCTCCGTCCAATAGCCAACCTGCCAACCCAAACCAACTTTAAGCATAGATGAGATGAGATGAGGTTCAAGTTTGAAATGCCATGCTCCAATCCTGTGGCCTAATGACCATGAACGATTACCACTACCCCGATTTGAAGCAAGTGCAAATTAGCAACCCCCCCTATGTGCTTGATGGTGAAAAAAAAGTGAAAACATGAAAAGAACGGAAGAAAGGTAACCGATAACACCTTGACTCCTACATGCCTGTTTGTTTGTGTTGATTGATCGTTCGATTTTCACCTACTGACGATGACGATGACCTCCATGCATCCCGCACTCAATGGCCTCTGTTTCTGAGTATCCTTCTTTATGGCACGATGATATTTCGGTGAATGACCAACTTCCTTTGCCGGCGCTAGTTTTCCCCTGATTGAGTGTGTCTTGTCTTGTCTGTCTTATCTGTAATGATGAGCGGGATGCTTTTTTCCGGTTTCCAGTTCCGAAACATATCACTCCCTCAGTCTTTGTCCCTGTCCAGGGGATCCTCATAATAATAGGCACCTGTGCCTCAATGATTTGCTGCGGCACCAGCGCGCATTATGAGTTTTCCTCCCATCCTGATTTGCAGCCTTTTAACTCGAGTCCCTCGCACTTCTCGTGCTGTCACTCCTATCACGTCCAGCGCCTTGTCGAACTGCATCCTGATAGCTCGGAATCGGAGGGCTCGGCGGCCTATGAGAACCTGCCCTTGGCCTGTTGTGGCTTCCACCGCTCTGAATCGGCCTTGCTGTGGCTGACGAGGCACCTCGACTCCTGCCGCTGAGTTGGATAAGAGGGGTGTTTTCGCTGTCGGAGCTATGTCTCCTGCTCCCCGGTCGAGAGTTGACAGGGCTGGTATACTCGGGAGGTGGCTGATCCGGACTGAGGAATCCACCGGTTATGGGCTGCCCATCTTGGTCGACTAACGCTGCAGCACTACTGCTAGGTTCGCCTGCATCCTCCGTGGGTACCAAATGAGCAAGCGAGATATCTGTCGGGCTGCGAACGGGTCCTGGGCTCGTTGGTGGAAACATTCGAAAGTTGCCTGATCGTGTGCGGTTATGAGAAGAGTCGACTGCAGCCAAGCCTTGTCTAGAATACGTCTGCACGGGATGACTGTACCCGCGCCCACGTCCAAGCGTGCTGGTAAACCCATCCTTGGTGCCGGCCTCGAGGAGAATACTGCCTTGCTCGGAACCATATGGCGGTGGCGGTGCGAGCGAGCCAGTCATAGGAGCGAGACCCCACTTCTTGACATTGGCTTCGATGAAGACAAAGCCAGCCTGACCAAAGTTGACGTGGACGATGCAGGGTCCGTTCGCGCCGATCGAGGGGAAGAAGTTTTGCGACTTCAAACCGTGTACTACATCCTCCAACTTCTTTCCGTTTCGAGTGAAGAAAATCGTGCCACTTCGCGGGCGGTAGCCGACGCCAATAACATCGCCTTGAACAACTTGCGGGCCGTAGGAAGTAGCATTGAAAGGTTGGTTGTAGCGACGTGTTCCGTTGGATAGGTACGCGACAGAGTACTTGTGAAAGCCTAGAAGGTTCGTCAGTGACTTTGTTCTGGAGGATAGTAACGGAAGTGTACCAACCAGGGAGCCTGAACAGAGGATACGGTTTGGTAGCCATTCCTATGCTAATCAACGTATTCTCGGGCTTATCGTAAATCTTGGCCTCCCAGTAGTAAACCTCATTCTGCTTCGGCACCGGCAGGTTACTCATGACGGTGCATTCGGAATCGAAGAACTCGATCTCGGTGCGGGCCTCGACAAAGCAATTTGCGATTTCCAGCTCCGGCTCAAACTCCCACGCCGACACTCCCTTCTCCTGTATGGCAAGATATTGGGATAGCGAAATGTCCGTCTGCAGGGACTCGGGTGGGTTGGCGGCGATAAAAGCTAAAAGTGAGGATCGCGTCAGCAACACTTTTCCAGATGTGGCAAAAAGCGCATACTATGTAGACAGCAACAACCGCCGCTTTACCTTTTGCCCTCAAGTATTCCGTCCGTTGCATATCATCCATCGTCTCGAGGGCCTCAGCCTCCTCCCGCAGAAATTGTTGCTCGTCATCGTATTCGCCAGGTCGACCAATGCGGTCGAGGAAGATGCGCCCTGATGTTGTGCAGCGGAAGAAGTAGAAGATGAGGAAGAAGCAGCCGATCAGTATCGCCGACCCGAAGGACGATAACAGACCAATGATGATGCCATTCATCCCGGGACGGTAATCTGGCATTGTTATCATGAAGACGGCGCTCCAAGTCTGTTGGAAAAAAAAGAGGGATTCCGTCGCCTCTCTCTCTCTCTCTCGGAAAAGAGTGTTGGAGTTGGTCGTCTACGTGAGTATTTGAACAACGGCCGACTGACGTTGGCGTCACCGCCAAGCCTTGAGCATCCGTGGCGTGACTTCTTGGCCCTTCGTTGATCCTCACGGCGCTTCCAGGACAACGGCAAGCCCGGCGTTTATTCAGAAAGTCGGAGGTCGTGAGCAAGATGGCAACCAGCGGCGGAGGACGGGCAGCTGGGGGCAAACAAGTCGAGGGAAGATGTAGGGTGTTTTTGAAAAGAGCGTGGGGATGGGTTGGGTAGTTGTCGGCAAAACCTGAAGCGTCAGGAATGCGGAGAAGAAGGCAAGTTGGGTCGGCTTGGTTGATGGTGGTTATCGCTGTGGGTAGGCTGGTGGATATCCGTCTTAGTTGGCAGCGCAACCTAAGCTAGGCAGACTATCCTCGCAGTCGCAGCGGTGCGTTCGATCCGACACGGGACCCGGCGAAGGGAAACCTGACCTTGTTTAGGTGGATGCGTGGAGGAGGGCAGCGGACAGGGCGATGGTTGCAGGTCCCCAACAGTTGGGGGGCTACGGTCTTGGGAGCCCAGGGCGGATGGTGGCTTGTGTCGGTTGATCGATGTTAGTAGCGCACGATGAGGTGGGCAACCGAAATCAGTCAATGGCAACGACTCGGAATGCGCTCGGTTTAGCGATGTGATGCGATGGAAAATATCAAGAAGAGGTGAGACAATTCACTGCAGAGGTACAATCGAGAAGTCGTCACAGCAAAAGGACAACGGCGGTGTTGCAAAGCTGGAACGAAGATGGACGATCAAGGGTCAACGAAGAGGTGATGTAGGACTAGGTCAGACGGGGGTGAAGTAAGACAAGATGAGTGAGTGATGGTCGCCGGCCAACGCTAGGTCAGAGGGGAGTGCCCGGCGTCCAGCGAAGTGCCCACTGCAATGAAGCGTGCTTTTCTTGGTCCCTGAAGGTCAGCATGCCCTGCAGATACACTTACTCGACCTCACGTTAAATACGACGGGAGTTTGGACACTAACTGAGCTCAGCACACTATAGTATCTCTGAAAGTTAGAGCAATAGCAGGTGGCGGGGGATGCTTTTTTTCTTGTCGGAGTGGCTTGCCAGAATCTGGAGTGACGGAGAACAGGAAGATGACGCCCACGACAGCAACGAACTGAACGTTCCCGTCGTTTGCTGGAAACCCCTCGACCCTCCAACACGGTGTTCCAGCAAGGAATTCTTGCATTCAGCCAGGCTTTGATTTTCCTTTACAACGCTCTTATCGGCCAAAGGAAGCATCGAGAACGTTTACTAAACGACCTGCATCTTGATCTCGATGGGTAACCTAAACGTCAACTTTGAGCGTTTGGCATCGCCCACTCCAGTCCTTCAAAAAGCGTCCATAAGCACTCACATTGCCTCCTAAAACACAGCGCATAAACGACAAACGCTATTCTAGGAACACTGATCCATGGGCCGTGTTGGAGTACCAGGATCCTCTTGGCCGCAGCGCCGTTTCAGATGGCGCAGTTTGACGACGGTCCAAGATCTCGACGATCATGCCAGAAAATCAAAGATGGGATACATAGACTGCCGGTCAAGTGTTTTGCAATTAGCCAATTCGAAGAAATTATGGATGATTCGCCAGTTTCTTAATCAATGCCTTCCACGGCTGTCATGATATAAAAAAATAAAATCGACACCGGCAAGGCAGGGTCCAGAATCACACTTTATCGATTTACCACCGTGATATAGAGATCGGCGGCGTCCGTAAGCACAGCGGATTCAAGCCAGTGTCGTCATCCCTACGTTGCTCTGGGCTCGAGGGAACCCTTCAGTTACTGTTTCCCACATGCAAGTTGACGGGCTTCAGTGAACGGCACAAATCGAGTGAACTTGGTTCCCATGGCGCATGATGGAACAAAACCCGCGACCTCGAACAACATGGAGTCCGACACCCGGCGCATCCGGAGCATATCCGAGACTCCGTGTGACCCGGATGTCAACTCATGCAACAAAAGTGGCCGTTCAACATGCGGTGCGCATGTAACAATAAAGAAGAAAAGAAGGATGTTGATACACTACTTGCAAATACCATTTACATCAGCTAGCTACCTTTGAACCCTATCAAACAATTATTTGCTACGACTATAAAACTACATACAACAAACGAACGCCCGCCTGCTTGTGTCTGAGCCAGGTATTTAGCCATGGAAGGAAGAAGAAGGGTAAGAAAAAAAAAAAGAGAACAAAGGGGTTGCTGTGCGTGTGAAAGCTCGTTCATGCAGACATTATTTCATCTTTCGCTCACCATCTCCGACACCGTTACGAGTGTGATACATTGCTTTCCACCCATCGCTCTCGCTTCTCATTTCCAATCGTCATGATCATCATAACATCTCGTCAGTCAGCAAGCCGATGCTCATCACATCTTCTCTTAGTAACCGCCAACGCTGCTATCCCCATCACCATCCCTCCGGTGGTGCCTTCTGTACCCAGCACCGTTTCTCTTCTTCCTCCTCTCCTCCGCATACGACACATCGCTTCCCACCGAGCTCTCCGCGCCGCTAACGGGAATGTGAACCGGGTGCTTATAGACCTTGTGGCCGCTGACCTCGCTCTCCATCATCTCGCTCTCCGTCCCTGTGTAGCTGGACGGAACCAAGGCGCGTGACGTACGCAGCGGTGGGACTTGGTCGACTTCGTCATAGTCCTGGTTATTCACTCGTGCGTATTGCCCATTGCTGCCCGTGGCGATAACCCCCTCCTCGTGCTCGTGAACATCATCCAGGACGCTCTCGCCCCGTTCGTCGATACGCCGCAGAGCGATGGACGATTCGTCGCCTACTCCGTGTTGCCAACTAAAGTCCCGTTTTGACGACCGCTGCTCGCGCTCACGCTGCCCGGCTGCTGCAGACGCACGATCCCGCTCTCGCAGACGACGCGCCTCGGCCCGCAAACGCTCGGCTTCGCGGCTGGCGTTCTTGTCGGCTGTCGAGTACACCTTACGAATGCCGCCTGTCTTCTTCTCCTTCTCACGCTCTCTCTCAGGATTACGGTCACGGCCAAGCTCCCGATCACGCTCACGCTCCCGCTCGCGCTGCTCGCGCCTCTCCCTACGCTCTGCCTCCTTCCTGGCAGCGCGCTCCTCGTCCCGTTCCTTCTTGCTAGGGCTCCGCTCACGCTTCTCCTGATGTTTAATCAACTCCGACGTGACGGTGCTGCCGCTGTCAACAGTCGAAGTACCCACACCACTCCAGCTGGGGTTCGTTGAGCCGTCCCACTCGCTCGCCTCACTAGCGACGTTGATGCCGCCAACGCGGGCAGGCTTCTCGGACCGGTAGTTGCGCAGCTGCTCCTCAGCCAGGGCCTCGGCTTCCTCGTCAATCATGATGCCGTCGGTGCCGACCTTGCGCTTGCTCCGCTTCTTCTCCTCCTTCTCGCGTGCCTTCTCCTCGCGCCGGCGTTCCTTGTCGCGCTCCTTTTGCTCGCGCTTCTTGCGCCGCTTCTCGCGGCCGTAGATGTCGGACACGCCACCCGTGATGCCCGTGATGCCCGTAATGCCTGTGGTGGCGGTTACAACTGTGGTATTGTCCATCTCCGTCATGCCGTCGTCATCTGCTACGTCCTTGTACACGCTGCCGCCGCCAAGAATGGTGCTGGGCGTTGCGCCGGAGTAGATGGTGCCGTTGGGGCCCTTGCGGCGCATCACCGTCGACTTGTAGTCGTCCCAGTCGTCCTCCTTGAAGTAGAAGCCACCGTTCTTGGCCCAGAAGAAGAACCAAACGGCGCCGATAACGATTGCGGCGCCCAGGAGGCCGAAGAAAGCGAACATGGCCTTGTTGTTGATATCCTGCGGGTGCACGAGACCCTTCTCCGGGTCGGGACGGTCCTTGTTGTCATTGTCATCGCGGGCTAGAAGAATGCCGCGCGCTGCCAGAGGGCCGAGAGCTGCAATGTCTTTGCCGCTGACAACAAGGCGACGCGCCATGAGGGCGCGAAGCACGGGTGCCATAGTTGCGGTTTGGCGTCCGCCGGTTTGGCAGAGACGAAGGCCCAAACTGAGTTGTTGAAGCGCTGGTCAACTTGCCAAGCTGAAGAGAATGTAAGCTTCGTCGATCGCTAGCTTCTGAAGGAATACGGCTGCTGGAGTGGAAGGCTTCGATGGAAGAACGTCCAGATGCTTGCAAAACTGCAAGTTGCTGAAGGTTGCTTGGGTGAAGAATGCAGGTCGACGTGCTGCAAGCGTTGGCGTAGCCGTAAGCGTCAAGTTTGCCCTGTCTTTCTGGGCAGTGTTTAGGTTTGGCGCTTGAGAGGAGGGGACCTCAGAATGTTGTTCGCCCAGAAACTGGGGGGCTGGGGAAGGACCGGGGCTGGGCAAATAAGCCAGGGCCTGCAGGGGTGGCTCAGTTACCTAGTTGTGTGCGTTGGTTCTGTTGTTCTTGCCTGGTTGGCTGGCGATCGTCAACTTCCGTTGGATTCGGTTGGCTGGGAACCACGCAAAAGCCAGGCAGGCACATCTGGCAGGTTCGGTTCAGTTTGGCAGAACGGCCATCGATCCCCTCTTCACCACCTGACCCTTCCAATTCTTTCCCGTTCCCCTCCTCTCTTCGCGACGCAATTTCATCCTCTTCGTTCTACACACACGAATCGCACTTCTGTATTGGTGTACCGGTTCATAATCTCCTGCTATCATCGTGCTCGCAGCTCGCAAGCTTGTATTTCCATGGTAAACCATGACGTCGTTATGTGGTACCTAAGTACATACCTTTTTCATACACAGTAAGCGGCCATTGACCAGCCCAAGGCTTGGCACTTTCAGGGCAACAGCGTGTTTCACCTTGCAACTGAACTGTAAAAATGGGGAATCAGCATTGTGGAGTGAGTGCAGTGCAGTGCTCGCTACTGCCGTACAGTAGGACGACACACTCCTGGCACTGGGCTATTCTCGCGACGAGTCACTTACACGGACCGTGACGGTGCTGTTGATGTCTGCCTTGGGAATGATAATACTACACTTGAAAGAAAAGCGAGTTCACAAATGATTTCCTTTTCATGGGGGTAATAGTTCTAGCTGCTCAAGGAAAAGCCCGCCAAGTCACTACGTGATCAAGCTGATAAGAAAAACTTTTGCCAGCTGAGTAGGTAGCTGGAGCGACTCCTGATGTTGAGAATAGAGGAGACTTGACTCCAGTAGGAACTTGCTTACTATGCTATGTCCGATAAGATTCATATTCTCATCGGCTTAGGAACGAGGCTATGTATGCAATGAACAAAATTCGTCCTTTAGGTAGCAGTAGCCTGTATGTCTTGGCATGATCAAGTGTCGAAAGAACTAACTGTTGCAAGATGTGAGGAATGTATTTATGACCTATGTTGGACGGTTGCGACCATAGAAACGCTTCGCCGCGGCGCCATACCTCGCTCGGTCGACAGAGAAGGGCCCTAGTACATCGATACGATTCAAGATGAAGCAAGTGATATTGCTAAGAGAATGTAAAAGAGAGTGTAGATAAGTATTTCTAGCCGACCATCTACTGTCCGGGTTTCATGCCAACTGTTCATCTGCTTCGGGTTTGTAATGTATATTGAACTCTGTCACCACTACCACCACTTTTCCTTAACGAAACAGAAGTAATTAAGATCTTGATCAACAAGTAGAAAGCAGCAATCACAGAATGAGCCATCGATCATGTCGTGCTTAAATGATTTTTTTTGTGCCATGCCAGATATGGGGTATCGTCTCTCCAAAACTTTTCCCGGGTCCATCAGACAGTGACTTGCAGCAAGACTAACAGTGCCAACCAAGAAGAAAATCGTACAAAATCCAAGTGAGGAGTAGCTAAAGAAGATATTATGAAGAATCGAAGAAAAGGAAGGAAGACATCATCAACGCTAAACATAAGGGCCGTAAAGAACATGATACAAACTCGGTTCTTGCTCGTTCTTCTGTGTCTTTATCATTGTCATTTCGTCGTCTCATGATCTCGTAATCATCAGAACCAAAACATGGAAAAGAAAAAAAAATAATCAGTCGTAAATCTTCGTGCATGGCCCAGTGACCGCTCAGTAGCGAAACGTCGGAGGATCCGATGGGTATTCGGGATAGGCCGGGATATAGTCGTAATCGGTACCGTCAATATCGCGACCAGCATAATGCATTGATCTTGGGCGTGACCTCGCCCGCGAGGCCGCGCGAGCTCTGGTCTGAGATCGCTCAGCCCGAGAATGACGTTCTTCATAGTGCTGGTGGCGTCCATCTTCGATATACCGAGGCTGGCGCTCATCATATTCCTCCTCGTAATCGTAGTACGCCTTCTCATTTCCATTTCGCCCGGATGTGATGGCGTTCCTTGAGATGTTGATTTCGGCACCGCCAGCGCATTTCAGCTTTGCACCATTGACTTCAAGTACGGCACCCTTGCCCTTCATCACCCGAATGGTGACATCTTCATGTGGATTGGCGCTTGACCGCGTGGTTCGTGTTGTTGCCGAGTGCCTGTAATCGCTCTCATCACGGCTTTCTTCCGAGCTCTTGGTGGAACGACTGCTACCGCCGTTTCTTTGGGCTCTGCGGAGAGTTTCGGCCGTGAGCGGCATCGGATCACCACCAAGTGTCTCGGTCTGGTACTTGGCAGCTTGACGAATCTTTTCTTCGTAACCGCTTCCAGAAGCAGTAGTTGGTTGTAGTGCTGCTCCATAATACGAGTGTCGCCGATTATGCCGACTGGCTATTTCCATCCTGGACTCCTGGTCTTCGTATGTTCCTGCACTGACACTGGGTCGCCGCTGGTGCCTCGGTCTTGACTTGGACCGCGCTCGGCTTGCAGCGGGAGCAGGGGTTTGATACTCGTAAGGAGTTGGCGAAAGGGCAAATAACGCATCGCCCGACTGGTCTTCGTCGGCATATCGTGAAGCTCGTCTGCCTGGTGTTGAGGGTGCTGGCGGTGGCCTATGTGGGTTGCCTGACGGGTGAGCAGTAGACGACCTGACTGGAGGGGGCATTCTTCGCGCATCCTCGTCCCTCGACAACTTTCTGTGCGAAAGAGAAGGCCGCGGCATCGATCTCTCGTTCTCTTCGTCGAAATCTGCCTCCCCGTATTCAAGAGCGCGGGAGGTACGATAAGCTAGGGCGGTTCGGGGGCGATTCGGGCTAGTTCCGAGGCTAAGAGCAGCGAGTTGGGCATCTAAGCGTGCATCAACGGGTTGTGCAGAAAAGTAGTCTGTAGCCTGTCGGCTCAACGAGCCCGGCGTCGGAATGGGGAATGGCTGCATGGGCCCTGGTCCAGCCCATGTTGCCGGAGTAGCTGGATAGGATGGAGGCATAAATTGCGGAGGAGGCGGAGGCCCAGAGGTAATATAGCGAGCAGAAGGTGGAGGTGGTCGTGTCGGGCCTGTCCCGTAATAACTAACGGGCCGGGGAGTGGAGGTCTGAGGACGAGGCGGTCGAGAGGAGGAGGTTGTCATAGTAGGGCTCACACCGTAATATGAGGCCTCGATCTCCCTTCCGTTCCTGTCGTAATCTCCCCGCCGGTGAAGATTGCCGGTGGTGTTAGCATGTCGTGGAACGGGGCGTGAGGACGACATGCTGGATCTTTTGGTCCCAGATGTCGACTTTTCGCGCTCTCTTCGTGCTGTCTTTGAGGATTCGCTTCTGCGGGGATTTTGAGTCGAGTCGGAGTCGGGCTGGCTGTTTGTGACTATGGGTGAAGAGTCTGACTTCTTGTGCTCTTTTCGTGCGCGACCGGAGCTCGAGTTTTCTTTGGAGCCAACAGAGGCAGCGTAGCGGGAGGTTCCTTGGATAATATTTCCGTCGTCGTCGGCGTCTTCCACAGACGCGATTTTTGAACGGGTCGAACTCATTGGAAACGAGCAACAGCTCGCGAGACGATATTTAGGGCCACTTGAGAATACGAACCAAGGCAACTGAGCCGCAAGGCGGAGGCGGGCCGCAGTGAGGATATTCAGTCGCTAATGTAAGGACAACGAGGTTAGCTCATGCTTGCGCAGTGGATGCCGACGCCAACAACAACAACAAATGACACACAGTCAGTTGGGACGAAACGCACGAACCTAAGAGCGGGGGTGATCCTAGAGCGATAACCAATGGTGCAGGACAGAACAGCAAGGGTGAGGTGGGGACTGAAGCGTCGGGAATATGGGATGGAGTCAGGGCCGTCTCGTCTGATGTTCCAGTAAGCGCTTGTTGTCAGTGTCTGCTTGAAGCCGACGGGACTGTGGTGTTTCGTCGCGATGGGTGATGCCCAGCAGAAGCCGACGGAGGGAAGTAGCAAGGCTACAGAAAAGAATGAAAAAAGATATAAAAAAATAAAAAAATAAATGTAATGGAGGAATGTGGCTGAGTGGGCGACAACGAGTTTTATTGACTGCGGGGGTGTAGCCTCTGCCTCTGACACTTGGTCCAACTAGAGGTAGTAGTAGGGACAGACGGGACTGAGAGGGGTGCGACGCGTGCTGGGTAGCTGGATGCTTGCAAGCTTCCTTCTTTCCCTATCCAAGTGCAGTCTTCTCTTCTTACACTAGGCTGCCATCCAGGTCTGTCTGAGCTGTGGCGGGACGGGCACCCAGAGCCGACAAAACAGACACGGGGCGACGGGAATGGGAAGACACCTCAGCGAGACACCTCAGAAGAAAAGAAGGGAGGGGGTTGGAGGGGAGTGAGAGCGAGCGAGTGTGTGTGACGCAGAAACACCACCCACACTTGTATCGATAATGCAGCAACGGCGTCAGCAACGGTGCCCCGGAAAAAAACAGCTTGGCGGAACGGTAAGTGATCGGAGAGCGAGCTGGCACTACCAGAGATTTCGTTTCTCTCGATTTTTCCGGACCTTACTTGAGTTGAGCAAATTCCTCTTATCGCTTTTTCTCTTCGCGGTGACTGCAGCATCTGAACGTCCCGTCTACTGAGATGCCTGAGTCGATGCTGAAAGATTCAACGGCGTTGTTCGGGTATTCGTACCGTATGATACGCTGCTGTATGACAGGGTGTGCCTCGTGGATTTGGGGATTGGGTGCTGGAGCATGGTGGATCCGTTCTGTTGTTGATCCCGTTGTGGGGGAAACTGGGGGGATGGCTCCAGATAGTCGATAGTGAGTGAATCGCCGTCAACCCCAACCCCTTGCTCCGAGGTAATCGATCCTCCGACGACACGAAAAAATCACCTCACTCGAGTGTCTATGATTAAACCTCCAGGAGAGTAGGCCACCAAAAGGCAGAGACAGATGGGCGGAAAAGCAAAAACGCGAAATGATGTTCTCCAGTCTCGCAGGCAGTAATGATCTTCACGCGCATGAGCAATTGCTGCTATAAAATATTTGGAGTAAGACTGCATGTTGGGCTGTCTTTTGCAGTCTTGATGTTGGGAATTAACGGATGGGCGGTTGATTGTTACACGAGGCTTCAACTCTCCGAAGGGTGTGGTGGGCTAGACGAGTTTGAAGTTGTTGCTACTCGCCTGAAGGAGGGTACAGTCTGGACATTGGCCCGAGTGACGGGAGTGAAGAAAGGGGGCTGGTGTGTGGTTGCGCTGCGCAGATGAGGACGAAAAAGACCAAGCGCAAAGAAGATGAAGGTAATGGGAAACGATGTCAACGATTTCCCGGGATGATGGGATGGGTTAGGCTGTATGAAAACCTGGAGACATGATGTACCACTTACCATAGCCTGTTATTGTCTAGCTTATCTATCTGCTTCGCCTTCTTTACTGCCCGACCTCTTCTCTTTGGGTATCAATGGTAATTTGCAGGATTGCTTCAGTGTACGCCGTACGGGCACAGTCGACACTCGCTTCGTTGGGACCCCCAAAGCCGAAAACGATATCGTGACATGAAGGAAACTGGTTAATGCCACGTGAGGATGTGCCTGGAATCACATTGGACTAATCTTAAGAGTTTTCAAGGGAGCAGGTAATTGGAGTCTGGGCCCGTATAGTCGGTGCAGCAAATGTTTATGAGAATAGCCACCGCCCGCTTTCTAGGCAGAAGGGTCAACACAGCCATTCGCGTCCTCCCTCTGATTTAGTTGTTCGCTCTTCCTGAAGTTGTATGGTAGGTTCTGAAATGCGGCTTCTGCCCGTCACAGTGTCAAAGTCATCCAGCTTGGTGCAGGCATGTAGGTTAGTTCTCATCGGTGGGTGTCCCAACCTGCTCATGTCTATGATAGTAATTACCATGAGCAATCATAAGCATTGAACCTTTAGCATTCACCGTTATCGGGTCAAGTGAGACATGGCGCCCTCAAGCCTTGATTGTCAGCATTGTCTCAAGGCAAGAACAAGGGAGCCCGTCTTTGTCACCAGCAATTTTTCGCTTCGCAGTACAATGCCATGTGGAAAATATGTTTATTCTGCCAAGCCCTCGAGTTTCGAGTGTGAGCGTGAGTGTGATGCCAACAGTCGTTCTTACCTGTCCAACCCAAATGCATAAAGACTATTAACCCCTCAAACTTCAAGTCACCCGCCTAGAAGAAGCGTTTCTAGTGCATCATTGTAACGAGACTAAACCAACGTGCGGCGTAGGGAGGGTGAGATAACTGGGAGGGTGCAATAGATGTGCCAACTTCGCGCATTATCGCAATTGCGCGGAAGAATGCGCGGGAGACGAGCTACGTCTCATGCTGTATCGCCATCAAAAGCGGCTTGTCACAGGAAGAAAAAGAGCGGAAAAATCAATGCGAATCGTCCGTGAAATCTGCACTGAAGAGCAAGTGACTCAACATCTTTGTCGCACAACAAGCCATCTTGGGCGGTCACCGACTTGTAACAAATTGGACAGATTTCCAAAAGACGCTCCCTTTATACTCGGCACAGGTACAAGGCATTGACTCAAGTATAAGGGTGCAGCCAACCCTTTGTGCAGACTATGCGAATCTCTATAAGGACGATGCGGTCGATGATGCACATAATCATTGGCGTACCAGTACCATGGTGCTGTAGTGACATCACACCAAGTTATATAGCAGCGTCTTGGTTCCCGCCAATCTGGTATCTCCATACTCGGCGCAGATCACTCGAAGTCTTTTGGACGGAGTCTTTGAGTCCAGACGTGGCTGAAACATCCAACGAGGAAAAGGAGGCTCAAACTGCAAGCTGTGGGCCAAGGAAGGCACCTCAGATCACCAGTCGTCCAGGTCCGGTTCGAGTTGTAACGCGTAACATCCTTCCGGGGGCACTTGAAGATCACGGTTTCGGCTCTGATCGACAGAAATTTGACAAATGAGCACCGTGTATCTCTTTGTTGCTTGGAGCGTGCAGCTTCGGCCCAGACAGAAGGTCCGTAGCGAAGTGCTTCGTTTACGAAGACCCAAGCACGGGCTGATAAATAGCCTGGTCGTGGTATTCCCTCCGATTTAGTCTGCAGTGCCAAAAAGAAACCTCTTGCTCTGATCAAGCAACGACTTCCATTTTCTCCGTCTTCAACAAACCCGAAGACTAAGCAGGTCTAGCACAAACAACCGTGCTGTTCTCGATGATTAGCCGCATTGTTTGTAACAGGATGAGGGAACATGAATAGATAGGTAGCTGGCTCACCAAAGCATCGATGCCCAACCACTGGCCAGCTAGTCGTCTGATACAATGGTGCTATTCAGGCCGCCTTAGAGCAACCGAACAAAAGAATGAATAAAAACGAAGTGACGGAACTATTGGACAAGAGGCGCGCAAGACGGGAAAAAAAAAATAGGGGAGCCGAAGAGTGAAGACACCTTTCCAGGATCACACCTCCATATCCACAAAGATAGGTCGGTGGTCAGACAGGAAGACACCATCGTCAAATTTATTTGGCAGAATTCCAAACAACCTGAGTATGAGGGTTGGTGGTCTCTGGACAAAGAGAAAATCGATGGTCTTTGGCTCCTCGTCTGGCTCGCCAAAAGACGTGTATGTAATGTCGCGGTTGCCGTACTTTAGTTCATCTGGAAAAACCGCAGATGTGTCTTGCAGTCCCGAGTCAGATGAGGTCAACGTCTTGTATGCCTGGTCTGTCGGGGTGCTGTTGAGGTCGCCGCCCAGAACCAAAGGAGGATAAGAGTCACCATGCGTTCGTCTCCATTCGGAGGCTAGCATGAGAATGAGCTTGGAGCTTTCTTCCCTCGCAATCTGCCCTCGGTGGTCAAAATGGGTACTCATAACAATGACCGCTTTGCTTGTCGTCTTGTGGCGGAATGATCCGACGGTCACGATTCTCTCAAGGACAGCATCCCAACCGATTGACGGCCTTTCTGGAGTCTCGGAAAGCCAATACGTCTTCCAGTCTTCACAGTCCCATTCGTCCACTCGGAAAAAGATGGGTGAGAACTCGCCAGCCAGTTTGCCGTCTTCTCGGCCCCGGCCAATATGGCTCCACGACGGACCGAGAGAATCCTGGATATCAAGAAGCTGTGAGTAAAGGACTTCTTGGAGGCAGAGAAATGTTGAGTCATGGCCAGAGGTAAGAAAGTTGAGTTGAGCACAAAGCCTTGGCCGACGTTCAGTCCACGGTTGCTCTCCAGGAACAGGATTATCGGTAGCGAAGCGGATGTTGAACGACACAAATCGGACATGGAGTTGAGCAGAACCCGGGGCCGGCGATTCTCGGAGCGTCATTGCTTCAGTTGAAAGCCCAAGCCAAATCCTTGCCGGGAATCGAAGCTAACGATAATAGATGCCGGTAGGGCTCGAGATGGTGACAGGGATCAGGGAGAATTGGATATCAGAAACACTTGGAAGAGGAAAAGTAAAGAGAGTCGGACCGAGTCTCACCGTCGAGTCTGACCAGGTTTTTTTTTCTCTCCCCTCAACAAAGCACTAAGTGAGTTGAAAAGGAACGCTCTGTTCATGTTTGCAGTCCAAAGGTCAGAAAAGTTGAAGGTGAAGTTGACGGTTGAAGTTGCAGCCGAGTCAGGTCATGCCTGCCGCGAGCCCTCGGCATCCAACTCTTATCGGTGCTTATCTTGCACATCACTGCAACGAGTGCATTCACAAGCCCGCACGTGCGCATACCTTTAGTGGTGACTGATGACTACCTCTACAACATGATGTTGGACTCGATCGTCAACTTCACCAATGCTTTCCTTTTCGTTGTCATGTCACGGCCTGGTTGGGCTGCTAGCGGTGCCGGGTTGCCGCAATCAGCAGTGCAGGTTAAATAGATAGTTGCACCCTCTTATTGCTCATGCACGATCGTGTTCCTGCTTCATGACGAAGCATGATCAATCGGCGCATCTTGTTCCTCGATGTCTCGTCAATCGCTCGATTTCCGCCCCGGATCATTCCAGGGGTTTTGGCCTCTGGCTTGATTTCTTCCGGCCATGATCCACGCGCCACGGCTGCACATCATGCGGGTACCTCAGATCAGACCTGGAAATCTCTCACCTCTAGGCGCGAACAGCGGCTACACAGATATCGTGGGGTCTTCTGCTGGCAGCTGGCGTGACCTTGTGGGTTTTCCAAGAGCTCGCACTTACACCGTAGCTGGGTAGGTAGCTGTGATTCGGCAGCCATCCAGTGACTCGGTGATGCGGCTCCGTGCCATGTCTCCGTCCATGTCTCCAATTCAACACCGAGCGAAAATCCGGCTTATTCACCAGCCTTTACACATTCACAGCCATCATGCTTGCGCGTTGCGCAGTCATCTGGCGGCCCGGGTGGGTGCTGCCTCCTTGGTTTTCTCATATTTTGTTGACTGTGTCTGAGCTCAGCAACCCAGTCCTTTGCTGCGCGTGATACCGAAAAGCCGTGGGAGCCGCGTTTCCACTTCTCCATCGCAATCCTTTCCCTGCTTTTCGATATCGAACCATGTTTAATTTTTTTTTCCCTCTACCCATTTCGTTCCAAGCTAACCAAGCGATCCCACAAAACCCCTCCTTATCCCGCCCCGTGATGCTAGGAATGGCACGCTTTATGGGAGCTTTTGGAGTCCTGTCGGGGATAGGCGATCAGAGATCGGGGCCTGATTGGCCAAAGACCCAAGGAGGAGGTGCATTCGCCCCGCCAAATGAGACACATCGTTGGAAGGTGACACACCATGTTCACCTCACAAGGCAACGCCTCATCATGGTTGGCACTACACCGATGACTGTGTCTGATATTGCGAGAGTGGCATGCGAGACATGCCAACCATTTCCGGTGAGAGGGTGTAGTCATCACCGGCTTGGTATATAGCCAAGGCATGCTCGTTCGTATTCAGCTCGTCAGTCTACCCAGTTGTCTCTTCAGGTTCTATACATACAGCAGCAGGAGAACGTCGGTTTCTGGTTGTGTCTGACACCCCATTTTCTGACAGATTTGTTATCTTGAGCCGGCCAAGCCGGCGTCGGGTTTCCTCTCTTGTCACCGCATATCTTTTGGTGGCATTTCCTTTGGGGGTGTGGTGCAAAGGTTCATATATAACAGCAGTCTCGTCTCTACTCTCGTGAAGGATCATCCTCTTCACCACGACCAACACAATGCCTTCTTCTCAACCCATTCGCCGTGGAGCTCTTCGTGACTCCTGGCCGCCTACTCAGCTAAGAATCGACTATGGCGACTTTCACGATGTCGACCTATCCAACATCGACCAAGACCCCCTCACTTACTTCCTCACGCCCACACCTGCCGCCAATGCGGTTGACGACGACGACATGGATTTCGACATGGACTTTGACGCCGGCATCGAGGACACCAAACGCCCAGCGCCCATCGTGAGAAGTGTTAGCCCATCCAGCCTCGACGGCCTCAGCCTCCCGCCCCCTCGGCCGCCAACACCACCCAAGTCGTCGACTCCCGAGCTCGAGTTTGATGGGTATCCTACGCCCGAGGACAAAGAGGATTACATGCACCTTGCAGCCGCTGCATTCGACTTGCCTGTTCTTCGCCTGAAGGACCTGACCAAGAAACCCAAGATGAGGTTTTCTTCGGGCCACAGTAACAGCAACAGCCGCCCAAACAGCAGACTGGACAACTACAGGGGTACCTCTACGGCTGACTATGATTTGCCCCTGACGCCTCCCTCTCCATCTTATAGCCACTTCGCCAACCGGGGTCGGCCATTAACCCGGCCTGGTCCACGAACGATGTTCAGACCATTCCGTCGGTCACCGCACTCTTGGCGTGAGCCTAGCCCGGATGTTTGGGCTATCGAGGAGGAGACGGATGAGGAGCTTCACGAAAGCGAGATGAGTGACGGCCATCACGCGGAGCAGAAGTATGCTGGTGCCAGGAACATTGAGTCACCGTCAACGGCTTCAAAGGGAAAGAAGAGGGTTCGGTTTGCGCTGCCCTTTGAGCAGTGATTCACAGCTTGTGTTTGGATTGCATCATTTCGCTATCTCTACTTTGTACATTTCCTTCACATGGTCTAGGGTGGGAGGATATCATCATTTGCATTTGGAGGGCACATTAGCATTTTCTCATGGTTGGATAACGGCGTTGGTGGATTAGGTCCTGTTCCTATACCCTTCTGCACATTCGTTTCTGGAACTTTGCATCAGGGAAATCATTGGGCGACATCATGTACGGAGTACTGCATTACCTAGGTATCACAACAGGGTGGAATAAGAAGGAAGAGATGGGAGATGGCCATGGACTTTTCTGACATGCCAGCGGTATACCATAGTTGGCTAGTTATGTGGGTGTGAGTGACTGGCCAGGGTCTGTCTTTGTTTTCATAGGAGATGGGGCGGAGGACATACGAGTTAGATACTTACTTGAGGTTCACACCTCACGGCTTTCTGTTCTGCTCAAATTCAATGAATCAAGTACACCGTACTGACGGATTTCTAACCTCCATGTGTCGATATTTACTGCATCGCTAGGACGTTCTTTCAATCTCCCCAAACATCTCTATAACTGAATTTGGAAATTCGAGTGCACACCACTATTTAAAAAGGTATCACCAGCTTGGAGATGAGCAGTGAGGACTTGCATAAAACGGCTCGCTGATGCAAAGCTAAAATGGGTTACATCCGCCTGAACATAACGCCGCAGCTGCTTGTTTTTCACAGTCGCAGTTGCAATGAGTAATATCCACCATAAAGTATACATTGCACTGCCGTGCCGAGCGGACTATTACAGTCCGGGTTGGAACCCCAAATCTTGAATTTCTCATGACTTTGATTTGTCGGACCTTGTTTTTTTTTTTTTTCGCTATACTCGGGTCGGCTTAATTGTATATCTCCCATCCATGGCGTTCGCTATAACACTTGAGCTCAGGATTTTAGCGAAGATTGGAAGATGACGGGAGGACTGTCGTGCTCAGTAAGAAAACTAATACAGTATCGTCGTCGTGGTTGCCCTGCAGTTGCTGATGATGTCAGGTGCCAGAACCACAACCCACCCCCACCCTCAACACCCTAGAGGTATCTGCTGACAAGGGAAGGGACAAGGATGACCCACCATTGCGATTGTTAAGACTGCAGGGTGATTGACCATAGAAAACACTCCGAATATCCATCCAATACAGGGCACTGAACCATTTATGTTTCAATTGCCTGGACAGACAAAACATCAAGACTCGGATACATAGGCTGGTTCAGTGCGGGTTGCTGGGCGTATTTGATAATTTGGTCACTCAGGCACTTACCGGGCACAGAAGCTTGGGCCACTGCACAGGTTCAACCGACATACCTAGAACGAAGAAGGGACGAACGAATTGTCGGAACTGTGTGTGCAGCGAAAACCGCCGCGCAGTGCCAGTGCGATTCACATTAATCCGAATTGAATACTACGTCCAATTCCCTCCCGTCCATTAACTTCGATTGGCTTTCACAAGGGACTCAAGGGATTGTTGTTGACATGTTTGACTTTTTTTCCATGGCTGCTGTCTTGCGTTACTTGAATCTTGAATGGTCTCTTGGACAGCAGCGAGGGCGGAGATCAAGATGGAAGAAGGAACTAGTCTAGGTAGGTGAAGCAAAGTCAACTCTTTACGGACTGAAGCCGAACAAAGTGGAAGAAGCGCGCGATTGTAACGAAACTAATGCAGTGAATGACACCAGCCCCCACCAAGGCAGCCTACTCTTGGGAACCGCTCTAGTGCAAGTAATTGATTACCACTCAGCCAAGCTGCAGGAGAACGTGGTTTCCAACTTCCATGGAACCCGGTGGGGGGACTGGCAGAAGCAAGAAGTCGGAGGGAGAAATCGGTCGACACTGATAACATGGCCGGTGGATGCGCCAAAGTGAGCAAAGGGTGTGTGTGATGAAGGGTGGAACTGCCTGCACTCGCTTTTTCACTCTTCTTTGGAGAGCTGATTCGGATACTGATGGGTGTTCAATTGCTGATGTCCGCAGCAACCACTGCCATCAATTGATTGTTATTGGCGGCCACGGGAAAAAACGATAACCTCATCCTCAGCCACGCAGGGTGGTGGATTGGTTACGGATTACGGATGTCTGAACGACCTCAGCAAAACAGAACTGAAGCTCAGCTGCTCCTCAAGCCCCTTCACCTACGCTCGCTCTTTTCCCGCAACACGCGCGCCAGCCAGCCTCTGATTGATTGTCTGACAATACCTGGAGGTACCAATACCATTCATCAACATTCGTTGTTCTAAACCTGTTGCACCACAGCGGGCAGCTTTGCCCGTCGGCTACCTGCTCGCACAACCGAACCGCGTGGGCGACAGCTGACTCCCTCTCTACCTGAACAGCATACATACCCTTACCCTCGTTACGTCTGTCACGCGGTTACCTTGACTCTTGTCTCTCTCTGCTCTATGGGATCTACACTACATAGCGTGTTGCGTGTGTCTTTGATTTCCAGAGAACTGGAAGCTATTACAGGGGCCAACCCAGAGCTCGAGCACCTGCAAACCTAAGGGAAGCCAGCCAGGGCTGAAGGTCAGACAGAGTTTTGCTACCACGCCGGGCTTTCTCTCCACCGCCTTTCGTCGCTTGTTCCTGGCGAGCCTGGATCCTGGAGACATCGACGGACTCCCTGAAACTCCACGCAGGGTGGGCGGCGGAGTTGGAAGCGCCTAGATCGGTGCAGCAGAAAACGCAAGAAATAGGAGCTAGACCTACTGTGGTCCATCACCGTTAGCCAGTGGGGCCCCTGTGGGCTCTTTCGATTCAACCCAAACCGGACGTCATCCCATTCACCAAGTGTGTGATTTATCCCTTCCTCTCTTCTCACAAAAGCACGGCAGCCGCGGCGGAAACGCGCCTTCAGAGAACCTGACTGCGCGCCTCGTCAACTCTTCCATGAAACTCCGGTAGCGCCCGTCAAGGCTCAAGGTTGTGTCTGGATCCTCAAAGCGGACCAGCATGCGGGCTCCCTAAGGTGAGCGAGCACCACTTGATGTGCCAATAAAGTCAACAGATGACATCTAGCGCAATCGACATGCACAAGCCGCTGACACTCCGCCCATGACCGGTAGAAGAAATGTCACCCCCAAAACCAAAACCCGACAAACCTCCATCACCACGGCCAAAGACCCCCAAGATCACGCCCACAAACTCCAAGAATGGCGCGCCGACAATTTCACCGACCAAATCGGCCACGGCGCTGGGAGCCACCACTCCCAAGAGTGTGCCGACACCTACCAACAGCGGCCTGTCACACCACAAGAAGAAGCCCGAGCTGAAGAAGCCCGAGCCGAGTCTTCTGGGTGATTTCCTACTCGGCCGACCATCCCCGCAGCGCGTAGCCGCACAGCGCTCAGCCTCGAAGCGACGAAAGACCATGTCCATGGATGCCCAGAATGTTCGAGAGGAGCTACGCCAAGAGATGCGCGCCGCTGCTGTACGGAAGCTACAACAACCTGGTGGCGTTCGCGATCGTGTCAAGGCATGGCAAAAGGCGTCGCAGGCGGCAGTCAAGGCCGAGGGCCTTCCTATTCCGGTCGCAGAAGATGCGCGAAGCGAACCGACCGAATTCGCTGTCAACTTGAGCGGCGATGACGTGGACGAGGAAGACAGAATGAGGATCAAGTGGCGGCAGAAGCCCCCCAAGCAGAAGAAGCCAAAAATCGAGACGGTGGAACCCAAGGGTACGAGTGGGAGCGACAGCACTGCCAAGGAGAAGAATAAAGTGCTAGGGAGAATGGCCGACGACAGGCCCGATGTTATTATCAAGGAGGCGCGACCAAGGCCCGGGTTGCCCAAGAAGAGGATCATAAGCGACGACCACTGGATGAAGAAGCAGCAAAAGGGAAAAGGGCTAGCAAAAAGTCCGGTACCCGAAGCAGGCCAACCCATACCGAAAGACTTTCTCAAACGAACGGCGCAAAATCCCTCGGTACAAAAGAAGATTAGAGATTGGGCTCAGAGGGTAGAGCTCCCGCCGCCCCCACCACCTGTTGCCCGGCGCCCGACGGTCAAGACATATCGCCATGCCAAAACCGGTGAGACGGTCACGGTTGAGGTAGACGAGGACGACGATCATCACCGTGGGGCACTGTCGGAACCAGATATGCCGCGTAGGAAGCGTTCATCGTCTGGTGAAAGTAGGAGGTCAAGCTCAAACCCAAGGACGCAACAGTGTCCACCCAATGATGGAATTAGGGTGCGTTCCCTACAGAAACGGGGCTCCAATGATGATGGAATTAGGATTAGCCCAGTAAAGCCCGCCCGCTCACTGCCAGACGATGGCATTAAAGTTCGCCCGGGTCCTCCTGTCTCTGCCGACAGCAGCAGCAGGTCCATTTCTACAGTTAGTCCCTCCTCTTCGTCCGGGCGGACACCGAGCGATCGGTCCGGTAGCAGAACACCGCCCAGAGGAGCTTCACCTCCTCCAAGAAGAGCCTCAACTCCGCCGCGAAGAGCTTCGACCCCGCTTAGAAAAGCATCGACTCCCAAGCCAAGAGCGCGTAGTGATCACTCGGCTGCTTCTGACGATGTGATAGAAGTCATCGTTGAACCTGAAAGCGAAGTGTCATCAAAGAGGAGCCCCAGTCCTCCGCCGAAGAGAAGGCTAAGAAGCCCTCCACCTCCAAAGAGGAAGCTGCCAAGAAGAAGGGGTTCCCGTGGAGGTGCGCGAAGAAAACCGAAGCGAAGAAGTCCTAGCCCACCAACTACAGCCACGCAAACAGAAACTACAACGGATGACAGGCGACCGGGCGCTGACAAACCAATGCCAACTCCTAGGAATAATGGTGGATCATCCGGAGAGGATTCTGACCGGCGCCCACCAACTGCTGCTGGCATTGATGATTTAGCAGAGATTCCATTCGGCTTTTCGGCGTTTAGCGAACTGGAACTCCCCTTGAGGGGTCATACCCAAAGAACACACGCCCGCCAAAGTGCGAAACCTAAGCCGAAACCTCAGAGAAATGAAAGCCTCAAACTAGTACCGAATGTCCTCAAAAAGGTTATGACCGGCGCCATGGAGAAGATGCAGGAGATGGCGGAACCGCCGAGGCCTCCCCCTACGGGGAACAAGCCCGCTAGAATCGAATCTTGGTTGAACAACACGGTTGACCCCTTCGTAGAGGGTATGCCGAACTTACCACCAGTTGTTGCCCCCGAACCCCTGCGAGTCTCGACCCCTGAGCGCAATTCCAAGGAGAAGTTGGTCGACAGAGATCTACCAGCTCATAGGGAACGGGCCCCCGAGCGTAACTCGAAGGAGAAGCTGGTCGATACAGATGTGTCGACCCACAAGGCACGGACTCCCGAGATTTCTAAGCGCGCTTCGGCAGAGCTGCCGCGCAGGAAAGAAAGACCTCAGACTCCGGTAACCCATGAAGAGCTACGGAAGACTTCAACACGATCGGATGATAGCGAAGTAACTCCCAAGAGGAGAAAGAGTCCTACAACTACCCCTGATTCGGCGGCGGGGCTGAAACGACGCTCGACTCCTAGGAGCCCAACATTACCGCGAAGGAGCAGTGGTTCCGTAAAGAAGCCCTTTCGGGATGTGTTGAAGGAGGCCTTCAAGGGCGAATCCAGTGCGCACAAAATAGCACCCATGGTATATCCCAGCTGCGAGACGGACGTTGAATCTGAACCAGAAACCGAGCATGACTTGGAGTCCAGGAGAAGCCCACCGCAGCAGCGCTCTCCTGACTCATACAAGAGAAGATCAGCATCTCCTGATCGCCCTTCCAGAGCCGATTCCTATTCTTCGTCAGAACCTAGCACACGGGGGCCCTCGCGCAGAAGACGACCAACGAGTGACTTGCATGATCTATCCACCATACTATCTGAGGACTCCCGCGAATATCAGGAACCATATGGCAAGAAGGATACGGATAGCGTCTCCACTGTTTCCCAATCCACCGTAACACAGGCACCCGAAGAGGCGTTCGGCCAGCCGACACCCCTCACCAGAGAAGCGAGTCAACAGTCACAAACCTCTCAAATATCCCGCAAGTCTGGCAGCTTGAAGCGCCGACTTACTACTAAGCACTCTGATTTGGTATCAGTGCTCTCACTTCCTGACGATGGCCAGCTGGTCCCACCCAGCCGCTCAAGGAGCATCAAGGCCTCGCGCAGTCTTCATAGAAAGCCTAGCAAGGCTAACGACAGTAGGGTCAATGATCTGCTAGAGGAGTTTGCCGATGATGAGCACTTCTATCATCGAGAACTCAAGACCTTGGTCGACGGTGTCGTCCCCGTGCTCTTGAACGAGTTTGTCCATGGAGACAATGTGGACGATGCCGATCGCAAAACAGACAGCATGGCCAAGGCTGTGGTAAATATGGGTGTCGCTCTCGAGAAGTTGTGGACTTACCACAAGCGCGCGCCCCTGCATGATATTCGGAGGCTTCTTGAATGGCTCGAAGCCGTCTCGCCGGTTTATAACAACTACCTTGACGTGTGGCGATTGGGATTCCAGGATCTCATTGTCAACCTCGCACCGCCGAGCGGGAAGATCGACGAGAATGACTCCCTCCTGAATGCGCTACCTCGCAATGAGGATGGCGACGTGCTCAGCTACAACGGTGAGCGGGTAGATGTTGCGTACTTGTTGAAGCGGCCCCTGATCCGAATAAAGTGGATGTACAAGTTTCTCCGGGTTAGTTCCACTTGCACTACCATTGTCACCGCTAGCTTGGCGTGAACTGTCACTAACATGAGCGGTGTGTATGTAGGCGGCTGTTATGGTGATCAAGACTCCGGAAACTGAAGACTTGCTCAAATTGTACGGCAACCTCCAGGAGAAGGCCCGAACACGGCATCGTGAAGAGTTCGCTCGCATGACCGATGAGGACGCCAACAACACCGACACAACACGCGCCAGAGACCTTCGCAACCTACGACCGCTGGACAACGTTCGGATCGATCCGAGCAGACAAGTGGCAGCTAAAGACTCCTTTGAGATGGACCTTGAACACTCGAGCGGCCAACGACTTGAATGCCAAGTTGAACTCATGCACCGAGATAGGGTCAACGTTCCTTCTGACATGGGGGATATCCTCATCCGTGACATCAGCAACAAGGCTAAGCCATGGCTGCTTTTCCCACCTGTTCCAAGGCAGTACATCTCGGCAAGAAAAGGCGAGAGTCCCAGGAGCATGATTGTCATGATCCGCGGTAGACATAACGGCGACGAGTGGTATGAGCTGATCAAGCTGTCCACTACCGAAGAGGTCCAGATTACGGACTGGCTGGGAATTTTGGGTAGCGACCCCATGCCTCCCCTCTCACGACCTAAGCCGCCGATGAGCATGAGCCTTATTCACGTCAGCTCACCAAAAGCGGACGACCTCGACGTCCCGATTGGTGAACCTAGCGTTATCGGCTCGTATGATGATGAATTCAGGACGCCTAGCCGATACCACAAGCGGCAAGCCAGCGCTCCGGTCACCTCCTACCCGGCTCCCAACAAACACATTCCGTACAGCGAATCTGTGGATATCTTCAGATCTCAGCCCATTACCCCTGCCTACGGAATCGAATCTGTGCCTATTCCTCGGCCCCTCAACATCAAAGGTTCAGCTGTTGTGCAACCTCCGGTGGAGCTTGCTCCTACGACCCGGGTGAAGAGGCGCACATCCTCTCCTCTCAAGCACGAATATCACCCATCCGACATCGACTCTGAGACTGAAGAATCCGCCCGCAGTGACTCGGAGTCGTCATCATCCTCCAGTGACGAGTTGGACGAAGATGATGTTCCGGATACGATCCCGGGTTACAGCCTCAAGCAACCCTTGCCTCAGATTGTTGAAGAATCCGTTGTCTCAGAAAACACCATAGCGCCATCACAATCAGCTTCTCAGGTTGGAGCACCTCAGCCAGGGCAGCAAACCCCGCAAGAGAGGACTGTGCAGAGGTTTGTTGCATCAGTCTCGTACTGGTCCAACAGAAAGGGTATCTGGAGGGAGATCAACACTGAACCGTCGCGCATCCTGGTCTTCCCCGGAAGTATGGAGGTACACATGCTCCAGGAAACCCCAGGGAACAAACAGGCGTACCCTCTGCAGACCTCTGGCACGTCCGAGGTCGACATGGCGAACAGAGAGGCTGGAGGCATTGTCCCTCTAATCTGCCTCGTCCTCACCCCAGTGGTCATGATCCGCCGTAGTACGGCGCTTGACCTCGAGGTCCGCAGCCGCGTATCTCCTGAGTCTCGCCTGAGCAGCATCGATAGCGGCATGTTCCGCTTTCGCGCCGCGAGCCAGGATGAAGCGAAGGCCCTTTACGAGGCGGTGCACCAAAGCCGGCTGAACAATGCTAGGTACATTCAGCTTGCCGAGGAGGCACGCGTCCGTTCTTTTGGGCAACAAACACAGAACGATGCTGGCGCCGGTAGCGCCGACGGCACTGAAACCTCCAGCCGTCGAAAGAGCATGAGCATCTTTGGCCGCAAGAACAGTTATCGCGCATCCACTCGCGCGCCCAGCCAGCACAGCAGTGCGACAACTAGCGTTTCGGCTAAAAGCTTCTTGCGCCGCTTACTCGGCGGCGAGAACACGTCGTTCAACATCGGCAAGTCCACCGTCGACAAGCAATCCCGCCCTGGCTCCATCGCCGGAAGCGGTGGTGCCCACGGCGGCGGCGGCAGCGGCAGCCTGTACTCAAGCGGCTACTCCTCTGGCACCGGCGGTAATGACTCCTCAACCCCGCCGCGGAGCGCATCCGGCTCCGGCAGCCAGTCCCCCAGCCGCTGGAGCATTGGCCTGGCCAAGCCGTTCACTCCGGGCCAACCGCTCGAAATCCGCTGCCACTTGAACGTGCAGAACAACCGCTGGGCTGACAAGGGTGACTGCATCCTGCACATTGGCCGTCCTCCCCCGGGCGTACGCCAGGAGCTATCGCTATACCACGGCCTAGAGAAACGCATCATCGTGACACACGCCACCAAGAAGGTTTCCGACAAGCCACTGATCTTGTTAGATGCCGTGCTGGGATCCAAATCCTTCAGCATGCTGGGAACAAAGGGCATCATGTGCAGCGTCTGGGAGAACCTGCGAGACGAGGAAGGAAACGTCGGTCTAGCACCCCGCACGGGAAGGGTCGCTGGCAAGGTGACCAAGTGGTGCTTCCAATGCAAGAGCGTGCAGCAGGCCAACTGGGTCTTTGGCATGGTCACGAGCGAGGTGGAGGGGTTGCTGCTCTAGGCGATGCATCATCCCCCGAACCTGAATCTGGATCTGAATATGAATTTGGAGCCCGTCTTGGAAGATATGATGGAAGAGAGCAGTAGTGGAAGTGAAAGTGGAGGCGGCGGGTGTAGTAGTAACGGCAGTGGTACCGAGAGGTATTTTGGCTACATGCCAATTCCATCGCCACAGGTGGTGCGGGATGAAAGGAGGAAACAAATGTGGAAGAGGAAACTGGATGAAAGTCCGGAAGGGAGGCGGCGGAGGGAGAAGAGAGCCGAGGAGAGGCTGGTCAGGTTGATGACGATGTCTTCTGCCGGCGCCGCGTAGTGCAGTGCAGCACTGCAGCTGGCGACGCAGATTTTGTGATGGGAGTTTTGGTTGGGTTGGCATGCACCACATCAAGTGCAACTGACTGACTGGTGTCTTGCAGGCGTGTGAGTTCACGCATTTGTGTTGGGTTTTGACTGTTTATGTTTCTTTTTTTATGTTTCTATAGCCTGCACGGCTTCTTATACCCCCCATACATATTCTTATACCTATATCCCTCCCTCACTATATGGTTTCAGCGAACTGAGCCTCAGGGAGGGTTTTCTTATTCGTTAATTACTATTTTCCATTTGCGAAGCATTCGTCTTTCCTCTGTTCATATCATCGTGATAGCAGATTTTCTCATCCCTCAAGAAATCCTGCTGTTTGGTTGGTTTTCGGGCCTAAACACACTAAATAGAGTTTCTGGTTCTGAGGCATATGATATATATACACGTCATGTCAGAGATATCTTTCCAAGTTCGAACCGACATCCTCCACTTAAATAATGGTCTAGGAGACAGACCTCCCCCTCTCCCCTTCTTTTATTTTGCTCTTTTATTGTTTTCCCCTCATTTCCACCTCTTCACCTCCCCTAATCTCTCCGTAAAGTCTTTAGATAGGCCTCGTTTCCTCCTTCCGAGTCAGATACAGAAGTTCATGACCACAACTATGTAACGGCAAGAATCTTTCTCACACTCTCTTCTTCCCTGTCGCGGTTACTGATATCAGGAAGGAAGGAAGGAAGGAAGGAAGGAAGGAAGGAAGGAAGGAAGGAAGGAAGGAAGGAAGGAAGGAAGGAAGGAAGGAAGGAAGGAAGGAAGGAAGGAAGGAAGGAAGGAAGGAAGGAAGGAAGGAAGGAAGGAAGGAAGGAAGGAAGGAAGGAAGGAAGGAAGGAAGGAAGGAAGGAAGGAAGGAAGGAAGGAAGGAAGGAATGATATCTACCTACCTACGTATGATGCGTAAAGCTGGTATCCGGAGTATGAGTGGTAGAGTCTGGACTCGTACTATGAAATGGAGGGGGAAAAAAGACGAAGAAAAAAGAAGGGAAAAAGAAAAAGATGGCAGTCATGGCAATCGATGACTACATCTCGATGCTAACCCGAAGTGATTGATCCTGGACAATCAATAGTCATGTCCGTCAGCGAATACCATCTTTTTTTTTTTTTTCAAGACGGGGCAAAAATGTGATTGAGGGTAGAACAAATAGTCAGTTTCGAAACAACTCAGCTATTGTGATAAAACGATGATTATGATTAAGTAACAACAGACCCTATGAGATCTTGTTTAACCATCTTGTCCTGGTCGTCCTCACCTTCTCTTCTGCAACGCCAGCCAGAGAAATGTCAACATAGTCCACTTAGAGGTAGTACATACAGTCGACCCTGGATCGATCAACACCATCAAAGTTAAAGGCCACGTTAACACCCAGCACATTCATTAATAAGGACCAGCTCAGCTTACTTGTACACCGCTCAAGAAAATATTGCAGACCAACAAAAGATCCTGTCTCTTTCTTTTCGCTTCATTCACTTCGAAATACTACATTTCTTCTTCTCCATCTGCAAAACTCATCATCCGTCGCCTATCATATCATCCTCCACCCCCTCTTCCCAGAACCTCTCATATCCACAAAATAGTATTATTATCGATCGAGTCGAGGTGTAATAACAACCTCACTCAAGGGATGTCAAAGCAAAACAAACGCCGCCCAATGCAAACCTGTAGCACCGCTGACGGTGCTAAGGATTCAAGAACCAATTACCAAAAATGCCACGCTTTTTTTTCCAGAGAGCCCAAGATCAGACACATCAATGTGCTGCCTTATCTCTCAAAACAAACTACCAGTCCCTGTCCAGAGAGGACCAAAAAAAACCATTATCAACAGTCGCTTTGCAGTTGGGTATCATGACCATCCAGTGATGTCCGTAAGGAGTGTGTAAAGCTCGCCGAATTGTCGTTGAGATGCAAGTGTCGTTAAAAGGAATGTCTACGAGTTGGGTATATATGCGATTCGTCGATCCGTAAAAAGGAGTGTCTATAGTTCGTCATGGGATCCAGCCGTTGGGTATATAAAGGAGTGTATATGCGTTATTGAAACAAGTGTCGTTAAGGAGCGTCGTGTGCTGTTAAGTACAGCGTCGTTGCAGTCGTAAAAGGAGTGTAAGATGCATGATAATGCGTTGAAATGCTGCAGGTGTGATCGGAAAGGAACGTGGTATGCAATCGCGTCTGTATCGAAAAAGAAAATGCTGAAAAGAGATGCACACCGAATGCCAGATTTAGTTCGATGTAATGTGCTGATGCCTTTCGTCCGTTACGTTCTCATCATCTAGGTAATTCGAAGGTATAGAAGATATCGAGATGCTGTGGCCATGGCTCGAGGGTGGTGTGAAAATCATCGATGGGGTTGGCGACTCGGGGAGCGGAAGCCTGGTGGAGTATTGTCCAGGGCCCAGGAGCGGAGAAGGGGCGAGGCTGTGTGGGGGGCCAGGCCAAAGTACGGCAAAGTCGTCCGGAGGCGGGTAGGTGGGCGTTGAGCTTAGCATTGTAGGAGTCCTGATGGCCATGTTAATTAAACCTTTGCATCTCTTCGGAGCCGGACAGCGGCCGGTGTGGCGGACAGAGATCCTAGACCGTCCACACGGATTGGATTGGATGGACGAACCCGACACCATAGGGGCTGGCACCGCCCATCATGGGTGTAGTAGCGGAGAAGCCCATGTCATACGAGGGATATTCGTCCGGATCGCTGTAGGTGACGGAAGCCGCGTCGTTATAGTCACCGAAGGTGCTCGTGGTGGGACTGTATGCTCCATAGGACGGGCTCGGGATGCTCAGGTACTGTGGTTGGCCAAAAGGTGCCGTGATCTGGACCGGGCTGGGTCCGCATTCCGGGATGACGGACAAGTTCTCGGTACTGTAGCTGAAGGCCGGCCTCTCTCCGTATGGCAGGTACTCGGACGACGACGCCGCGGACAAGGGCATTGGTGAACCTTCGCTTGCGTAGAAGTTATCGAACACTGGGAAAGACGGGGTACGAATCGGTTGATTCCACCCCATGCGAGACCGGAATTCGGAGACTGTGTCAATAGGGAAGTTCATCAATGCAAGAGGGGTTGCCAAATCACCCTCGAGTTGGCCAGAAATATTCAAGGAATGCAGGCGACGTGCAATCTCCTCAACCGGGCCAATTGTCAAACTTCCAAAGTAAGCGGCGCCGATCTCAGGGAAGAGGCGCTCCATTACCAGAGCAACGGTGTAGTAGTGAGCAATGATGACCAAGGCACTGGGCGACCCATGGGTCTGTTGCAGGTACATGACGGGAAGCCAGAACAACCACGTACGCAGGGGCCTCAAACGCTCAAACTGTTGGGCTACCGACAAGGTCGGGCTAACCTTGCGAGCACCCTTCAGGAAGCTGATGAGCTGGGCAACGGACTTGGTGTCCTCCCTGTTGTGCTTGAGGTGAGACTCGACCTTCTGGAGCTGCTGCAGAGTCCTCTGAAAGGCGTCAAGGTCTTCCTTGCGCGGCTGACTGGGCTTGTGATCCGGGGCAGGAGACGGGGGAGCGGTTGGAAACGTGCTGCTTTCGGCAATGAAATCACCGAACTGGGACTCGTGCTTCCAGGGGTCCATGGCATCAATGACCTATTATTTCCACGTCAGCATTCGCCGCTCTTTGTAACCACGTACGCTCGCAGTCAAACGTACCGATGAGGTTCCCTGCATGAGATGGGTCCAGCTTCGCCTGTATGGAAATCTGAGTTAGCCCCCCCCTTGTCTGTGTAGCCGGAAGGCTGCAGTATATTGCTTACCAATCTGTGGCTTGCCACGACAGAACAAGAGATGCGGCAAGGATGGCGTCAGAAGTGTCCTTCGAGAAGGTCCCGATGGCTTCCTGGAGACCCTTCAAGGCGATACCCCGATGCTCGTAAGCCATGTTTCCGACCAATGGACAATCGGTCAAGTACGCAATGTGCATGGCAGAGAAGGCCAACAGCGAATGCAAGACATAGTTATGGGTAGCACCAATCTTGATGATTCTAGAAAACCTGTTAGCGCCCAGCCCAAGCCATTATTGACGTGTCAAGTGTTAATCTTACGTCGGGATCTGCCGAGTCCACAAAGTGAAGCCGTTGGCATCAATTTCCATCATCTGATTGCTGATCGAGGCAACATGGTGGATCAGGCGCAACTCGTCTGTGCTGAGATACTGAGGGGCCGGAGTCGGGTAAATGTTAAGGTTCGGGAACGGGAAAAGACCAGTTCGCTGCCACTGCTCGATTACAAGCTCGATCTCGGGCGTCCACATAAGATCCGGTTTGTCAGGAGAAGTAGACCGGTCCTCGGCGACAGGAATGTCATTATATGGACAACGGATCTTGTGCTTGGTGCAATTGCGGCACTGGGGAAAACTTTCGTCACAACGAATGTGGCGGCGCTTGCTGTATGATTGTTAGAAGGCACCTTTGCATCCAACTTGTCATGGGTTGAGTTAGCTTACCATGTCTCGCATCCCTTTCGGGACTTGGTGTGGCTAGAATAAATGTTAGTAAAGACAACCCGAAGTGGGTGTACAAAGTAGCTTACCTGCGCCTAGGGGGACCACCGCCGGGACCAGCCATTGTGACAGTAAGACAGGCGAACAATTAAAGCGAAAGATCTGATAGCAAGGTTAGCATATGTCTCTAAAGATGTTCAAACACACGGACAAACGAAACACTGACAAGAAGCAGAGACACAATGGACCCTGATGACGTCGAAGTAGCGAACGTAATGGGTTGATGCGAGGACAGGAAGCGTAGGCTGTGCCTTAAACCGATGACAGGTACTGAGACTTGCAACGTTGCCTTCCTGAAGGGTCAATCTAGAGCGAGCGTAGTTCGGAGTAGTTGTCAAACGTGAACAACCCGATAGTCAAGGTGCTTTCAGCGTTGACTACCTGGAATAGCAAGTCGGTGTTGCCTGCCGAGTAACCGGTTGCTTGCGCCGAGGTCGTTCGCAGTTGCGTCGTCGTGATAACCTCAATGTCCAAGATCTTCCCTAAAATCCAGATCCAGATCTCCTCCTTTCCTTCAACGTGGTAGCGATCGTGTGTTGTAAGAGTTTTGCTTGTTGCGTGTTTCCAAACAGACCCGGAAACCTAAAGCGAATGGGGGCGTCGGTTTGTGGCTGATTAGAGGTTTCAAGCAAGCGAGCAGGTCTTAGTAGATGTATGGCAACATCTGTTTTGGTGATTTGAAATTCTTGTCTCTTTTTCTTTCTGTTTTGCGTGGGAATCCAACGAGGGTGGTTGGCTAAGCGAGAGTCAGATGAATGGGGGTGTTGTGGTAAGGATCTCCTGCGCTCTTCTTCGATTCCAGATGAGTTGTTGTTGTTGTTGTTGTTGAAGGCGGAGCGTGGTACTGGAGCGAGTGAGTTGCGCTAGTGAGATAGAGTTGGTGAAGTCTGTCCAAGTGGTGAAAGTGGAGGCTTCAGTGTTGTTTCGCAGGGTTGAGTTGAGTAGGCGTAGCGAGGGGGGGAGTTTCCTTCCTTCCAAATCTGTCCGTCTCTCCAAACCACCAAGAAAAATGAAACAAGCGAATGACAGGAGTCGACGAGGACTTCCTAGAGGTGCTAAAAAGCGAATGTGGGAGGCGGGATGATAGCGGAGGACTGAGACTCAGACCTGAGGGTTGAGGATGTACAGTTTAGTGAAATAGGTCGAAAAGGAGAGGGGACGCGATGTGCCCCGGGGGAAGCCCAAGTGTTAAATAGCGCCAGTTTGGACTGGGTCTTGGTGGGCTTGGGTGCAGACGGGCGTGACGGGGGACTGCTGGGTATCACTTGCGCACTTGGCCCTGCAGTTTCCGCGCACCTTCCATGTTCCCTTCCAGGTTCTCTCTGGGGTTGGGCAGAGCCGCCCGCCTGATCATTGGCTTACACGCCGGGGTCGGGGCCCTGTCACTGGAGGGGACGTCAAGTTGCTGCCACACTCCTTCCTCCTCCCACTGTGTGCTCCAGTGCAAAAGCCCTTCCAGTTCCATTGCTCGAGTGCTCTTTCCGTGCAGTCTACATTGTAGAGGTATCCCATCCCATCGATTGCTCCTCCCCCATCTGCCACAACACCAAAACAAGGTGGAAAACCTGTGCCGTCATTGGCTGCGAGTCCACCGTCTGAGCAAGAAAGAGGAGGAGGAGATGGACGTACGTCCTCCGAAAGAAGAGAACTTGAACCCCCAACAATGTACCCACATCCGACTGCTGCTCGCTGCCCTGCACACCCGCCCACAATGCGACCAGAATGGGCAATCCACTCGCTGCTGCAGGCAATGAGATGGGGGTGCATGAGGTGCCCGCTGCGTGGACAATCACCTGGCACGAACAAGGGCGAGCGCTGCTGAGAGAGGTATCGGTACCGCGGAATGTGGACGGCGGTGCCGATGAGCATCATCAACAATAACATCAACGGCAACAAGGACAGGGTGAAAACCAAAAGAGCCGCCGCCCGTGGATCATCGCCGCTAGGAGCTGCCCTGCGTGCGTGCTATAGTAGAGGTTCCTGTGTACATGTCACGGTTCTACAGGGTGGATGAATGTGGATGGGTGGGTGGGATGGATGGATGGTCAGTTGTGTGTAACCGTTCAGTTCGATTCCCTGTCACTGTATCTGTCTGTCACTAGCGAGTCCTCCACTCTGCATTCAGCAGTGGTCGAGGTCGGCCTGACATCCAAATTCATCCGGCGATCAACGGACCATCCAACGGTCCAGCCGGTAGGTACCTTCTAAGCAACTTGCATCCAAAAGACCTCGGTACCTAGGGGACCTCTCGAGCACAGGGCGCAGCAGCAGAGATGACAGCAAGCAACATCAAGCATGAAGCAACAACGACAGCTTCTGGTAACCTGCCCCATCCGGTTTACTGTACATGCTACAGATCCTGTAGTATGTACCATAAACGTTGGTTCTTCTAGTTTGGGGGTCCATCGTCATCCCGACCTCCCGCTCTCTCAAGTATGGGATGCTTGCTACCATCTTGCTGGACTTATCTGGCATTGAGAAATCATGATGAGTGGTGGGCCATAGTTGGGCTTGCAGACAACAATGAGGAAACAAAGGGAGTTAAAATCGAAAAGAAGAAAAAAAGAGAAACATTGGTCACTTTACGACAAATTACCCCGACTGGTCTAACTGACATACTCCACCTAAAGGTTACCTTACCTAACCTTAACGCTACGGAATCAAGGGCACAGCCGGGCGGAACTGTGTGAAAGAATGGAAGCGAAGAGTGCGGAGTCGCCATGATCATCCATCCATTTTCCTGGGAACAAGAGACTGACAGAACAGGATCTCCTCCGACGTTTTTCCATGTCCCCTCTCCACTCTCTGGATATCATATCAGAGATGGATGTGGCTTGTTGTTATTGCAGTACCGTTGCCGAGACGGAGACACGGCAGAGCGAAAGAATAAAAGAAGTGGAAGTAAGGCAGGCGTTCGAATGAAGCGAAGCGAAGCGGAACAACGAACGGGCCATCTAACTCCAAAGGGCAAAAGAGGTGACCGATCGAACGGGGTTTGCTGAATGAAACTCTCCCTCTTTTCTCTCTCTCTCTCTCTCTCTCTCTCTCTCGCTTTTCTCCATCTGTCCCCGGCACCCAATCCATCAACTCAGGGAAGAGGAGTGGGCACCTTGAGGAGACCTCGCTTCTCCCCAGGTAGGTGCCGGTAGAGATGGAAGCGACAGATTTGGGTAAGTATTAGCAGATGTGTCGTCCCCGTTTTTACTGGCACCTACCAGGCCACTGTTGTCGCACCATGTCATTTATCGTCCCTGACTCCCTGCACGTGTGTGTGGTGGTGTTGATGTTGTAATGGCAACAGTACTATAGTTAGGTAGCAGTAGTCAAGGGAGACTAGTTTAGTACTCGTAGAAGTAGGTAACGTAGCGTAGCGTCTAGTTTTTGTCTATTTCGTAAGGGCACTTCATGATTTTGGATCTAGGTGATCGACGGCCGAGGGACACAGTAAGGGTACTTGACTCTACAGTGTGTGTCTAACTTTACCAATCAATACCTCAACTTTAAGAGAACTGATAACATGATAGAAAATGGTACCCTTTTTCTCAACTTCAAAGTGACGAGACAATGCTCGTTTGGACTTCCTGAAAGATTGTCCGAGTTCGTGCTGTGGAGGCTGCGGTGCGCACAGGATCAAGTTAACATCTGGGAACATCCTTGACCTCATCTCAAGTGCTTAGGCCTGCGGCTCGTTTCCGCTGCTGTTAGGCTTTGTTTCACGTCCTGTCTTCACGAGGCCCCTGTTCCTTGGAGTTCATAGAACCATGATGAGAATCTTGAGTAAGCTATACCAGCTTGGTCAGAAACTGAGGGTGAGGGCCCTTTCTTTCTTACTAACACTCTCCATCAGCAATCACTATGCAAAGTCTATGAGTGGGATCTGCGTCCTGAAAAGGCACATTGATGAAACGATGTACCTACATTGCCTGACTGCCTGTCGGTTTCATCTTGTCCCAGAACGTTGGTCCTTTGTTTGTCGTTGGGAAGCCCCACAACCGGTTCATGGCCCTTCCCATCACCTCGGTCCTTTCGCCAAGTCCGAATTGTCGCCAAGGCCTTAGCCCAAGTTCAAGTTTGTCAGTGTAGAGGTATGTGTTGAGAGTGTGCTGTCAGGTGTGGTTTTTCTCTGAGCTTCTGGCGCCTGTGGAGTGCAGCTGCAGCGCGCATTGACAGCGGGCGGGGCCTGAATGACACTGACTGCGCGCACTGCCCGGCGGTAGGTAAGCAACTGACGGAACTTCCACTTGAGATCATATCCATACTGTGTGAGTGAGTTGGAATCAGTACTGTTATTCTACAGTTCTAACGGCGGCGGCTTCGCTTGGTAACGAAACTTTATCTGTCGAACATCAATCTCTGAGTCCCGAGAAATACCCTCACCACCAAATGCCATATCGTGACAATGGCTACGGAACGCTTCTCGTTCGATCAAGAGCGGTTATTTCTCCTGGATGAGCAACTCTCAGTGCAGCTGACTCTTGTCCAGTGTATTTCGGGCCCTTTCACTGAGGCGCAACAGCAGATCCGGCAGAAGCTTGCCGAAGTTAGCCCAGGTCACGATCATCACTGAGCTACGGAACTTAAGCGGGGCAGATAAACCGACTATGTTTGATTCCAAACCGCTTGTGTAGAGCCATGATCCAATTCACCTAGGGCAAGTGTTAGGTGCTGGGATTAGCTCCAGGAGTTCAGGGGGCAGTGAGAGGCCCCGTATACAAGTGTAAATTGAGCACAACAACAGAGGCGGTCTTGAACTCTCGTTGTCATTATGACAAAGGACGCCTTCTCGTAAGGACGTGGTAATGGTTGCCGGCGCGCGATGTTAATGCCAAGCTTTGGGTCTTGGCTGGGCTTGGCTCAAGCTTGGCGAGCTTGGCTCTTCGCTTCGATGGTCCCACACAGTCGGATTATCCGGTTCAGTCCCTTGGGTAGCCCCGGAGCCAAGAGCCTGCTCCACCTATTTTTTTTTTTTTTCTCTTGTGGCTGGTTTCCTTCTCTTTATTCTGTTGCCTTGTCCCGCATGCCTGATTGCTCGAGGGCATCAATCACATAAGTTGGTGAATCGTTGTGTATCATGTTTACCTTTGAACTAGCTGAGTATGCATACTGTCATGGCCAGTCTTTAGTTTTCTCTCGCGGATATTAAATGATAACAAAAGGTAACTATTACGTACCTATTCCGACAACGGCTAGCCGAGGGTTAGGCCAGTTCATCACAAAGGACCCTGCCTTCCTGTGTATCCCAAGCGTGAAGGAGAAGAAGAGGAGGCTGGTTTAAGCTCATCTGGGGATAGCCGCCCCTGTAGGGCTCCAGGAACGGGCCGGATATATCAACTGTGTTGAATTCTTGATTGACTGTGTGGGACACACACTAACAGCCAAACTCGAACCAAGACTCCAAACTTACAGTGGCATCAAAAGTCATCATTTCGAATCACGACAACGAGAGCTTATAGGACGATTCATTGCGGATCGCCTTTACTCCTCTAAAGCGCCAAGATCGCCGCAGTTCTTCTTTTTCTTGGGCGCACCATGCAAAGAATTACAGTGAATGCTGGTGAATGCTGGTGTGACATAAGGATTTGCGAGTCTGACACGCCCGGGCTTGTTCCGTCACAAGCTTGAGCGAAATGGTAACAGGGACCTTACCGATCAAGCCTAAACTGATGATAAAACTCTAGCAGAACATAAATCACAGAATGCATCACATTCACCATCGGACGTCTTTACATCGCGTCGAGCTTAACATGAGGCCAACTACTCACATGGTGGTTGAACCGTCAATAAATGTGGCGCCCTCATTGGCTGCACCTGATCCACACGGTCGATGAAGGATCGAACACAGTTGATTTATCCAACTCGTCCTGGAAGAGCATATTACAAGTACCTGATGCGATGTGCCCCTGGACAAATCAGAGCACCCCACAACGTACCGGAAACACAATTGAGGCGGAGCTTGCATGTTTCCATGCTAGCTCTCTTCTTTCCTCTATTCACGGTCCGTTCTAACCTCCAATGTTCCGTGGGTCCTGGGGGGGCAACCGAACGACCTGTCTAGTGTACCTGCCTCCCTACCTGGACGGGCACTGACCGTTTTGGGATCTCGCCTGCATGACGCACGAACTTGACATTGACACCAACATCTCACGGCCCTGGTTGTCTCGTTGCCAAAATGGATAGGGTCTTTTGTGATTATCATTCGAGTAAAGTCTATTTCACCTGTCTGCGGTGCGCCAATGAATAAAGCCAATGTTACTAGAACCACTTCGGGTTAAGATTGCGACCGGGCGCAGTAGCGGTGCTGGAACCAACGACAGTCCTTCAATTTCTTGAGAGGTCTTCGGGGACGGAGGCAGAAACAACCGCCTAACTGCCTATTTGGTTGACGTTTTGAGGTGAAGCTTGGGCGCTCAACGAGGTTTTTATTAGTCGCGAGTATCATCTTGCCGATGAGGGGGTTTGGGTTAGTTCACTTGGGAAGTGGGAAGATAACAGGCCAATGGGGAGTGGTGGAGATGCAGCTTGAGCCAAGCCACCTCAATACAAGGAGTTCCTTTGATGTCGATATGTCTGTGTGACGGTGGTAGAGTGTGCCATACTCTGCGGCACTCTCAGGCCATTTTGATCCGGGCCACCTTCGACTTTTCCTCGACAGTCGACAGGGATTTGGAAAAGCGCTCGAATGGTTTGCGTTGGGCGTGCTGTCCAGTGGTGGAATGACCTAGACTGCGGGCAAGAGGCAGAAGTATTACGCGAAGCCCACGTCAGGTTCGTTTTGAAGAAAATATGGTCCTCTACAATACTGAACAAACCCAATGATCGTTCACGAAGAGCCTGGAGACTTGATATTGGGCCGGCTCCGGGGTTGAGCTTTGCTCCGAATCATCCCTTTCTCAGATCTTACTGTTCTCGAAAGTACCTACCTTTCAGTTTCCGATCTGTTGAAAAAATTGGGACGATGAGTGCAGTAGCGGGGTAGCTTGATGTCATCATGTCGAAGGCAAACAAAGTTCCTTCCCTTTGGGGAAGCACTTCGTGACGCGCACAGAAGGAATCGGCAGGGACACCCCTCTCCCCTCTCCCGAGCTACCGGCCCTCCGGCACACAGACGAGCGCACAAATCCAAACGCAGAATTCCCAATCTTTCCATTCTGACAAAGAAGTTGGGGGTTTCTACATACCAGCCCCTGCCAATGAAAACCCTTTTCATCAGATGCCCACCTATTTTTTTCCAAAGAACACAAGACGGGACCAGCTACTGTCCACCCATTTGTCCACTTGCCAAGGACCAACTTGCCGGTTATATGCGAGCGCGAGCACCGACAGAGCGTAGCGTTTCTGGGATGCTACTGTATTGCGTAGTAAAAGTAAGTCCTCCCATGTTCATCATCGGTATTCATCCGCGCCGTTCTCCGTGAAAGACTCCTCCAACATGGGCAGCACTACCGCAGCGCTACTACACTACACTACAAAATGTCTATGTAATAGGTACATGCGTACGCTACCTAGGCGAGACGGAGAATACATGCTCTATCCGATCCCTACTTGGAGTTCCGGGCAACGAACGGAACGGATACATAGTACGGTACGTACGGATTGTCAAAGTCTGGCATTCTGTCAGTTACAAAGGTGTGTACAGTTCAATGCTGATTTGATTGCCAGCGCGGTTCTCACGACAAGTGATATGAAACAGACAAAACCACGTAACAACCACATTCGAAACTGAAGATCGGGTAGGGTGTATGAAGCGTCCGAAACGCATTTGGTTGATACCAAATTCTTCTACGGAGATTGTGGAATGGTGGTTGAGTTGCACAGAATGCGTAGTGAAGTCCCGCGCTAACGAACAAACCAGGGGTGAACCACCACCGCAAACCCCGGCCTCCTTGTAACGGACCATTCGGCTGTACCATGACTCGAAATTCTCTCGCGGAGCCGTCCGTTGCCCGTGAGCCTCCCGAGCTCAGACATTCCGCTACGGGATAGTACGGGATCAGACACGGCCGTGAAAACCCCACTGCATCACTCTTGGCTCTCTGGCCCTACTTTCAAGGGAAAAAAAACGAAGAAAAAAAACCCATTCGCCCCTGTATTTTTCCGTCTTCGACCGTTGTGGTGAGCCGCAGATATCCATGCATCATAGATGGAGCGATGGAGCCTCAACTCGACAGTCCACCGTTGACGGGCAGTGGAGACCGATGGAGTTGCAGCATCGACAGAAAACATGCCAATTGTTTCGAGGGCACGTACAGCGTCGCAACTGATACCCTCGCGACGGAGCATACCCCGTTGAAGAAACTCAAGCGAATCATGACCTGCGACACCGTTGAAAAGGAGATTTTTTTATCGGCCCCATCACCATCGGCCGGTCACGATTGTCTGCATAACGATAGTTCGACAGTTTGACTACAAGCGACAGCCGGTGGTGGATGGGATGGGATGGATGGATGATAGGTCGAACATGGTTTTCCTGTGATGAGTATATACATCTAAGTTTAGTTTTGCCCTCTCCCCATCGTGCCCGAAAGAGACTGATAATGATGCAAAAGTTGCTGACCCTTGTCTATGGCTTTTGGTCGAGAAACTAGCAGTTGGAGGGCGGAGGGATCTGATTGGATGAAACAAACGTTTCTCGTGTCCATTTTTGGATACTTGCCTGCCGTCCCAAGCCCCTGCGACTCCTTTCTTCTCACCTCCTGACTGGCCTTTTTATTAATCTTGGCGGCCGGGGCGCGATGCATCGTCATTGCCGTGAGGCTCGGTTTTGCTCGATCTGGGGGACGCCAACGACAACAACGACAATGCTGCCAGGTCCCCTATTTTCACCCACCAGTCCACCCACTAGCGAGGTTTTCTATAGCGAGCAAGCTCGTCATGTGACATTTGTCACTACACATGCATGCCATGGAGTGGCTTACCTCTTGGGGAGGGAGGTCAAGTACAAGTTATGACACCCCAGAGCGAAAAAAAAAACATGCCTTGACATGTGCTATACTTGTAAGCACAAATCTTGGTACCTCTGTCTTCGAAAATTGACTTGTGTTGTCTGGGTCGAGAAATGGCCAGCCTGGGTTTGGTTGCGATGAAGGTCACCTTGGTCCCTGGTCCTACTATCGCGTCTTGGTCTTTCTCTTTTGTTCCTTCATGGAATTTTCGGAGACAACGACAGGCCAGCCGGCACATGCAGGTAGGGTGCAGGTGTGCTGGTCTCCTCGTCCACGCCGTCGACGCCATCCACGCCCGTCCCACGGTCACGCATGGGTTTGTGCACCGAAGTTTGCGGGCTTGACTGCTTTGGGTGTAGTCGGTTTCTATTCTTGAAATTAACCTTCTTTGGCCTTCTTGGTCTGCTCCACTTCCCTTGGCTGCCACATCCGACCGAGAAACACCCGGCCCAGCCACTCAGAGGTGAGGAAGCAGAAAACACACTGCTAGCCCTAAAGCCACTCACCATCACCCCCTAATTGTTAGGCCGTCTTACAGCCTGGCTTCCCACTCTCACCCGTCATCAGATGACTTTCCCCAGATCTCTGACTCTCTGCCGACAGACACAGATTCGCAATCTCGGCAGCCAGTGCGCAAAGCCTCAATTCCTTATTTCCGAGAGCTTGTGGTATCCTTTTTTCGAACGACCCATCGACCGCTTTCGGGTTAGCAGGCCGCAATGGTCAGAGAGCTCCGATACAACGTTCCACTCCTCATGCCCGCGGCTTCCGCCAACAAACCTACCTCCTTTTCATCATGGCTTGACCAATGTATCGTTGTGGCTGACCAAACACACAAGCTACCCAACTTTGGTTATTCAAGTTCATTTTCCGCCATCTGTTCCAAACGTCAGGCTGTACCAGAAGAGCAATGGGAAGCCATTTCTTCAGCCTACGCTCTACATACCCAACCTTTCATGCAGTACATTCTTATCGACATTTGCCCACCACCAGATGCACCCCACGACCAAGCCCAAATGGTCTTGTCGTGTGTCGTTGGACAAGTGTCAGCAAGGTCACCGAACTGCACCTTCCGTACCTGAGTTCCTACTCCGGATATCGTAAACCCTGGACGCCCGGGGGCGGTGAGCATTCGCACAGCTGTTGTGCAGATGAACGACAGGCACAGATGCGAATCATTCGGTGCATCAAAAAATGGCTTCGCAGCAATCGCATGGGTCCTTGCTTCCACCCTACACTACAATATCGGCTCTGATACCATTCACGGTGTTCACCCGTGCCCCGGTACCTTGCCGCCAATCCTTGAAAGATGCGCGTGTGCAAAGTTTGTTATCGGGGTGAACCGCCTTCAACAACTCCACGTGCGCGCGGATCTCGCGGCTATTCTCACGAATTGCTGCAACATGCCGAGGGCAAACCCTTAAAGGAGCCGGCAAAACCTAGGTCGTCCACTGTCTCCTGCGCCTCAATCTCTAATATACACAAACTAATTATAGTCACATCCCGATCAGGGAACCCTTGGGGAAGTCATCTCCCGCTTGCCATTGGCATCGTCGCTGGGTTGAGCCACTCGACCACTCGAATAGTGATAGGTGAGGTGACAACTACATTGCTGTCATCACCATCCTTTCCTATCTGGGCTCCAAGATTGTCACTATCGGCACCGAAAACTCTCTTCTCGAACATCACGGGGAACATCATAGCATTTCATCCGACTGAGCATGCATCATTGCCAGGCACAACATAACAGACGGTAGATATACTGTCGCCTCAACCACTTCCGTCCTTCCAGGCTGTGTCGCTAATAAATACACAGCATGTTAGCCTCACATAATGAATTTGCACGGGCATTCTATGCATGACACGTACGTCACAGCCATGCGTTTGTGAAACCTCAAAGCGCGGTGAGAGACGGGACGAGATCATCGAGAAGACCAGCTCAAGTCACACGGGGCTGCCTACCTCACCATGCATTTCTACACCCGACACAATGGGTACAGCTCTCAATGCCTGGAGTGTTTCCCGATCCTTCGGCGCCTATCCATCATTATCAAGTGATTCTTCAGGGCAGGCACAGGAGGGATGGAAATACCCCGATGTCTGTTCCCGTTGCCTTGCCATTTGTTCTTGGGATGCGTGGCTGGGCTTTGCAGCAAACATGGTGCGTTTACCAGAGAAGAGATCACGACAGTATCTTCGTGGACACTGAGATTTCCTTCTCTGGGTCGAACAGACGCTGTGTCGAGGATTCACTCTTTCCTCTCCTTGTCTGATGATATATCCTGAGAGGGAATATTGTTCGGGCGGTACAGATCCGGTGACGTTTGCCCAGCGTGGTCCCCTGCCCGCTCACTCAAGGGCTTGGGTCACATGCGGATTGCCTCAGTCCATGAGCTCCTGTACCGTCGGGGTAGGCCAGGGTGGTCCTTCCCAACCTCGAGCAAACATTCAGCAATCCGTGTGTAAGAATTCAGGGTAGCAGCCAGCAAACCAGGGGATTCTGGTACCTGACAGCTGACACCTAGCAAAGATATGCAATCATTTGTGCAAGGTCAAAACAGAGGAGAAGCGTCAGGAAATGGAGACAAGTGTTAACAAGACGGCCCGGAATAGGCAAACGTTGCAGCTTTAACAACGAACCCGGCCTCCAACACCTTCCTTCCTCTCTGCAGTACAAATTTGTTAGGCCAGCACAAGCTTCGTCTGCTTCCTTCCTGTTCTTTGTGTTTCGTCGACAAATCATATCTGTATTCCCTTATCTACTCACACGGGCGCCACGCCCAAAATCTTTTCTTCTTTCTTGTCACACAGTTTCCCTACGGAAATACCACTCTGGAGCCGTAGATTGACTCTCCACTGCTGGCTGGCGAAAGCTTGCTTCCTGACAGGAAATTAAATAATCCGGCAGATCGAGTTATCTCACGCGAGACTCCTTGAGATGGGGCCGATTAACTGCGGTAGACATCGCCGAGACTTCGTCCCCCCAACGAGGGAGATCTACTGGTCAATAAACGACTCACTTGACTCCAATCGACCGCAATGAGTTTGGAAATCCTTGATCTCCATCTTCATGCCCAATTCCGTCACTCCCTTGCCTCATCTCCATAGTATTTTCTTTTCCCATGGCGCATTTTTCACTGCCCTTCTCAAACCGTTGGAGAGACTAGGACATGGCCCGGCATAGCATAGTGTAGTACACTAGCAATTCCTCGTCCGCCTGCCTGAACTCCAATCTTTCACTCCACCGGAACACGCTCCCCACATTGCAATTTCTCGTATTCCGTTGCACTAAGCAGAGACTAAAAAGTAACCCATCAAGGTTCCATAGGTCCATCGATGGTGGTCCATTCCATGGTGCTCGGGCGGCTATCCTTTTCAAGCGCCTCGCAGGGAATCACTACATGGAAGGGTACTTGACTTTCTCCGACAAGGTAGGCCCCTGTGTGGGTTGAAGCGGAATGAAAGGGTGAGGCTGGGGAAGTTATTCCCAAATTGTACAGCATAGCCGAACAACAGGAACGGCGATCAGGAAAGAGGACTCCTTCCGCATCGCTCCGGTCGCCGTCGCCATTACTGCTGTCGCCGCTCTCCTCATTGTCGCCGTCGCTGCCGTGCTTCCGTATAGATCCGACTACTCTGTTCAGGTCGTGAGCGACTCGTCCACTATGTACCGAGGCACTGCACTACGAGTCACTCGATAACCACTGGACAGACGATCGTAGTTTTACGCCCTCCTTCCTGCCTCACGTAACTAGTAGCAGGGACAGGGACGTGACTTCCATCTAGAGAGCCACAGCGGTGGTCAAGACCAGACCGGCTTTGACGCTCAAAAGATGACAGATGAAGAAAAGAAACAAAGGTTGCCAAGCTACAGCATTCGCAGCTCGCTTCGCCCTTCAGTTCCAGGTCCCTCATCCTCAACCCCGGTTCTTGTCTTGGTCCTTGTCCATGTCGCCTACGGTGCCGGGCGCGACGGCATTGCTGCGGTAAGTGCACGCTCCGGCCCGAGGAGAACCAGCCAACAGGGTCAAGTTGCGAAAGTCTCATGTTCCACTGTGCCATCGTACAACACTTTACTCAAACTCAGACCCTGGCCCGTGTTCTGCCTAGTCTGCATCTGGCTGCTTCAGGGAACGCAAGGTCGGTTCGGTTTGTTGAGTGAAACAAAAGGTTGAACTGACTGAGCTTGTCTCAACAGAGGTTAGGCGAGGACAAATTGCCGGCCTGGTCGTGCTGGATCGGGACCAGGTAGGGACTGCAAGTGAGTGAGTGTGTAAATGGATGATGTGATGTGGATCACAGAGTACCGCACGATCGTCATGATGTATTCCCGATCCTTCATGTCAGTGCCCCGATGAGCTGCACATACATACCCTCGACCAGACGGAAGCGGAGTGGTCAAGTAGCGTTGGGGGGCTGTTTGGGTTGGGAACCTGAAGCCGAATGGAGAGAGACGAGGAGATAAGATGAGTACCTCTAGGTGATTCGGCCATGTGTTCGATTATGAAGCGTTCGCTTTTGCTGTACCACATGTGTTACAAAGGCAATTAGAGGCTTTTAGAGTGCAGCGTGCGCATGATCGGGAGGAGTGTCTCCTTGCATTTGGGTAAAAAATCTGCCGAAATCCGCCAGCAGACCAAGTCGAGAAGCCGGATGAGGAACAAAGAAAAGAGAGAAGAAAAAAAAAAAAAAAAACATCTACAGCTGAAGCCTTCCAGCTCATCTTATTACCATCGAACAATCTCAACGGTGAAGCCACCACCAGAGCTTCTCAACGAGTCAATCTGCCTCCAGAGGGAAGGAGCTGGACGAACTAAAACTAGGCTGACATTCGCCCCTTCCATGCCCTTCTCCCCTGGTGTTTCTGAGACTCCAAGGCGGGTCCTTACCTCTGTTGACTAAGCGCACTGACCACCCCATTGTCCATCAAACCCTTCACGCCTTTCTCTGCAAAGCAAGCCTCATACCTGTATGCAGGCAACATACCTTAATTTCACCACTAACTCACATGTGGCCGCTTCGAAGCGCGAGTCTCAGCCGGGGCGGCGGCGGCGGAGAGTGAGTTGTGTAGTGCAGTGTAGCACGAGAAGAGACAGGAACACCTTTCATTGTTACACATTTCACCGTATACTCAGACCGGTACACATACTGGACAAGAGGAGTTCAACTCCAGATTCATTCCAGGTCTATGTCAAGTTTTAGGTCCAATAGAAGTAAAAAAAGTGAGGGGAGTGGTCTCGCCTGTAAAGATGAACGAATTTGGACCTTGCTCCGGGATTTAATCAACTTATGTACAAGCTACACATACAGCATGGGCGTGGACCTTCGGGCCGTTTGATAGTTTGCTTGCCTGGTTGCCTTTGGTACCCAGCTGCGCGGTCTGGCAAAATATATTACCGTCCGTTTGGCTGTCCATTCATTGACCAGGACAGATAGCTAGCTAGCTAGCTAGCTAGCCATGGACAAGCCCGGACAGCAAAGACAAGGATAAGCAACAAAACGCTGCCACTACATATGTACATACTTGAATGCCCTGGCTCGAACTAGGAGCGGGAAAGCGGACAACAAAAACAATGGAGTACCGCGTGGTTGGTTCCTGGGGTCGTGTCGGCTCTTTAGATTTCAGACTCCATTCCAGACTCCGCACGTACATATGTATGTACGTCAGTCATATCACCACCACCATTCCTACCCACAAGCGTAATGTAATCCGAAATCCCGGGCTCTGGTTGTTGTGTATGTATATATGTCTCCGGGGATAACAAACTTTCCATGGAGTCAGACGACGACGACGGTGAGAGCGGCTATAATCAGCACACTCTCTCTCACACACACACACACAAAAAGCGCAGATATGTAGGGTGTGGAGATGCAAGATCAAAACAGAAAGGTCCTTAAGGAAGGGGAGTGATGAGATGAAACAAGAATAAGCTTCTGACACGTGCGAACCATGCATTTGGGTAATCTCATCCCAGTATGTAGCAGGCTGAACACGTGTGTTAGTGGTATGGTATGTTGCCCCCCTCCCTTTCCTCCCCCCCTCCCTTCCTCTTTCATGGTGTCATCGCGACGAGGCTGCGCTGACCGCTGTGCCGAATGGGTATATCCACCGCAACGGATGATTATGGTGTGATCGTCCATTGGTAGGTGGGCTTAACGTCGTTGATTTCTGCGAATATAGCGCGGTGATTATATCTCTTCTTCAATCCTCTCCGTGTACAATATATATAGACTAGGTGAAGATGACATGCGTTGCACTAGTGTCACCACCTACCTACTAGGTATCATTCGGTTCGTTGGTTCTTTCTACATTTGGAATCATTTTTAGCGTAGTCCCTTCAGAGGCAGTCACTCACCTAGTCTAACTCGTCTCTTCGCTTCCTTCCCCTCACATTTTTTACTGTGACAGGCGTACTGACTGACTGGAGTTGGCGGGCAGGCGAGACTGAATCGAACTGAACCAACCGACAGACCGTAACCGCAACCGTGACAAGAATGGCCGTCACAATCTGGGCAACAGCGAGAACACTCGAAAATATACACACAAAGCACCGCCACGATCAAGCCCAAAAAGTCGGTGATTAAACCTATGCAATACAACGTTGCATACATATATGCGTCCTTTGGTGGCGGGCTACTTACTGTGCAGTATAGTACGGTGTTGGTGTTGGTGTTGGTGTTGGTGTTGCCGCCAACACTTGCTACCAACCGCAGCATTGATGTTACACAAAACCATAACCGCGGGACAGATGCTCCTTTGTTGTCTTATCAACTGTCCCTTCTTCTTCTTTTTAAAGCCGGAGTAGTCCAAGTTCGCAAGAGCCTTTCGAGACGGGGAGATGTAGATTCTCCTTTGGCAGAAAGAAGGTTTCTTAGAAATGAGAAACATACTAGAAAGCAATGAAAAACAACTGAAAACAACAGATGAAAACTGATGCTGTTAACATTGTTTTGGCCGTCAGGTACCACACGCGTGGCAATGAGAAGCATAAACCCGATGCCTCACCTGCCAATCCTGCGTCTCTTTGAGGGAGCAGCGGCCCGGTATGGCGGCTCACTCAGGTTCAAGGAGGCAAGTGAGATGTCATGTGCTTCAACAAGAGTAAGCACCTGGATCAGAGCGAAACCTGACAGCATAATTTCTAATCGATAAGTGTCGTAGGCTTGGATACTCGTGAAGAAGGATCAAGAGTGAGTGAGGGCCTATGGAGAATGCACGAAGTGCACCAGACCAAAGATGAAGTATTCCTGATGCAAATGTTCTAATCTCAAGTTATTTTCTTCTTATCCAAGCGACAGATGTGCTAGACAGCCAGGATCAGTAGGTCGCCGCCGTTCACTCCTGAACTGCTTCCAAAAGGTGAACTCTATCTTCTTGCCATTTTTGCTTGCCCAAAACTTGCCATATCCATAGCTGTCTACCTAATATAACTGAGCTACCTGTCTAAATAAAGTAAACTTCATCACCCATTACACATATCCCTCCTACCATAGCATTCTCGATAAACCTGCCACGGCCCTTTCCTATCACTGCTTTTGTGGTGCCATATCATACCCGGATATAGGCTGATGTCAGATATTTCTGCTCACATCTCGTGAGGCCCAGTCCTTGACGACGCTTCCTGCTTGCCTACAAAATCCCTCTGAGTCGTCCCATAGCTTTTGTTTCCAATTCAAACGAAAATTCGGTATCGTGTCCCATCACCGGAACCAGTTTCTGTCTCATTGCCATTGATGTGCACTATGTCTTTGGCTCTCCTTCAAACACCATTCTGACTGGAGACTCATCTTTATCATGCACATTTTAGCTTGTATCTTGCCTCACCCAGTCATCGAGTAGAGCACCGCGCCGAACTTATTTTATGTGTCTCGACGGCCTGTCACACTTCACATGCCACTCGCTTCCTACAAACCTCAACAATCCAATGCATCAATTGTTACCCACACTTTATGTCATCCCGTTCGTCGGTTGGCACCACCCACGATTAGAGCAGCTTAACCCTGGGGGTAAATAAGATGGCTGTTCCTGCGGACTGGATATGGCATGTATATTTGTCGAAGACATGACGCTGTTCAGGGCATTGAGTCATATTGTACTGTTTTGCCTGGCGTGGCCCTTGCATGTAAGCGTTGTAATTGAGGGAGAAAAGGTTGTTCGTGGAAGGAGACCATGGATATATTTGCAGTAACGACCAAACAGTGGACAATTCTTGAAAGTAGGTATAGTGTGTGTACAGGCTTCGTTGAGATGTGGTGGCTCAAGTGATCAGCTCAAGCTCAGAGAGCGAAGAGCCTCTGGAGCAGCCCGAGGTCCTTGGCTTCCATTTGCATGAGAAAGTTGCCGAATCCCGGAATAATTTGCTTGTAGACATTGATGACCTGCGTGAAGGAACAGCCAAGTTAGACCAAATCAGATCATGGGAATTCTCGGGTTGAAACTTACGTTCTGGAAGGCTTCATGCAACTCAAGCAAAACGGGCTTCTGCAGGCTAAGTTCCTGGTAGTTGGCAATTGTGCTGAAGTAATGCAGTAGAACGCTCTCCATAGCCTGGGGGTTGCGAGTAACCATCTCAGTGAAGCCACGCAGCGCTGTGGCTTTCTCTTCAGAAGGATCAACATCGTCCATTGTGTCGAGGAACTCCTCAGCGAAACTGCCAAGATGTGGGGCCACAAGTTCGGCATTGTCAAGTCCTAACCTACCCAAGGCAATAGCGGCGTTTTCGCTGACACCTCCGGGTACCCTGGGGTTGGAGAGGATGTCAACACATCGTTGAATGAGCTGGGGCACGAATGGCGCCATGCCTGCCTTGTACTGAAGAGCAATCTCGCCGACACTCCAGCAGGCGTTGTTGACTACGCTGAAGCTGTTGTCGACCTCCTCGTCCAGAATAGTGTCCATGTCCAAGCGCTTGATAACGACCGGCATGATGTTGGGCAGGAATGGCTTGAGTTGTTCAAAGACGTACTTGGCACAATCGCCGAGAAGAGCGTATGCCGATTGCTGAACGGCATCGGATTGATCCCCCATGCACAGAGCCATCAGCTCAAAAAAGGTTGGCTGGACGTTGGCAACAAGCTTGGAAGCCTTGTCGTTGTCTAGGGCCTGGATGATGGCACTGAGAAGATCGAGGCTGGTGACCAGGAAATCCTCATCAGGTTGATCAAGATCGGTGTTGGTCTTGGCCTTCATGGCCTGCTCCAGGTTTTGATGAATAATTCGAATACACCTGCCGAAAATAGGCTCGGCGTAAGGGGTGAAGGCATCGCCAAGGGCCATAGCGACGTAGGAAAGGCACTCGAGCAAGGGAAAAAGCTCCCGGGACTCATCACCCACCTTCTGCCACCTATCCAGTAGGACTGGCATCAACTGGTTACTAAGCTCAGGCCTAGCCAGGACGGGGCCGATGTGCTCAGCCAGCGTCTGAACGCAGTCGTAGAGAACCCACATATTCTTATCCTTGTACTTGCCGAAGCACCGGATGTATTGCTGGATGATGGGTCCGCAGTAAGGCTCGAGCGCCTTGCCTGCCTTCTCTTCTAGGTTTGCCATGGCAGAGGCACCAGCCTCCTGAACGTTCTTGTTCTTGTCAAGCATCTTCTTGAGAATTCCGTCCATCATAGGCAGGAAGTATCTCTCCTTTTCTGCCTGATCCACAAGGCTAACCGCCCACGCAGAGTATCGACCAAGGGTCCAGCAGGTAATCTGGCGAACCACCGGCTCCTCGTCGTCGAGGAGACTAACAAGATAGGGCACCAATTCTGGAAGGTGGGGAACGACCACGTCCATGCAGCCCTCAGCAACAGCACCAAGGGCGAGAACAGCCGCTTCTCTGTAAGACCAATCCGCGTGCTTGAGGTTGCTCTGCAAATATGGTAGAATAGAAGTGAAGACTGGTCCGCCAAAGTCGCGAGCAAATACATCAAGTGCCGCCGCTGAGCACTTGCGGAGAGTCCACTTCTCATCGGGATTCTCATCTCCCTCGGACTCGCTGTCGTCAATTTCGCCATCTTCCAAATCATCGTCGTCTTCCTCCATGCTTGCAACCTTCTCGAACGCGTTTCCATTCTTCGCCATATCAGCCGCAGTGTTTCCGTTAGCAGCACGGGTCAGCTTCTTCTTGGCGAACTGTGGCTTGATATCCTCCTCCCGGTCTTCTTCATCCTCATCGTCCGAAGCACCTCCAAGTATAGCAATATCCTCGGGACTGTAGACCATGCACTCCAAAAGTACGGGGATGATGTCTGTGATGTACGGTTCCAGGGCCCGCCACAGGTTATCGTGCTCTCCAACAGTCAGCCAGAACTCGGCAGCCTCAGTGGCAAGATCCTCGTCGTCACCCTTTTGTTGAGCGATGATGTACTTGGCCAGGCCTTCGATATGGGGCAGAAGCTTGTCCGGACGGGTTTCCACCAGGTTCACAAAAGCACGGCAGACCTGTTTTCGGACATCGATTGAGGGATCTTCAGCCAGAGCAAAGAGGTGCTGTAGAAGGTCATCTATCGAGTTCAGCATGGCCTGCGACTTCCTAGGGGTGAACACATTGATGGCTGTGAGAGCATGGGCGCGAACTTTGGGAATTGCGCTCCTGGTTGCCTGAATAAGCTTTGGAAGGAGAAAGTTGATAGGTCTTTGGCCGTTGTGTTCCCTTTCTAGCATCTTCGCATTGTCTTCGCAGATCTTTGCCATGGCAGCCATAGCTCCCTCCTGCGCCTCGGGCGTTACCTGACCAGACTCATTGGTCAACATCTTGAGCAACTCGGGCAGAAACTCGGGCCAGCCGTAGATTCCTCCCTTGTTAATCAGCTCAGTCGCAAGAGTGCCTGCATGACTGCGGATCTGTGAGTTCTTGTCCTGGAGCCCCAAGGGGACAGCCAACTTGACAAGAGCCAAGCTCTGTTCTGGAATCTTGTTATAGTTGTTCTTGATGTTGTTCTTCAGCATCAGAGCGGCGGCACAGCGCACAACATGCCAGTCTGCAGCAGTCGCTGGAAACTCCTGGGGTGGTTCCGAGCTCGAGAAAATCAGGGCCAAGTAGTTGTTGATATCGGGCGAAGCTTTCGCTTGGTTAAGCATCTGGTTTATAAAGACAAGTCAGAATCTCTGTCTTGTGGCAATGCTCCATCAGACTGGGTAACTAGATGGTGCCGAGGGGCATTAACTCACGATTTCAGCCTGCTTCTGGGCGGCCTTGTTGAAGGCGCTCAGGGAATCCTTCAGACATTGTGCCAAAGTCTTCAGGTTCTCTCCACTCGGTTGCCAAGCCATGGTGATAATTGGGATTGAAGTGACACAGGCGCGTAACGTCGGCGATGTGTCGTGTGGTGGCGGCGGCGGCGGCGGCGGTTGGTGGGTTCTCGGACTTTGATATCTCGTAGCTGACGAGAACCAGAACGATGGTGTCGGGCCGATACCGGTGAACTGCTGAAGAGTCGAACGCAGAATTGGGAGGCCCAAAGAAAAAAAGAAAAAAAAATGGCCGACTCGAATGAACTCTCTGACAGTGCAAGTTCAGTTGTGAGAGAGGCGCCGGGTCACCACAGCGCGGCCTTCAAGGCGGAGGTACTCTTTAGGGTTCGTTTAGTTGAAGCTGGTCGTGGGTAGTCGCATCTGGCAGGCCGACGGGTAGCAAGAGCTGCAGACAAGAACCGGCAGTTTGTCCTCGGGAAGGAGGCAGGGTGTTGTTTCGTTGATGAAAGAGATCGATACCCAGAAGCAATTGCCAGTGGTTACCGGTAGGTCGACATCGATGGTGGTCGTGGGTGGGCGGCGGGCAAGGCTCGAGCAGGGCAATGTTTAATGTGGGGTGCAAAGTGGGCCTTGGCTGGCCTCTATTTTTTGCTGTGCCGTCAAGTGCAAGTGGTCGAGGGGAAGGGAACGGAAACTTGTTGAAGACAAGTGGAGGTGCCGCCCCTGCCCTGCACACCTGCACTGGCACTTGTGCGATGCCAAGCCTGCTCGCCTACCTAGGAGATGCGGGCCTGTCAAGAAATGTGGCAGGTGTGGTCAGTGGTCTTCAGGTGCTAGCTCTGCGTGGGCGGTTGTAGCTTCGTTCTGTCCAAGAGCGGGGCCGGGGCAACCTCCCATGGACGCTTGATGAGGTCGTCGTCTCTCTCTCCCGCTCTGTACCTCTCATGTATGGCGGCCACCCGCCCGCTTGATGGTTGCACAAAACCCCTTCTGATAATGCTAAGCTTCCTGCTACCTACGTATGCACGTACGCGCCTTGAAGTGGATGGCACCGTTACAGCAGCAACTCATTAATGCCCGAAGGAAATCGAACAGCAAATGGCACCGGGGTCATTCATTCAAGAGGAGTCATCGGCAGAGCTTCTGGCGTCGCAGTCAATGAGACGCCCGGCCCTTTGAACCTCGACCAAGGGCCTGGCCGAGACTTTGATACTTTTGGGTTCGTCCCATTTCCCAGCTTGTGAACCACCCTACCTATCGGGTCATATTTGGTTGAAGAAAAGCTAGGTTTTTTATGCGTTGTAAGGATGGGATGGCAGTAAGGGTAAGGTATCCTCTCTCGCATGTGGCCTCTATTTTAGTTTAAAAGCCTGCTTGGTGGGAACTGAGTTTCTAGACCGCTTTCTATGATTTGGGAATTGGATGGCGAGTTTTCCTCGTCACCTCTTTCTCTCCTTCTTGCTGTACAGACCGGATGATGTCCATCCAGCACAGGCGGGATACCAGTCGTCCTTTTCAGACCTACCAGACACATGGAACTTGGATGTCGCCAGAAGGTCCACGACAGTGTTGCTGTGTAACAGACGACTGAGATCTGCCAAACCTGCCAGGTCAGCTTTGTGAGCCGATCTATCCCGCGGCCATGTTGATGTGCCAAATATGAAACTGCAGATAACACCCTTTGCCTCATCATAACCAGGGCTTTGGGGTTCAGAACATTTCCGTCAATTCTCTGAAGGTTAATCGCCTTCGGCCATGCCCCGTCGGGATATGGTGCCAATCCATATTGCTACCAATACCCGACATGTATCAAGCAGGTAACCGAACACGAGTGACAGTTCCATGGCCTTCTTGGGTCATGGATTCGTGGGAAACGACACGCCTTTGTGGCACGTTCAAAAAAAGGTGAGTAGGTTAGGCAAGCTCAAACTAAGCGTTTGCGGAAATTCGTTGAGAAGGGAACTGCCGGAATCCCCTTGGCCAAAAGGCCGAGGTGTTTGTGTGCAACAACTTGTGCCCATCAACAGTAGCAAAAAGAAAAATTGTAGTTGGGAAGGGTTCTTTTGTCAACGTTCGAGGCTCAGGACTGGACTCCATTGGGCGTCGCGTTGGCAAACTCAAGTTTGGATAGGACAAGCTCGGCTACCTGTTTGAAAGCTTCCATCTCCTCTTCAACAGTCCCGCCAAGGCCGGCACTGGCAAAGCTCACCGAGTTGCCCACATAGGTAGGCAGTTGCGTCCTCCTTGTGATCAGCTTTGCCAGTCGGGTGGTAAACTCCAACGTCGGCTCAACCGTACAAAGAGGAGTTGACAAAGGCTGTGTCGGGTTGTATCTCTAGACCAAGATTAGTCACTGTAAAATGTATCGAATAGGCGATCAACTCACATCGGGCAGTGCATAAACAAATGACCCCAATGGAGTGGGTGATGTAGCCTCTTCGGCCGAAGCAGTCGTGAGGAAGAGCACAACGGCTTTGGACTTGGCTGTCAATTGAATGTAGATGCGCGTGTCCACGGATCGCGGTAGAGGAAGCGAGAGCTGGATAGGGGCATCCATGATGTCCTCATATGTCCGTGGTGATCTCAAATGTATCGAGGATTTCTAGGACAATTTGCAAATCCGACGGTTTGCTTTGTTCCTGGGACTGAACTGCGAATGAAAGAGCTGGTCGGCTTCGGGATCGATAGAGGTTCGTCCAGGTTGATGTTCAACTTGCGAGCAATGGCAAGGAACAGGCGGGACGGGAGTGAGGAAGACGGATGGAGTTTGGTATCGGCGGGTGTTGGACGGGCGTTGGAAGTGAATGGAAACATGTCCGCGGCTGGTGAGATCAGGCCCGGACAGCGTGCCGGACCTGAAGCAGGTGCAATAGTGAGAAATTTACAGCGGATGGCCACTGCAGTTTCCCGTGCAATTGCCGCCTCCGGATTTCGTAGCGCTATCAGGCACGCATGAGAGGAACTGCTCCTTCCATTTCACCTTTACGACGAAAATGAAAATTGATGAACACACATTGGATTGATTTGGTGAGAACGCCGTAGAATGTTTGTTATTTTGATTTCCCTCCTCACTTATTGTTTTCATAAAACCTCCAAACATTGATGTGGACAAACCACGGCAGATGGAGGACAACATGGATCAATGAACCCGCTCATAACCGGCCCGGCAGTGAGAGGAGACGACCGTTGCCGACCTCCGCGCCGAGACTCTTCAACTAGGCAAAAGACGCGGCTCCGATACTGGCCGCCCAGATCCACAACACCCAACGTTGACTACGCGTCCCCTCGCACTGATACTTGTAACTACTTAGTATCTCTTCGTCATATCACTTTTGACCACAGGACACACACCACTTGAGAGGAACAGTTGTCTTTTGAGCCCCGCCCTCGTCCCTCCAAAAGACGAAGACGCTTCAAGACCGCAACCCATTTATAAACCACAAAAGGATCCATCCCGACAGAGAAGCTTGAGATGGAGGAGGGCGAGCAGCAGTGGAAAGGCGTGAAGAGTGCCATTGAAGACCCGGAGGAGGCAAGAGTCATATATTGTGCACTCGACTCATTTGTGTCAGTAGCCCCCATCACTCCTGCTTGACCTTTGCCTTTGGACCCTGTCCAGACCCCCGCAACTCATGGAGTCTGCTTGTTTTTTTTTCCCGAAAAAAAAGAAGTCATTCTCGGCTTCCGTCATTCGGCGACATGCATGGTGATGGCCGGCCGGTCATCACGCCCGGCAGATCCGGTTTTGTTCACCCTGGTTCAAGCTCGTCAAACATGCATTTTCCCTATCACTGACTGAAGAGTAGCCAATATGCCCGGATAGCACACTTCAACTGCACTCACTTGAGGAGGCAGTCCTTTTATGCTCTTCCCGAGGCTCACTGGAAGATGCTAGCAGCGCCACCCTTCAACTATCTGGACACTCTGGACAAGGTTGACAATGCCATCGAGTCCAACGCTGAACTAGCACGCGCCATAGTCCGCGTAGGTCTGGTCAACTTCCAACCACAGGACGTCACGCAGGGCAGCGAACCTACGATCCCTCCCCGATGGAGGGGCTGCGCGAAACGCTTGGATATCGACAAAGCCCGTAGTACTCTCAGGCAGTTCTACCGAGACTGGTCCGCTGAGGGCAAATCCGAGCGTGAAATATGCTTTGGCCCTGTTTTCCGCGCCCTAGAAGCACAAAAGGAGTCAAGGCCAAGAGACGCCTCGCCCATGCGGGTGCTTGTGCCCGGGGCAGGGCTGGGCCGCCTTGTCTTTGAGCTTTGCGCCAAAGGGTACGTCGCTGAAGGCAATGAGATATCCTACCATCAGCTGCTCGCCTCATCTTATATCCTGAACTGTGTTGAAAAGCCAGGGCAACACACTATTTACCCCTGGATTCACACTTTCTCTAACCATTCAACACGAGATAACCACCTGCGAAAGTACGCCATCCCAGATGTGCACTGTGCAAACGAGCTCACACGGTTAGAAGAGGAGGGAGTTGCCATTGGAGAAATGAGCATGACGGCTGCTGATTTCCTGTGTCTTTACACTGAAGACTACCAAGCCGAAGCCTGGGATGCGGTGGCTTGCGTTTTCTTCCTCGACACCGCTCCGAACTTGATTCGGTATCTGGAAACCATCCTTTATTGTCTAAAACCTGGTGGTCTGCTCATCAACCACGGCCCATTGCTCTGGCACTTTGAGAACAATGCACCTGGAGGACACGGACATGATGATGATGACGGCGACTATGATACCACCGGAATTGCGGACCCTGGTAGCTTTGAACTCTCCGATGACGAGGTGATGGCGCTGGTCACCAAAGTCGGGTTTGAAATCGTCTCGCGCGAGACCGGCATTGAATCACCCTATCTTTTGGACCAGGAGTCTATGCTACAAACAGTGTATAAGGCGAGCTCATGGGTGGCCCGCAAACCACACACCACGGCATAGGACCGAAGTCACCTCTCATGACTTTACAACCGAATATGGGCTGTCACCGTGAGATTTATACGTGTGACTAATCTATATAGCACGGGCTATAGTGGCTCGTGAAACAAAGGACGAAGAGGAGTGTTACCACATACCCGCACAGCATATCTACCTCTCGAATCTTTCTACATGAACTCCCTTTCTCTACAACAAAGCTCCAATACACCAAACTCACAACTTTGCGCTCTCCACATTCAACTGCCCCTTCGCCCACATCGCACCACCATCAATCGCAATTGTCGCCCCATTCACGTGCGCACCCGCCCTACTCGCCAAATACACCACCACGCCCGCAATATCCTCCGGCCGACCAAGCCTCTTCATCGGGTTCGCCGCCGCGATGCTCTCCTTCCCGCCGCTCATATCCAACAGCCCGTTGCTCATCTTGGTCGGAAAGAAACCCGGGCAAATGCTATTCACAGTAATACCCCTCGGTCCCAGCTCCACCGCCAGATTCCTCCCCAAATGAATGACCGCCGCCTTGGAAGCACTATACCCATACGTCCCTTGCTTGCCAATCGTGCCAATACCCAAGCCCGCCACCGAAGCCGTGATGATGACGCGGCTCGGGTCCTCCACGCTCGCCTTCTTCTGCAAAAGGGGCGCAAACTCCCGGATGGTGTTGAACACGCCCCGGACATTCAGGTCCATGACCTTGGCAAAGGCCGAATCGGGATGCTCGTCAAAGGGCGCGCCCCAGGTGGCACCGGCGTTGGCTAGCAGAATGTCGACGTGGTCGGTGTGCTTGGCGACTTCGGAGACGAGGTGCTGAACGCCTGATAAGGTGGCCGCGTCGGCGGGGATGGAGATGGCCTTGGCGCCCGGGGCGAGACCGGGGAGGGCGTTGAGGGTCTTGACGGCGCTGTCGCAGGCGGAGGCTTTGCGGGAGGAGATGAAGACTTTGGAGGCGCCAGCTTGAAGAAGGCTATAGGGGTGGGCGGGATCAATCAGTTAACGTTTTGTGGGACTTTTTGAGTGGATGAGTTATGGTTTGGGGAGTTGGTCGGGCAAGGAGAGACCTGTAAGAAGGATATAGTTGTAAAGAGACTGAAGAAGCAACATGGAAGTTGTTGTAATTTGATGTTGGTTATGAAGTTTAAAACTGAGAATATCTTACGCAGAAGCAGCACTCAGACCCAATCCTCTTGAACCGCCCGTCACGACAGCAACCTTGCCCTTGACAGAGAAGAGGGAAGGGAAATCATTAAGCTGAGCGTCCGCCATTGTGAATGTTGTCTCTTTCTTTCTTTCGTTCGATAGGTAAAAAAAAACAAGAGAAACCTAAAGAACAGTTAAAAATGATAACTTTTGGGGGAAAAAAAGGTCAATAAGTTGATGTCACATATAATGTTTGAATTGAAGATCTAAAACCCGTACGTGGTGCCCTGGAACGGGACGTGGGTCGCTTTTTGACATCGGACAGTTTACCCCCTGTACTACTTGGTGTGCGGGGGAGAGACAGCTCGGTAGTGAGAGCCGAGGCTCTGGGGCCCCGCACTATGTTCACGCAGTAGATCGCCTCGCTTCGCTTCCACACTACCTATCGGGAATCGGCACCTTCGTCGCCTTCGCCAGCTCCAAGTATTGAGTTTGAAAAATAACATCATCTTCGAGTCTATGGTGAGAATGTGGCTGAATTAGGTTAAGGTTTGATTTCGGTCTGAAGGGGAAGAAAAAAAAACATTCATGATGTGATGTATCGACAGCAGATTACTTAGTTTGTCCTTGGTAGGCACAGAATCGGAAGATGGAAGAGTACAAATTTCACAGTGCACTGCTAACCCGAATTTCAATGGTGTATTGCGAAAGAGATCGGGTTTGTGGAATAGCTGTCGTCTACAGTTGACCGCGCGACACCTCAGTTACACTCGTTCTTGTCCAAAGAAGGACCCGAATTGATCATCAAGTCTAAAGGTACGCTAGATACATCACTGCCGCTACTTGAATTGAGTAATATCTGTGCAACTCACCGTAATAATACATCCACTCAACAACGATCAAGTTTGGAGAGGAATTGCTCGCTCCGGCGCATGTTCCGGGTGGTGTGCAGGACTGCCAGCATCGTTGTTGGCCGTTTGCTCGGCTTGATCTCCCTGCTGCTGGATCCCTTGCTCGTTGGCGGCGGCGGCGGCTGCAGCTGCTGCTGCTGCTTCTGCCGCTGCCGCTGCCGCAGCTTCTTGCCTTTCTCTCCGCTCACGCTCAGCACGCTCATGCGCTTCGAGCTGTGCAATATGCCTCTCAGCCACCCCAGGAGCGATACTAGCCAGAAACAAGAGGCCGGCTCTTTCAATGCGGCGGAAGAAATTGACCAAGTGGACGGCCCCAGCATTGTCGATATCTCGGCGCTCGTGTAATCCGACAAGACCCACGCCAGGCTCACCATTCGCGCCCGCAGGTGGTGGTGCTTGAGGTTGCGGAACATGCTGGCGTCGCTGCTGATTCGGGCCAGCCATATGAAGTAGTCCATCAAGATGTTGTCTGATTGGCCCAAGAGCTTGATTGGCAAATCGATTCAGGAAACCCGCGTTCATGACGAGGACGCCAGCAGCCAGGGCCGCCATGGTAAATACTCGAGTCCAAGAAGAGTCGTTAGACGTAAACCACCATATGAAGAAGATCAACCTGATGACCAGCCATATATGAGGCCACGCTGCAGCAACCAATGCGGCGGCTCCGACGGCGTTGTTTGGGTGTCCTATTCCATGTCCAACAGCTCGATGACCGATCCTGATCCTCACCTGCACCGGTTGGTGTTGCCCTTGTGGTCTCTGTGGCTGGTTTTGGACTGGTGGTGCCGTGTGTAATGGAGGGTAGTTGAGCGCAGCTGGTTGAACAACTCCGGGGTACAACAAGGGTGGCTGCGGGAGGGTAAAGGCACGATGGCTCTGGAACGTTCCTGGTGTGGCGTACAGCTCCGATCCGTTCTTGACCAGAAGACCTCTTGGGCCAGTGGGAGAGGAAAGAATATACACCTCCGCTCGTTCTCTCTGCGGTGGGGACTGTGGGTGAGGCACTGTAGCTGGTCCGTTCGTTGGATCAGAGGTTGATATCCCGGCTGCAGGACCGGTCATATGTTGGTAGATGTTTCGAATCTGTTCATCTGTAGCTGGTGCTACTGCTGAAGGAGCCAAATTGCGCAAAGCGTCAATCCGGGCTTGCGTCCGCTGTACGTCAGCACGCCAATCGTTCTGTGATGAGGCGTCCTGCTGCGTTATCCTTTGCTCCCTAAGAACAGTTTGGCTTGAAACCGGTGCGGGTTGAAAGGAGGCAGTAGGGCCAGACGGGTGGTGGTTGGAGGTTCTGACCACGAGATGGAGAGGCTGTTGGTCGCCTGTGCGAAGCTGTTGACATGGCAGATTCGTCAGCCCATGTTCCCCCAATCTGTGTGCCATTGACGAAGGTGTGCTTACCTTGTCTTCACCAAAAACATCTAGTAAGGTATCACTCTCGCGGGCGAGCAATCGGCCTTGGTGGATGATGCGCTGCTCGTCATGAGCCGGGTGCATTGGAAGAACATCGCGGATCTTGTCCTTTAGTTGCCCAACCGTCGTTGCAGCTGGGAGGCCTTGAAAGTCAAGGTCGTCGGGGACGCCTTCGGATGGGGAGACAAAGTGAATATTAACGAGCAGAGGAGCGTCCTCCCCGGTGGTTTCTGGCGCTGTAGGCAAAGACGCTGCCGGCTCTCGGTCATTGGCGGCCATCCTGACTGTCAACGAACTCCTGGCGGGTGGCGATTGGCTCGGATCGGTCGTCTAAGCCAGAAGTATGTAGGGATCGATTGCTTCTTGGAGTCGCTTACGGTGTAGCTACCTCTAGGTCAACAGGCAACTAGGTAGACTCGGAGATTACAGCAAGCGGATTCCGAAGGCTGGTGTACGATTCTTGCGAAAACAGAGCGCGGCAATCAGACGAATCACGGTTGTGTAAAGAAATGGGAGGGGCTATATTAATTCGAAGCGCGATTGTAGATGCTAGATTTGTTCTAGATGGGATGACAGTGGTGTTGAGGTGCGAGTTGTGGTACAGGTTGGTTGTCCAGGGCAGCTCCTAGAATAAATTCCACGTTGTCATTCAGACCGCGAGCAGCAGTCTGGGCAGCCAAGGATGTGGTACCTGGCCCCACGTTGAAAGAGGTTGCAGCAGTGCACGAGAAATGGGCTCTCTCTGCAGCATGACCTGGCGTGCTGAAGATATTTTCTTGTACGCGTGCTGCGGAGCCATGCACCCGGCAGGCACTCAGGTACTCGCTATCCCAGCTTCCCCACAAGCACGCAGAACTTTCCATCGTCTTCACTGCGTCTGTCTCTCTGCACTGGCACCCTACGGGTAGGTAGGTACCTATGTAGGTATTATATAAAGTAACACGGGGTTTGCTGGCGAGACTTTGGGGTAGAGGTAAGGTATTTAAGAAGATGCGATCGAGGGACACCGAGGTGAAGCCGTGAGGGGAGATCTGGGGACGGGAAGCTACAAGGTGAGTAAAAGAGGGGACTTGAAACGGTACGGTACAGTACCTTCGTTTCATTACAGGCAGTGCCATGCCCGGGCGGCCGCTGTGCGTCTGGCACGCTTGCGTCATGACGCCCGGGAAAGAGCTTGGTACGATGGAAAACTTGATGGGATGGAAGGAGATCGCGTGCACATCGCCTCGTTCCATTGCCGTATTTATAGTATCTTCGTTGCCTTTCATCTTACCTAGGTCTGGACATGTCGTCTGTCTGCCCCGTTCACGCATCAACCACCAACATCCCGACACGAGCCGACCACCATATCTCGGTTGGACTCCATCCTCATCCCGGCTAACATTGCGCTCCATCAAAAGTCGAAAGACGGCAACCTGTACGGAGACCCGGGGAAACAGGGGAGGAGATACGGGGTAGGCGCACCATCGCCACCACTCGGACGGCTTCCTCACTGCCCAAGTCCAGACAGATTTCGTTGAATCGCTCTAGGTCAGACGGGCACGACTGGGTCAGATTTTACCCCAACGAATACCACAAAACACCCAACTATCGGGGCCTCTGCTACGACGTTGGCGCATACCAAGGCAGGACACGCGCAGTATCTCGTAGGGCTAGTCTAGAGTAGCCGAATTGTTGCCGCGGACAGCGACGCTTTGATACGTCTGCGGTCGTTGGTGTTTCCACTCGACTCTTTCACAAGCCAGAACATCGTCGACTCTAGCGGCGCCCATAGGTTGTAGGGAAACCCCTAGTAGCAGCCCCAGCGAGCCCCTTCTGCCCCTATTCGGTCAAGGCGGGAGCCCTGAAGGGCGTTCGGGCGACTTGTCCCGGCAGGGGTTGCAGTGCATTGTTGCGGACCCGCTAATTAACGGAAGCGACTTTTTCACTCGTTTCCCACTTTGCCTGTGGCCCTCGCTCGACTAGCCCTGGCTTCTCCGTGTGGTCCCAGCCAACGCTGTCGGCCCTGTCGCTCGTGAAAGACCGTCTTCCTCCCCCCAAGATGGCCTCTTTCCAGCTGGGCCCGGTCTCCGCTCGAGTCCGGGTTTCCACGCTTTCTTCGACAGCTTTCGGGCGGTGTCCGACTTCCACGCGCTTCACCAGACTCGAAATCCCGTTCTCTGCGTCGACACGGGCGCCCCCAGCCCACCAAATGTTTGGCCGACGCTTCTTTTCCAACCACATGCCAAAGCGGCCCAGGATGCAGTGGCACCCCATACCCATTGGCCTGGGCATCGGCCTTCTAGGCGTCATGCAGTTCTACAAAGTCTACACGAGAGACCGGGACGAAAAACGCCAGGCTGCCGTCGAAGGCTCCGAGCCTGGCCAAGCCGGCAAGCCCAAGAAGCGGCGCCGCATCCGGCCGGACGGCCCTTGGTACGTTGACCACGCCGGCTTGCTCAATTTTTTGAGGCGCCACGAGCTAACCACCCGGTGTTTAGGCAGGTTCAGGTCATGTCGACTCTTCCTCTCAAGGCCATGTCCCGTCTTTGGGGCAAGTTCAACGAATTGACCATCCCCTACTATCTCAGAGCTCCCGGTTTCCGTCTATATGCATACTTCTTTGGTGTCAAGTGAGTGAGACCCGGACTCCTCCCTTCCTCTCTCTCTCTGTCTTGTGCTGACACGTGCGCTCCAGTCTCGATGAAGTCGAAGAACAAGACCTCCACAAGTTCCCCAACCTCGCCGCTTTCTTCTACCGCACTCTCAAGCCCGGTGTCCGCCCCGTGGATCCCAACCACAATGCCCTGGTTTCGCCGTCCGATGGTCGAATACTCCAGTTTGGGCGAATAGAAGGAGGCGATATCGAACAGGTCAAGGGTATGACTTATACTATCGATGCGCTCCTCGGCCAGAACTCTCCAACTCCCAGCATCTCCGGTACGACGCTCCTCGACGAAAGCACCAAGGCGAAATCGGTCAATGGAGACTTTGAGGGCGACGAGGAATTGGTCAAGAAGGACGAAGAATTTGCCCGCGTCAACGGTATCTCTTACACTCTCCCGGATCTTCTCTCTGGTTCCAAGAAGCATGACAAGCTGTTCAAGCCCAAGGATGAGTCTGTCACCCCTTCCAAGACTTCCGAGACTGAGGTGAGCGCCGAGCTTGCGCTTGGTGAGAAGCCCTGGTACGACGTTCTCTCGGGTGGCGAGCGCCACACTCTCTACTATGCTGTCATCTATCTGGCTCCTGGCGACTATCATCGGTTCCATTCCCCCACGGAGTGGGTTGTCGAGCGCAGACGTCACTTTGCCGGCGAGCTCTTCAGCGTGTCCCCTTACCTACAGCGCACCCTCCCTGGTCTCTTCACCCTGAACGAGCGTGTCGTCCTCCTCGGCAGATGGCGTTGGGGCTTCTTCGGCTACGTCCCTGTCGGTGCGACCAATGTCGGCTCTATCAAGATCAACTTCGATCGCGAACTTCGGACCAACAGCTTGACGACCGATACCGCTGCTGATCGGGCTGCGGAGCTTGCGGCGGCCAAGGGCGAGCCTTACCTGGGATATGCTGAGGCCACCTACGAAGCTGCCAGCCCGGTCCTGAAGGGTCATGCTTTGCGCAGAGGTGAGGAGATGGGTGGCTTCCAGCTTGGCAGCACCATCGTCCTTGTCTTTGAGGCGCCCGTTGCCGAGCACGACGAGTCCGGCAAGGTCACCAAGGGATGGACCTGGGACGTCGAGAAGGGGCGGAAGATCAAGATGGGACAGACCTTGGGTCATGTTGCGCTCTAATTTGAGCACATAAAAGAACCCTTAGTACAGTGGGAGGCGTTTGAAGGGACGGAATGATTGAAAACTAGACAAGACTAAGGTGGTGTATTCGGGTTTCGGATCTCTTCAACATGTATCCTTTGACTTTATGCTCTTTATATGATACCCCTTCCCGGGTAGCAATATCTACGTTGCACTCTGTTTCTCATTTTCTTTTCATAGGTATATATCTTTCAAGATTGAAAGCATCAAAAAAGTATTCATAGCATGTGGTTGGGATCTGAAAAGGGCAGATGGATGGACGGGCGCTTATACATAGCTGGGAAAACGAAATATCTGTACCAAACATACACCTCGTGCAACTGTATCTTCAAGAACATCATGATGATGCTGCGTTCCATCACATAGAGGAGTCGTCGTATAAAAGTGAATAAACATGGGCAATACTGTAGAATGAGATAAGTCCACACCCCAACCCCTACCTCGGGAGCCATATTTAGCGGCAAGTATTTTTAGTCTTATTTCCCCGCGCTCTCTCTCTACGTTTCTAGAAATTACCTTGGACTCTCAAAATCAGAGATCCTGACGTTTCATCTCATCCCTCCAAAGTTCAGACCAGGGCCAGGATCAGGACATCGGCTGTCCGGCTCACAACATGGCACGTGCTTTTCAGTTCAACTCTTCTGCTACAGCCGACTTCTAAAGACGAACTGGAAATGCTCCCAACTGAATGATACTTGATGAAAAGAGGGGGTATTCATCATCTCTACTCTAGTCTATTTCTAGTGTAGCAGCATAGCAGGTCGGTCGACCATACCGTGACCATATGAAATCGCTTCGCTTCTTTATTTAACAAACACAAACACACACAAAACTTCCCTTCCTTAGGTCAGGTCCTCCCCTTAAGCAGAACCAAAGGACTTGAACTTCTCCTCCACGGGGCCGAAAGCCTTCTCACCCGCATCACCAGTCTTGCCACCAAAGACAAGTTGAGCGTTGAGCTTCCAGCTCTCGGGGATAGACCACGTCTCGGCGACCTTGGCGTCGATCAGAGGGTTGTAGTGCTGCAGGTTGGCGCCGAGACCCTCGGCCTCGAGAGCGACCCAGAGAGTGTGCTGGAGCATGGCGTCCGACTGCACGGCCCAGACAGGGAAGCGGTCGGCGTAGACGGCGAACTGCTCTTGCATGCCCTTGACGACGGTCTCGTCCTCGAAGAAAAGGATCTGTTTTGGTTGGTAACAAAGGTGTTAGTCAGTGGAGATGATGGAAGGAAGGAAAGGGGGAATGAAGCATCACGAAAAAGCGGGAGAAAAGAGGAGAAAAAAAAAAAAGAAAAAAAAAAAAAGAAAAAAAAAGAGAGAGACAGAGGGGGGAGGATAACATACAGTACCAGCAGCACCCTTGAACATGGCCATCTTGCCAGCCGTGCTAGCGAAGCTGTCCTCGGGAACGATAGCCTTGAGGGTCTCGGTGGTGATGTCCCAGAGCTTCTCGTGCTCGGCGCCGAGGAGAACAACGACACGGTTGCTCTGAGAGTTGAAGGACGAGGGAACGTGCTGAAGAGCCTCCTTGACGATCTCGTTGATGCGCTCGGTGGTCAAAGAACCGAGGTCCTTGGAGAGAGGGTAGTAGGTGCGGCGCTGCTTGATGAGGTCAAGGACCGCGTTGGCAGAGATCTGAGTGGAAGACATCTTGGATGATGATGTGTGGATGTTGCTTGTGAAAGTAACGGAAGGTTTGTTGTTGGTGATGTTGTTTGTAGTCGAACGAGAGATCGCGGTGAAGGGAGAAAGCGTCTTGGGCTTGGGAGTCGTGCTTCTTATGAGTCCAGAGGATATGGTGGCTCGAAGTCTACTGGGGGCGAAGTGTCGCATAAGGACGGATAGGATCTAGTGTCAACCCTTGCGATCAAGGGTGGAAACTGTGTTGACGGCGGTTGTTCCCTTGTCTAGACGTGGATGGCAACGGAGGAGAGGGCGGGGCTTTCTGGACGTGGCAGGTTATGGTACGATATGGGTCCTTGTCAACTATTTTTTCGAATTTCTTCGACGTTCCGGATCTCGGTGGAGTGAGCGGTATGGAGTATGGAGCACTCGAGGGATGATAAAGGAAGGGGTTGAGGTTGTCACTGAAGGTATTCACGTAGGTCCTTTTGGAGGTTTATATCTGTCTCTATTTGAGCGATCTGGATACTGAGCGTGGAGAGGACAGAAGCCTCCATCACCATCGTAGACCACACGATGCCTATCATCACGGATTGGCTTACTAAGTGCACTCATCTCTGGCTACATTACGGATGCCTTCATCTGAGACTCTACCGCAAAGCGAAGAGGGCAGAGATGAAACAAGCATCGTGAATCGCCATCTGTACCTCCTACCCCACACAGCGACGACCGTGGGGCCGGTCAGAAAGAGGGGCTATTCTTGTGTGCAGCGTCCAGCCGACCAGGGTTGGAGGGGGTTGTTGTTGGATTTTCAAGAGATTTCCAAAAGCTCTGTCAGCCATTAACAATACAACCGGAGACCAAGCTTGACCTACCACCCAATGAGACAACGAGAAGGTTCTATATCGGGGATATTTTGCTCTATCCAGTTAGTACCGCCGGACGCCGAAAGTTTCGTCCATGAGGCTCTGCGGTTATGCGCTCTTACCGCCCTGAGACCGCACAGACATGCTGTCAAACTGCGCCTCGTGTGATGACGAAGGCTGACAAAGCCGACCTTATCATTTTATTAAAAGCTTAGACAAGCAGAACACGAAAACGGGGTGCTCCCGGAGAGCGGTCAACTCTCAAGGTTGGGGAGGAAGCTCAGAGAGATCATAAACTGCCCAGCCTCATCATATGTCTCCGCCCTCAAAAACACCAACGGAAACAATAATAAAGCATTGTTCAACATCGACAAACAGCACGGCCCAGAAGTTTTAGGTTCCGAGACCTTTACTGTCGCAAAGCCCAATCTGGACTCAACCAAGATTAATAACAACCCTTTTTAGCCGGCTGGGCTCTTCTTCATCCAGGAAGCTTGCACTCGGACCGTTCATGCATTGGTCTCCTTGTCCATGCAGTTTACGGTTTTATCATCGGAACATGCAGCCTCCTAATACGCTTTCTATCGAAGTCGGTAGCGTAGGCATGCAAGTCATAAGGATAGTATTCTGTACTTTTGCTCAACAAGTCGTCGACACTGTATGTAAAAGACAGGTTGTTGAGTGGTGAAATTCAAACGTGATATGGCGGGATCACCATGGACTATTACGTCAGGGGTATTGCCTTCCACATTACCATTGCCTTCCAACGGCGAATTGAAGGTTGTGGCGGTGGGCAGTCTGATTGGTCAATTCGTGTCTTTGACTTGTGTACGAACAATTGATACCCGAAGCGGTGTTTTGGCCTGGTGTTTTCGATCACTTCGAGGTGCCTTATCGAAGAGGTTTGGGCAAAGGTGATGACAGCCTCGGGGCCAGACGAACGCATAGCATTGAGGTACTCGGCGAGGGTAATTACTGACCAGAGTACTCACTTTTGAGAATATAGTATAACTACACGTCAACGTACGTCATCTAACCGAGCCCGGAGAAATCTGCGTAATACAAGAACAAACAGCTTCGCTCAACAAGAAGTTGTGATGAATGATGATACACTCTGAAAAGCTAGTCCATACGTGCAAAAACAAAAAAGTTGAAAAGGAAAAAAAAGCTAAAAAAGCAATACTTTGACAAAAACCCGCCTGTGCACGCCGGAAAATGCTGGTGTTGTTTTATGGCTTCACCCTTGAACGCCGTTTCTAGTCTACCCCGCCTGCCCTTGCCTTCATTTGATATGTATGCTTTTTCATTTGGCCTGCGAGGCCCCTGCGATGTATTTTCCTTCTCTTCCCAGTTCCCAATACGACAAAGTGTGTCGCAACAATCAAGAGGCCCAAAAAGATGTTATCGTCGTAAGACAGTGAAACCGATTACCACGTCTCGGCAATGTATTGTCCAACCTCCCTCTTCAGTTCCCAGAATTGCTTTGCCTCATCGTGCTCGAGGTTGCCTTTCTCCATTGCGACCTCGATCAGCGCCTGCTCGACGCCCTCGCCCATGCCCTTGGAGCTACCGCAGACGAACACCCTACCGTCGACTGAGTTGATAATATACCAGACCAAATCCGCCTGGGCCTTGACCTCTTCCTGGACATAACGCCCCTGACCACGACGACTTTCCACCACACGTTTGACCTCATCCTCATGGACACCCCACTCGCCGCTGTACAGCTCATCGACTAGCGAGTCACGGCAACCCTGGAGGACCCAGACCTTGTTGGCGCAGTTGGCGGTCTTGAGGCGGCGCTGGACGAAACCTCTAAAGGGAGCAATGCCGACACCAGCACCGATGAGTAGCATGGGGCCATCAGAGACGAACTGCTTGGCAAGAGGGTTGGCCATCAAACCCTTGAACATGGGGATGTAAACCTCAATGTCCTTCTCGCCCCTATCTTGTGCCTCAATGTACTTGAGGGCTTGGCGCTGGAAGAAACCAGAACCGACTCCGTTGCGCGAGCCTGTCCTCCAGTCGTCAGAAGTATGGACGGTGACGGCAATCTCGATCAGTCGATGTTGCTTGCCATCGCGTCTCAAGAAGGACTCGTGCGGGTCGTTGGACAAGGAGTAGAAGCGGGGCATCAGAGGCTGTAGGACCGAGAGGAGTAAATCGAGAGGCGGCCTGGCGCTGGGGAAGGCATGGAGGAGCTGGGCAACGGTGATGTGCGGGCCGGTGCGGAAGTCGCAGAAGACTCCCTGACCTTCCGCCGAGCAGAGGAAGAATAGAATCTTGCGCTCGTCCTCATTGGTTGCAAACTCGGCTAAAATACGGAGAAGCTGCTTTGTGGGCGGGTAGGACTGGATGTCAGAGCACCATGTCAGGAGGTCTCTCCGTGTCGTAACAAGCTCACGGGCCTGGTCTTCACCCCATACGGTGGGCCATCTGCCCTTGGTTGTCCTTAGGAGAACGGGCTTGTCGCGGAGGAAACGGGGAACGAGGAGAAGGTCGAGCAGCTCTTCTACCATGGACTCTTCGTTGGGAGCCGAGACACCGATGGCTCCGCCGACCTTGAAATCGACGCCCTCATCCTCCGGGTAGTTTGTGACATCGATGTCGAAGTGAAATGTACGCTTCTCGGCGCCTTGGCCTGTCAACTCACGGGCGGTGTGAATGCGGGCGGGGAAGACATGGTGAGGCGGGTGAGGTTGGACAAAGGAGGGTGGCTGTATTTTGGTATCAAGGTCCTCCAAAGCCAGCTTTTGTACAGACTTTTCGAGATTGGTTGTGGCGGATGTCGTGTTACCATCTGTGTCAAGAGCCGCAGTGGACTCTGTAGGAGACGGCACATTGGACGGACGGCGAAGGGGCTGCAGAAAGGCAGTCTGTTCGGGAAGGTCGAGTATGTTGTTTAGAACAGTCGGAATTTCTTCGATCTTGAGGTTGAGAGCGCGGTATGCGTCGTTGTCGGGAAACTTAACCCGCTCATACTCGATGCCCTGCTTCTTGACCCTCTTGCCATCGGAAGTGAGGCAGCAACCACCACCGCAACACCTCTGGACCAATTGGGTTGTGGTCTCGCCCGTGATACGTTGGATGTCAGCGGGCGACTTGACAATAAGGACAGTGGATGCGCGGCGGCGGCGCGGCTGCTCCATGTCGTCAGATTGGCGGGGTTCCTCGCTTTCAGAGTGTTCGGAGGACTCCGAGTATGTGAGGGACGGGGCCATGGAGGGCAGTTGAGGCTCTTCGGGTATGCTGTTTGCCGAGTGTTGGGCCATTATACGATCAACTTGTGCCGCCATTGTTGCGTTGTGTTTCGTCGGGATTCGCTCCAGTAGAGGAGGTAGGGTTTTTTTGTTGGCAGGTGCTAATGATAATGATAATAGGAGTTGGAAGTGGTGATGGTGGCCGGCCCGAACGGTGAAGGGTGAAATTCCAAGGTTCCGGATCTGATTAGATTACAATAGGCGAATCAGTATGAGAACCGCCGGAGATAAAAATGCTCGTGCACCGGCAAAAAGTCTGGGGCAAGTCTGTGGATCGAAGTGGAAAGCAAGTGGAAAGACGGGAGGCCAAAACTCGAAGACGCGGGATGTGGACCGGAAGGCGAATTACCAAAAGAAAAATATATATGCCAGGAAGAACAGCCGGCAAACAAAGGGCGAGCTCGGTCTGAAGGAAGGGGGGAAGAGAGGAAGCAGGAGCAGAGAGTCGCTAGTGTAGGGTGCAGTGGCCACAAGTTCAACAAAACCGGACGGGAAATCGCGATCTTTAATTATTTGCAATGGATGTCATAATGCAGGGCTGCCGGAGCACCGGACTGAAGTCACTGCACTCGCTGGACCATGCGCCGTTTACCTAGCACAGTACGTACGGGGAAAGCGTTAACGGCTCTGGGTCTGTCGGCTTCGGCGGGCTGGCCCACCAATCTATCGCCGATATGGCGACAGAAGGGTCCCCGCACATCCATGGTGTTTGGGGTCGATCAGTCGCAAACGAGCGGTCCTTCCGCCTTTCTCCGTGTCTGCCCGGCGTAACAAAGGGGAACATGTTCCATGGCCCAGTTGCAACATCTCGGTGTGTAGTTGCCCTGATAGGATTATCAGTTCGCCCAAACCTTTTTGTCTTCCATAGAAATGTTTGAAACAAAATATCGCAAACTGGACGACATCATTAGGCTTATCAAGGTTACATCCCATGGATCATAGTAGGCAATCCCCCACGAACCTGGCTGTAATGCACAGGGGGTTGTGCAAACCGAGCAGCCGGGCAAGACGCCTTGCACTCAGCTTGTTGTTGAGGCTATGTACGTACCCCATCCCATGTGCTGACGACACCCTATAGGAACCTCAATTTTCCCTTTTCAAAAGCAGAATCGCATCGAGCCTGGAAAGGTTAGTCCGGGACAACTGTCAGACTGTCAGGTGATTCTGACCGCTTTCACATCCCATTTTACTCGCACTTTTACCAAGATCCTCATTCCCCCTTTTATGAAGTAATCTTGGGATCGGTCCATGACTGGTGACTCTGTGGTCCTACCGTCTGTCCGAAGAAAAGCCTCAGGTGACCGTAATTTTCTATGGTGTCGGGTCATACCCTCCTCGACTTGAGTACAAGGCCTTGCTTGCAAGATGATTGCTCGCAAGACCGATTTCCCAGCGAGCTCCCCATATGGTGCAACGCTTCTCTTGCTAGAAATTTGCCAGAGGACACAAAGACGCCGATGGGCGTTCCGAGTTTTATTCTCTATCATGAGAGTCAACCGTGGATGACAAGAGGTGATGTCGCCACTTTTTCCCATAATCATGCCGAACAAGCCAAGACGAAGCGTCGGGCAAGCTTGACACGCCCAGACAGGGCTCGACCTGGATCATACCAATTCTTCCCCAGAGCTGCCAAGGACACCAGCGACCACCCTAGCTTTGGGCGCCAGACACATGCACGTGTTCATTTCTGGATACGTAGCGGATTGCGATCCTCTTGTTATCGGCACCTTGAAGGACTCTGTGTATGTGCCTGGTGCAAGTGATGAGGCATGGAAAACTTCGTCTAATAGCTCCCTACAATCAGCTTGAGCGAGGAAGCGCTCTCCAAAGTATAGTCATTTCCCACACGTCGTTTCTCGATCTCGAATGTTCTTGGAAGTTTCCTCTTGCAGCATTACCGAGTTGCCGACTCAGTGCGACTTCATGCTTCCATGCATGTTAGGTATGGTACACTACCACCTGAGAGAGCACCGCTTAAGTCCAATCAAATCAACGAAGCCTACGTACACAAACTGAACTTCATCAACGACCTACCAACCGATTCCTTCACGACTTTTTTTTCCCCTTCGCAGTCCTGACTCTTAAGAAATGAATGAAGCCCCTCCTTGGATTTTGGAACCATCACTCAAAAGGCGCTAGCAACCTCGGGACCTCCGAGTTCGGTGTTTTGTAGCACTGCAGTCACGGTGCACTACCACTGTAGCACCGACTGCAGTTCCCGCGACGAGCGGGCCAGCAACCTGGGCTCACACTGTTCCAATCCCCGACGGAGCGGGCGGCCAGGGGGATCTAGACTGATCACAACCGCAAATATTTATCAATCAGCTCCACTGCTCATAATGTCTCCACCAGTCTGTTCCATCAGCCAGTCACTTCTCAATGCTACCCATAAAAAGTGGATATAATCCGAGTCAAGTGGATGTCGGGCATCGCTGGCGGCCTGGCCTGTTGAGATTAGATGATCAGATAATTCGAGATAACGAAAGAAATAACCGAGGCTCTAGTGTAGAAGTGTGGGAGCTGGGGGAACGTCACAATCTCAACAAGTTGTTCTGATTTAAGAAATGAAACTGTTGTCGGGAAAGATGGGAAAGATAGGATGGGATACTGAAAAAACGGTCGAATCGGTTATCTGATGCAAGAAACAAGATACTATGGCAACGTTATGTATATCCCAATTCAGCACATTACTCTGCAACAAGAAGACGGGCAGTCCTCGCCAAGCTTCAATGTTCATTAGTGTACATAGTTCAAGCTGAACCCTAAAAGGACAAGTTCGACCCGGTGAAGTGACACTGACAGTGGCGCCAAAAGTATACAGGGGACGTTTCCAACATCTTCAAAACAGGATGTATCCGATGACAAGAACGAGGACGGCTTTTCGTGGTGAGTACACGTACGCCCTCTTGCCTTGTCGTGTCGTTGGTTTCATAATGTCGTACACTCGTACGATCCGCCATTGAGCAGGTATAGCTGCTATAAAGAACTAAGAAGAACACGGTGCACTTCAGAACTATACTAGGTACCCTTCCAAACACAAATGACATGAAACAAACAAAATACAAGCTAAACTACGGAAAACGATCTTCCTCAGTCACTGCACCCTGGAAAATCATTGTGTGATGATAAACAACCGCTAAAGAGACATGGAAAGAGCGTTGCGGAAGTCATGTCGAGCATGTCTCCATTGTCCATGCCCTGCTGTCCCGATCCCAGTCCCGGCCGGCCGGCTCACTACCTAGTGTTAAGTGGAACATGGGGACATGATCATCGATCGGTGTGCCTCCCCTGGCGGAATTTTGGCGGTTTCTGAGTACGGTATATACCAGTTCCTACTTTCCAGGTCAGGCCATTGACAGTGTTGGACGGCACTCTTGATATATAGCGCATACAAGGAACTGCTCCTTCCTTTCGTCGTGATATGCATCCGCAAACCAAGATACCCGCTAGGTATCTTCTTGTGTATATTGGTTGAGCTCCCAAAGAGTGTACCACTGAATACACGATTAAAAGCACTCCAGTCGGCCGTTTATCAATCCATGTCGACACATTCATCACCCAATTCATCCCAGATGCTTCGGCTTTTCGCCCAGGATTATAGCTATCCCTAGTCGGGAAGGAAATACAAAAGCCAATCGAAGAAACAACGTATAGTAAGTTATATTTCGTTCACGAAACTTCCACGTTTTCCCTAGTCATTGACTAAGACTCGACCATGAAAAGGTGAAAACGTTCAGTCCGCTGCGTATGTCGGTCTTTGCGCGCTTTCAGAGAAGTACAATCTGGTTAAGCAGAGCGCGCGGAAGAAAACAGTAACAAATGAACGTCAAAAAAAAAAAAAAAAAAAAAAAAAAAAAAAAGAATTTGGAAAAAAACTTTCAACATGAGCCAGCTATCCATGGGCAAATTAAAAGAAAATTTGAAACCAGAGACAACGTAAATAATGGGTCACCATCCTGCCGGTCCTCAGACAGGTTCTAGGTATCCAAAGATGGTTCTTCTCCAGTTCTCCTTACGCAAATAAGTGTGTGTTACACTGTACTCTTGCAAAGTACCAGGCATTCATTAGCACTCCAGCATGGCATCGAGAACCTAGACAATGGCACGCTATCTCTCGACCGAGCTTCTCGATATATGTCTGTTATGATCGCTAGTTATGCCTCGGTTTTTTGCGTTCCAGCAAGCGTCGACCGCCGGTATGACTATGTTCTTGAAGTCTTCCGGGTTGACTCGGCCGATGAAGAAAACCTTGTAGTTGTGCTCGATCGTCATAAGCTTCGAGTAGTTGACTCGGGACTCCATCGCCAGAGTCTCGTGGGGCGAATCCAGCATTTCAATCTGTATTGGCTCGAACCCCAGCTGGGGTTCTCCTTCCAGACTCTTGGGCTGGTTTCCGACATGGTAGGCGATGCCGTGTTGCCTTGGCTTTACGCCCGTTTTGCTGCATCCTCTTTTGAGATATGTCAGAATAGGGCTGGGCTGTGTTAGTATGCCACAATATTGAGACTACGAGAGAAACTTGGTGACTTACACACAGGTACAGTTGCCTTCATCGTTTCCGACGACGATGTAACGCCGGATGGACGAGTAGAACAGGTGGGTTGGGTCCTGTGCAAGATCCCTCTCTATTTCACATGAAACCTCGTTGAGATTGACACCAGCGGGCTCTGGCCACAAAATCTTGAATACCTGGAAACAGGATCAAAAACAAGCCCAGACTTGCAGAAAAAAGAACATATGATGTACTCACCGACCCTGGGTTGAATTTTGAGGAAGGGTGGACTTTGTAGCCTGCCCCAGGCTGTCAGCGAAGAGTCGGTGGATATGGCACGTTTGGTTGAGGTACTTACGTTGGTCAAGCGGACCAGAGATTGATCTGTTCGTCGAGACGCTGTAATCAATAGCACCGGAAGGAAGGCCTAGAGGTAGTAGAAACCCAGCCCTTAGTGCAAGGTTCATTGGCAGCATGGTCTGCTGACTGTTCGGATCTTCGTATGCTGTAGCTGATGAAGGGTCCGGAAAAAAGACGCCAGCATTGAACCCATTTCCAAATTTGAGCCCATTACTGCTTTCGGCACTCTCTGCTGAGGGCGACGTAACCTGATCTGTTGCTGTCACTTGGTATCAGTGTAGCTCCCAAAGCTTTGGAGTGTCACATACATTCAGGGTGTTGGCCGCCATCTCCGTTCCAACGACTGCTGGTCTGAGAACCTCCGTTGGTCTGCGTTTGTAAATCGTCCTCCGTTTCGAAAAACGGTTCGTCATCGTCCGGTTCGGCCGAGATCTTTCCCAACTTCGATGAATAACCTCTATTGTTCGGTTTGCCTTTCCCGTTACCCTTGTCTCTGTTCCCATCACTAGGGCCTCTGTTCTTATATCTCGTTCCTGGTTCTGAAGGCTTTCCCGTATCATTGAAAGTCGGTGTGCGATCTTGAGCGGCTGGTCCTGCAGGGCTTTGGAGTTGATCTACACTGGCATTAGGTGGGAGCAAGTTGAGCGTGGGTAGACTTGGTTTGGACTCACCTCCACTGTAGCCCGGTTGTGATCTATGTGTGTAATTTCCCGTACTGTAGGTCTGACTGAAGCCCGCCTGACTGAGAAACTGTTCATGCAATGCGGGATTCGAATATGTGGAGGTTAGGTAGCCTGGGCTTGGAAATAGCGTGGCCTGATATTGTTGGTTCGGAAAAGGTTGGGGCTGGTAGACTGTGTTGGGGTACGGTTGTTGCTGATGATATCGATATGCAGGAATTTGGTATGTCTGGATGTGATATGCTGAATTCTGATCATAGACTTGCTGGTGTCCGATGCTTGTTGCGCCAAATCCATTTATAAGATCTTCCACCCCGTCGGCCTGTTGGTCAATGTGATGTTCATTTGGGGTATTAGACCAGCCTGAGGACGTAGGCACCCATCCGGTGGACCATTGATCTTGGCCATTGTAGTTCATGCTTGACGCCAGTTATCTTTGGCACACGGCCAAATGAGCACTCGAGGCTCGGCAGGATTGTTCAGACTCGAGCAATACCACGGAGCGTAGCCACCAGTTGACTTGTTTTCTAAATTGGATTTGAAGAAGAATGAGGAGGCTCCAAAAACAGAGGGCGAGTAGGCCACTTGCCCACCATACATGAAAACCGTCAGGTTCCCCGTGGCGTTGGTCACACGCAGAGCCTCACTAGGAGTCAATGTTCCAAGGTGATGGTCGACGGATGACGGATGGGATCATCTCATGCGGTCGGCGCCTTTGGTGAAATATCGAATGCAAACACGATTGGTCGAAGAATGCCTGTGACACTCGATGTTGGATCTTATTAGTGGTCTTCCGAGCTTAGTTGCTGACGCTCGAGATGATGCTTCTGAAGCTGTCGATACAAGCGGGATGTACTGTACCGCTTTGAAGAATGTATAATCCTAGGACCAAGAAACTAAATTTGCAGAAGAGAAAGCGTTGCGAATATCAACATGCAGAAAAGGTAGAGGAGGAAAGTTGGGCTCGACGGTGGCGGTCTGACAGCATGGCAGCGCAGTGGCTGTGTGGTTGCGCTCACTGCCCCCGGTTACCTGTCATTGAAAGACCCAGGTGCCCTTTTGACAATTTTCGTTGGCTGGATCCTATAATTTGATGTGTCGCCAGTATGTCTTGGATTTCCTGGCCAATATCCGGCGATACTTCGAGAGCCTTGCGAAAAGTGTAACGTTCGCGGAACTGCGGGTGATCGGGAAGGAGGGCAAGGCAACCACATGAATCTGCATGATCACCACGCAGCCTTGCCAGGCCACTCAGAAGGATGGTAAAGAGTGGTCCCAAAAGGGAAAGAAGAGCAAAGAGTGTTTTCCGATTAGGACAAGCGTGCATATTGGTGGGAGTTGCATACATGCCCGCGATCTGGCATGTTGAGCGATGACCGAGACTACCTATTCTATGTACGAGCGGATGCAAAGACTGCGGGGCAGACAGGTATCAAGTCGTGTGTCTGGAGTCGGAGACGAGAACTGGGGACGGGAATGCGAAAATAGAGCCATGAGAATTGATGGAGATGAATGATTCTATATCGCGGGTGCTGCGTGGAAGTTATTGGATGGTGACCGAAGTGTGGCCATCGCGGATGAAGCGAAAACAGGCAGTGCCAATGCCGCTTGCCGAGATGTTGGGGAGTTCGAATTCGCCCAATTCAAACGAGAAAAACTTGCAATCTATAGCTGACTACAGTACCCCGCGGTCACCAAGAAGACCGAGTGGCATATTCCGTCTTTTCCACCTCTACATACCTGGATCATATGCTTAGCTCAATCGCTCAATCGCACCTTCCCTTTTGTTGTTATGAATGAACTCCCACTGCAGTCTCCGCGACAAGAGTGGCTGCACCGAGTCGACCAACATAAGGTAAGCGCCAATCTGAACAATCTCAAATCTGGTGAGCACCTGCCCTGCTTTATGGATGATTGATGACTTTCCACTACGTATCTTGCAGCGACAATGAACGCCTTTGCATCTGCGAGTGTCCTCGGTCTCAATCGCCTTCCTCGAGAACTGATGGTATCGAGATTGCGCCGTCCCACCGAGTGCAGTCACACTCAGGGTTATCCTTTCCTGCCATCACCAGGTATCTCCACGTTGGCAGGATTGTGCTGATGGCAGACTTTTGGGAACCCCGTCGCATCATGGTGCCCCTGGGGAACGTTCTTGGGAGCGGGAATGGTCGAGCTAGAGACAATGTTGGTTCTTAGGTCTCCCATCGTCACGACTAGAGGTATGGTGTACTGGCCCGATGATGCTTGAAATAGCTATAGTGCAACCCACCTATGCGAGACCATCAATTTTCATCTCAACGCGCTACTTCGCCGTCTCTTTCGAATGTCACTGCAAGCCGACCAAAGGGAATATTTCATTTGTTATTAAGTACTGTAATGGCAAGTAGGGCTTGATACCGGACTTTGTGTATATAAGCAGATAAAGACTTCATGAAGCCATGTAGAAAGGGCCGCTGTCAAGCGCGCCGAAGTAGCCGGGAAGATTCAAGGGTGTCAGTCAATGGGAAAGCATAGTAGATTGGATGTTGGCAAAGATCAAATTTGTAAGGGGGTATCAGTCATCGCAGGTCGGTATGCGGCTTTACAAGTATCATACATAAAGAGACAGAGAGAAAGACGCTCGACACCAAATTCAAAAGAGTAACAAGAATATGATGGAGAATAAAAATGGTAAACATGAAAACCGCCTTCGGCAAGGACGTTGGCATTTATCCAAATCATCCACCCGTCCACCCAGATATGTGGTATAAATAACCCTGACCCCTCCGTTCCTGTTCCCAATCCCGGTTTACCACCGACCGTGCCGCCCACCCAGTTGTTCTGTCTGTTTCGTTCATTCATTAGGAAGAGACCCCTCTCTTCATCCCATCCCGTCCCTATGCCTATTTCCAACCCATTTCTTACCCAAGAATTGTAACAAACCAAGAGGCCGAAGATACATAAGAAACAAAAAGACATAGATCGAGAAACCTCCTTGTGGTTTCTTGTTGTCGCTAAAAGATCCCTATCATTTCCTCCAGTTTGAACTCCATTCCATCATTATATTGAAACACCACCCAAAGCCCAGTTTAATGGTATCATCGCCGACAGCAAAAGAAACATCAGAAGAACCAAAGAAGCTTTTTTTATTTTCGTCCAGCCTGACCCCACTTCGTTGGTTACGTCACTGCAGCATTAGCAGCCTCCTCGCCTCTTCCTTCTCCTCTTCGGTCGGGTCATCTGAAATCCAGGGGCCCTTCTCCTCTTCAGTCGCGTTGAGGAAGCCCTCTGTCCTCCTGAGGGTCTGGACATCAAGATCCGTCACGTACGACTTGCCATCCTGGAGCTTGATGCGCACCTCATGCTCGGTCGACAGCATCATGTCATCCTTGGCCAGACGACGGGGTCCATCGAACACAGCGACGACACGCTTCTTCATGGTCATCTGGCCCTTGTCGAAGCCCCAGCTAGAAGGATAATCGCGGCGGTTCTTTCGACCGCGGGCCTTGCTTTGGAGAGCGACGCCACCGCGGGAGTGAGTGAGACCTCGGGATTTTTGCACACCGTTGGCGGGATTGCCCTTGGTCTTCCTGGAAGGCGAGCTCTTGGATCCACGGCCGCCGACGGGATCCTCGTTGTCATCCTCATCGACCATATCTTCGTCTTCATCGATGTCATCCATCTGGGTAGTCATTGTTGTGGTAGTCGGGAGATTGTTCTTCTCGAGAGTGTTGTGGACGTCGAGATCGTTTTCCACTTCGGCCAACCGCTTTGCATTGATGGCTTCGGTGGGGTCCTCCTGTTGCACAATCCTCAACACGCAGTCATCCAAATGCTCGTAGAAGTCTTGGGCGTTGCTAAAGGTCTGAGAGCATGTCGAGCACTTGCCGGTGGCATCGGGTGCGTAGCCAGTCAGCTTCTTGTTGCCAGAGTTGCCGCCGTTGACACCGCCAGTCTTCTTTCGAGCGTTGGGCGGTGTCTGTTCTACACCATGGACGGCTGTTAAGTGACGCTTGAAGACGTCGGCACGGTTGAACGACTTCTCGGCCGCTGAGCCGGAGCCCGGGCAGAAGCCGCACACCATTGTTCCCTTGTAGTGTGTTAAAGTGTGGCGGTTTTTGTCATACTTTCTCGCGAAGCCCTTGACATGATACTCGCATGTCGCAATGGGACATTTCTCTGGCCTTTCTGTTTGATGAGTGAGCATGTGAGCCTTCAAATCCTTGAAGGTCTTGCCGCACTCGGGATGAGGACACCTCTGCTTCTCCTTTAAGGTTTCATCTCCGCTGTATGGTTGCTCGGATAAGTTGGACTGATACGAAACCAGGCTTTGCCTTCTTTGTGGCTCAAGAGGTGCCGGGAAGGGCGAGTATGCCGGGTAGTTGTTGTTTTGTAGGAAAGGCGACGTGCTGCCAGTTCGGAGCTGCGGGGATGCGGAAAGAGCAGGTGAGCCGGGATATGCGGAGTTAGGAGCAGGGTACATTTGCTCGTAGCTGGGCATAGCCATCGATCGAACTTCGGGGTGGATCAAAGAAGGGTCTGTTTGTGAGTGAACAGTCAGCAGTCCGCTTTTGGTAAATAAGTTCAAGATCTGACAGAGGAAACCAACACGAAGAATCAAGGGGAGGAACGAAATGCCAGCTTGGCTGAGTAAAGAAAGAGGAAACTATGCAAGAATTTTGCGGCCTTCGGTCCGCATAGTGTTTACCCCGGGCAAAGAGTAGAGGAGAAGGGAAACAGGAAGAAGTAGAAGTGGCAGGAGAAGAAAGCACAGGGTTGGAAGCCATTGAAGACGAAGTTGAAACCGTGGAATGGGTCGCCAAGCTTGTCGGCAAGCGTGTGTCGAGGACCAGACCAGTCTTGGGTGTTGTGGTATAGGATGTGGAAGAAAAACAGGAAGGGGCAGGAAGGCTCTGAGACGGCGAAAGATGAGATCTAGGGATCTGTTCAAACTCACCGACGAAGCCGGGGCCTTTGGGAACCGAAAATTCGAAATTGGGGTTATAGCCATCCAGAGGCGTGAATGAGTACTCATTGCCATGGAAGAACTCGCCTTGATCGACAATACCGGGGCTCACACCGGGGCCCAAAGGAGCTCCCCACGAGGCTAGGTTGCCAGGGTTCGAGAGGGGGGAGCCAGCGTTTGACGAGGATGCGCTATGGCTATCGACGCTTAGGTTGGAGTCTTCGGGATACAGGCTGGGGGACTTCGCATGGTACATGTTGTACGGCGCATCGGCATACAAAGTGGTGCTTTGGTCGTAGGCCATCGATGTTGTGTACTCCTGGGATCGGGGTGGGTAGTATTCAGGGGAAATGCCCATATCTACGGGAGTTGAAAACATTCCTCCCTGCGGGGGCTCTGGGTAATGCATCGTGTATTCGTCGGCTTCGTAATGGCGAGCAGTCGCCATACGTCGGAGCAGGAATTTCTAATGATGGGTATAGAAGCGTCGAAGATATGGTGGCTTGCTAACAATGAGCCACAATCCTTTCGCTGTAAGTCTGCATGTCAGTCAAACTGCGCTGGGGAATCCGGTCCGTCAGTCACTCACCTTCACAAGTGGGTTCACTGGTTCAAGGTATTCGAACACAGAGTGACTGGATAGTTCGCAGCTGCTAACTTATAACAAGGCGCAATCGAAAGCCGAGAGTCGATCGAAGGGAACGGTTCCTTGGTAGTGAGTCTCAGACCGTGACTTAGACCTCGGGTCGTGGTGAGTACGGGAACACGGATGAAAGTGATTGGTGGTGGTATTGAGTGGTAAGGATCGATGTGTCGGATTATCGGATGGTGTGAGTGTCTTGATTCTCCAAAATACCCTTCGTCTTTGGATCAGTCCTGATCCCTTACTGTTTTTTTGTCGTAGTGTGTGGGTGGGAGTGAGTTAGAAGGAGTGTTGACTATGATCCTCCGTGCTGAGCTTGTCCGACTTGGGAAATCGTTGGAAGCTTCAGTCGATGTAAACACTCTTGTTCCTGGGCTGATGGTGAAGGAAAGGGCAAGAGAGGCGTAGATATGATGGTCGGGGCGTGTGAGGTTTCTATATAGCCGGAGCCTCTTTTACGAACTGCTGGTATCCCGGAGGAGCGTGGAGCTCGGTGGGCATGAGAGATCTGGTAGGGCTCCAGTGGCCGGCGAGCTGCGAGCGAGGCGTAGTACATGCATTGGGAATGTACTAACACCAGAGTCTGACAGGGACAGGGAAGACGGTGCAGGGGCTAGGGGGCCAGAGACAGGGGGTGCTTGTGTAGGAGAGAGGGGGCAGGGTACAAAGGTGTGTGTACCGAGAGACTTTCTTGGGAGCTACGTAGCGAGGGTAGGCACCATCATCGACCCTGCTGCCCATCCACTGAATGGGGCTCATGCTCCTGAGGGCGCCAACCGTGGAACTGCTGTGTAGGTACCCTTGTACTATCGTCATAACCGGCTATCCCTGTCTTCCCACGTCCCAAATCGTCGACAGACCACAACTCGGCCACTTGGACGACCGCACCCACGAGCCCTTCTGGATAGCGTGGTTGGGTAAGAGGGGGTTGCGAAGCGACTTGGCGAGACCTCTCGAGAGACCGTTTAGTATGTGCGATGCTTGTTCCGTACGAAATACCGACACAGCGACACCACCAAGAGTTCAAGACCACCTCTTGACCGGCACAGTATGGAGCAGGGGCCCCGAATATCGATCGCTAGTTTGAGGTGGTGACTTGTGATGTTGACTTGTCCGTGGGTTGACTTGGGCAACTACCCAGTCGAGCCAGTTGGTACCATTTCTCGCCCACCATCAAGATAATAAAGATAATGGGATTGGGGTTCTGGACTGTGTAATTATTGGTCATTTTGTCAGTCTAGCTCCCGTCTCCTGTGATGTTGATCTCCCCCGTATGTATCCGAACCAGGTTAAGGACCTTGTCCCTGGTCCCTGCCCAGGAAGGGCTCGCGGGTTGGAAATTGGGACGCCGTCTATTGAGCATTTCCCAGAGCTCAAGCGAGCATCCGGAAGCGAGACATGCTGTCGCAAATCTGTTCTCGCCCCTGGATGTCGTTTTTGTTGCCATCTTTTTTTCTTTTTCCATCTCTCATGATCCGAACAGCCAGTCATATCTCGTCTGAACATCATACAAGTGCGGGTTCCTGAAGAGCCGATGCAGTGGACAGGCGAGGAATGAGGGTACGAGGCAGAACCCACGAGGCCTGGATCCGTTGTCCCTCGGAGGACAGCACGAGCTATTGGGACTCTAGCATGGCAGCTTGATCCACGCACCGTTCTTTACAGACGGCGCTGGTGCTGTGCCCATCCTATATCTCGTTCTTACGCATTTTCCACTTTTCCACTGTGTCTTGGGGTGTACGCACTGTCTTGAGCGGAAGCCATCCGAACGTAGGGAAATTGCATCCATCGCTCTGTCTACTCCAAGACATGTACAAACTTGATGATGGGCTTTTTGCTTTGGCACACTGTACTGTAGCCGGGTGAACCACGAGTCTTGTCAACGGTTACACAACGGGTCGGAGGAGTTCAGTCAGTCGCACGCTAGGTAGCAGACCTAGGTAGTTACCGACGTTGTCTCGCGGACAAGGCACCAGATTGGGGAGCCCACCACCGCACATCAGGCTCTCGAGTCGAGTCTGGAGCCTCCGAAGTGGCACTCTTCCGTCACTGCTTGTCCCATTGCCAGGCCAAGGACTGCCTATTACCTCAAGGGATCTGCCAGAGACAAAGTCCAATGGCCAAAACGCAACCATACCTGCCATCCACGATCGCCAACGTTCAAACTGACGTCCAATACGATTTGACGCGCATCGAGGACTGTATGGGTATGCGCCCAGCCTTGTTCTTGTTGCAGTTGTAGGGACTCGAGGTCGCAATCTCAGTCTTGGTCGTGGTCACGATATCGTGAAGGTGGCCGTATCCTCTGAAGTCAGGGAAATCTAAAGATATTTTTATGCATTCTTGGTGCCGTGCAAGCCGCTGCGCATACCCGACATATTGGATGTGCAAGCCTGCCGCCCGCAGCGCCCGGATGGTTCCATGTAGTACCGTAGGGACTGGCGCTGCAATGTGCCCCTTGGGTGCTGCAATGGTGCAGTGGCTTGACATGTCCTCATCACCCACTGACTGAAAGGGTTGATAACATAACTTGATTGGGGTGGCTGCTGGTGACGGGACCCGTCCCCACCAATGGAAATCAAGGGGGTTGCAGCCAGCGCGGATGGGTGTTACTGCAACAGTGGACGGCCAGTGCGCTAGAGGGCCAAAAGGGCAGAAGGGTGTTGCTCAATGTGTGTTTCTTGCACCCCAAAACAAGGTGCACAGCCTTATTGCCATCACCAAACGGAAAACCTGGAAGCCTTCTTTGTTGCAATCGGGGCTTCGACGTGGAGCTTAGTGATGGCCTCCCATCCGCGATGCCATAATTGAACGTTTTCGTTGCTTATACGATGATGTGTCATGTACCGTAGCTTATCTTGCGTCCGAAACGGCTTGCTAGTATCTGGGGATAGTGGTGGTGGTGGTGGTGCAGCTCCGTGATGTGGAATCTCGTCTCGAGATTGTGAAATTATCACGGGGCCTTCACGGCGAGTCTGGAACAGCGGAACTTGCCCTGGGCATAGATTCCCTCCGCTCGGTAACCCGTTCCCATCGCATCGCGCTGCCTGCTGTTCGTCCGGTATTCGTCCGGATTGCAATCCGTGGTCCCTGGTCAAGTCCTGGCCGGTGCAGTGCCAAGCGACGAAAAGCGGAGTACATGGCAGAGAATGTCGGGCAGAAAGAGCGCCGTGTCGGGGAGGGGGGGGGGGGCATGGGCGGGGGGCATCGTGGGCACCGGTGGACGGACTGGGACACTGCCATGGGGGCCAAACAATGTGTGTGCACATGCGCTTCTCCCAAACAGGTAAGGCAACATCGAAGCGATTTCGCAAAATCGAGCCTCATTGTCGAGTTGGTGAGTTTGGCTTATTTGGCGGTCAAGAATTCGATATGTACGAGAAATGACAATTTGCAATTTCTGGCGGGTTTGCGCTTGTTACGGTCGGTTCAAGCGAGTCGGAGCCGATGCCTAGGTAGACTAGACAGTCGAGACTAGATTGAGAAATGGTTCTTCACCGCGCGAGTGGACAAGAAGAGGAGTTTGCGAATTTGCCATTTTAACAAAAGTGGTGAACGTGAGGAAGAGGGGACGTCTATTCAACACCTACCTATGGCAGCCACCGATGAACATGGAAGCAGGCAAGAAACGAACCGCCTTCAAGTTCTGCAAGAACAATTTGCACGCCCGTCTGCACCTTCCCCGTACGCGGTGTTCATTACCTAACGTGCAACTGAAGTATCTACCTCTACGTAGAGGTAGGCATGCACAAAGGGTACAATCTAGTGCGCTGTCCCTTCCAAACGGGAGTTCGATATCTACATTCTCCTCAGCTACACTGCACTGCAAGTACTTAGGTAGTCGCTGTATTCGTTTGCTCTGAAATTTTCACACGCACCTTATCCCCAGATCCTGAACACCAAACGAAACAAAACGTAACAAACCCCAATGTTACCGCGGAGCCTCGCTCGCTACACTAGCCTTGTTTTCGCTTTCCTCAAGGCGTCGTCATTATCGCCATCCGCGGGAAAACTCTGGAAATGAAGATGCAAATCCGCAGCAAACCAATTTGACCAATTGGCTCGTTCTACTGCCGCAATAGTATCTAACCAGTCGCGGAGTAGTCCATGATATTTTTTGCGTATGCGCCTGGCTGTAAGCGTAATCTTTGCATCATTGACATCGACTGCAATGCATCGAACTTGCCCACGTCGTTACGGGGAAAAGGCAGTTTGCAGAAAGCAAATTACAGGCTCCGCGGTGGTGCAACCGGCAATTCGGCTGCTGGAAGAAAAAAGCAACCTCACACCAAGGCATGTGTTCATTATACTAGTGTACCCAGGATTTTGACGATCAATTGTTCGACAGGCCGAGTCAAAACAAGATATGTACCAGACCCGTGATCGGCGGATTTTCCGTGCCTGAGCCCCGAACCTCCTGGGCGGAGAGGGCGGAAACGACGACGAACCGTTCCCCCGGCGACCCCAAGGTGATGGAACTCGTGCGGTGGGACGGACAGTGCCCGGTGCGGGCGGGGCAGTGGGACATGCAGACAAGCCTGCCCCGCCAGAGACAGGGGCACTGCAACAGGGCTTCACTTTCGTAGCCATAGCAAACCTCGGCCCCAAATCTCGAAACTGAGGCCGATGGACATGGAGAAGCCCCGCCCCCCTCCGGAGAAGGCCGGGCCCCATCGCACACTCCCACTTTGACTCCCACGCAAGTGGAACACAACACAGAGGGACAAAAGTCTCGTTCTGAGGCCGGGCTCCAGTCATCTCGCCGTCCTGTCCCGCCCGGACTGCAGGTCTCCGGAGTCGATCGCCCGCTCCGAATCCGAACTCGAAGAGTGATAAGGTGCCGTGGTGGGTTAGTGACCTAGGGAGGGGCACAAGCACTTGAAGAGCACGGCCGTCTCGAATTGATACTTGATGGGTGCATGCTGGTATCAGACGGTATGTACAGTCATCCATTCATATCGTGCTGCGATTTGTCCGATAACACTAGGTGACAACCAAGGTGGCTGTCATCAGGCTCCGTCTTTTACCATCACGGTCCCCGTGTCCGAACTCCGTCCCTCGCTGTTCACGAGACAAACATTGCAGACATAGGCACGCACGCAGTGGGTAAAGAAAAGAAAAAAACCACCACGCTACAAACCCTGGGTTTTTTGGTACAGATCACAACGTGTAACGTCAGTGGAACCGGGTCAAGATCTGCGTTGCGTTCAGCCGACATCAGGACCAATCCCATCGCTGCGTTCCCAGATAGATCTAGTCGTGGCTCACGTCTGCATGCCGCCAAATCGTAAGCTGTCATTGGCCCTTTTACGTTGTGATTCAAGGGGCCCAAGATGATGCAAATTGTTTCTCTGTGTGGGGAAAGCCAAAAAGGTAAAATCCAAAAAAAGCAACGATTTGCCCAGGCGCTGCAACCTCCCTTGGTCTTGGGTCTGTCAGACAACAATCCCTACGCTGCTCCCGCACCGGGACCACACCCGCAATCACACCTATATTACAGAAGGGCTGTCGGTATTATAGCACATCCCGTGGCCTATGAGGATGCCCGCTGGTCGTAATGGCCTGGATCAGCATTATTACGCGATTATAGTAAAGGGATCTCTCTTGTATAGCCATGGAGGCCCTGTTCAGTTCCATGTTGTCGACACCGCACTTCATGTCACCGGATGTTTACTGGTCTTCCACGCGGTTTCAAGGAAAAGGATTATATCATAATACCAGGGGGGGGAGAAGTCGACAACCTTACACCGTATGTGTGCCCCTACACACACACGAGAAACAAGGCTGATATAGCTCTCCTAACCCAGGATAAAATTCAATAGACATCATCCTCGTTTCACCAATCCCCGGCTTCGCTCCCACTCGTTGTTGTCGTTGAGGTTGGAAAGGTCATCTGGCTGCCTAACTAACTCCAAGATCCATATCGTGTCCCTTCCACGATCAGTCTCACGTACTATGTACACTTATACCGGGTCTCACAACTTCAGGGGTATCCTATAATAGGAGTTGGAGTTCCACTTAAACATCATTTGCAACGACGTCTTCATTCCGATGACCGGATCGCGATGCAAGCAGCCGGGATCACTGGAAGGTACATCTGTCCATCCATACCACTGGGATATTGTTGCGGAGCCTCGCGATGAACTGAATACAGAAAAACAGAGAGGAAAAAGGGGGGTCAGTAATGTCCCGATATTGAGTTCCTGTTCCTTGGTCATGGATAGCTTGTCTAGCCTATCTCAGTTCATGCATTCCTCCCCCCTATCCGGCGCAGGTACCCAGTCATCCAGCGGTCTTGGCTTGTTTAGAGGCAAGTTCGACATGTCGTACAGACTCAGAAACTGAGAAGGCCAAGAACTCTGTGTCTCTGCTATCGTGGGACTTTCACTTCGGTTTCTTTTCTGACTCTCGTATCTGGTTTACACGAGTCAGCCGGACCGGAGTCTCTCCAAAAGCAAACTACCTACCTACTATATATATGATCCTCTCACGGCCAAGAGTTTCTCCGATATCATGATGACGACGACGGCGACAATCTCATATTCACAATGTCTGAAAATGATTTTCGTGGCAACTTGCCTTCCCTATGAAGCATGATCGAGACCAAAAGAGGCAATCGGGATTTCACCTCAGGGGTCTTGGCGTATCTTTATGTCACATAGGTAGGTATTTACAACATTTCAACCAACACAATAAACAGTATCGCAGTACTTTTTGATGCGAATTCGGATGCCTCAGGATTATTGTCCAACGCGAGCATAACTTGAATCAGATCGACTCAAAGATCGAATTAAACCAAATGGTTACCTACCGCAGGAAGTCAAATCAAGCTTTATTTTTTTAGGTTCATGTCGTTGGAGGCAATTGGATGTCGTGAATTGAGGCAGTGCTCAGCCCTATAAGGTACCACGGGCAGTCCAGCCCCAACCTCAGTAGTCTAGTGCACAGTACGTACCGTAGGAAAGTTGGTGACGACGAAAAAAAAAAAAGAGCCCCTCTTCATTCACTACAGTGGCATTTCTTTGGATTTTCAAGGTTACCTACTCATCGCCTTCGTTTTTCCCGAAGTTGAGATCACTTCCAACATAAACCAGAGAAACTCCTAACCAAGACACACACGAACGGACGAAACTGCTATTCCGAAGTCGGGTTCATGTTTGCAAAAAGGGGGTTGGCAGTCCCTTTGCTTTGCGACGACGGGAATAAAGTGGTCCTCCCTCCCTCCCTCCCTCGCCCCTCCCGCGTGCCTGAGACCGCGGCTCCGACCCGTCTTACCCGCCAGGCCCGCCCACGCCGCCCAGCCAGGTGATGCGATGGAAACGTGAGCAGCTCTTCCCCACGAGCCCCTCCGCGCGCCGCCCCATACGGTCGGGCCAAACGGTCGGGACAACTTAAGCGCTTTGAGCTTGTGAGCCCAGTGTGTCCCAACAGTAGGTAGGTACGTTCGCGGGCCGTTACCTAGTTTCCGGGGTCTGTTCGGTTTGTGCGGATGCGGAGTTTCTTGGGTTCAAATTTTCCTTACTTGATATGTCTAGTACATATCCCTTTTCACCTTTTACTGACCTCACCTAAACCGGACCTGCTGTCAAAAGAACCCATCATGATTGGTGGGCTATGTTTTATCGTGGAAGATAAGGGGGTTAATGAGAATTGTGTCAAGTCCACACTTTCTTCTTCCGCCCTTCCGTCGAAGATCCGAACTCGGCTCGTCCAGATTGATGGAAGTGAGCAAGGGGCCAAGGGTCGTTTCCCAATCCTGCGGCCTAGAAATGGAAATTTTTAAAGTTTTTTTCCATTCCATCAAGTGCCTCCTTCTATGCTTGCGGCGGTCCTTCCAAGGTTTTACGCCATACGCCGTAAGCATGCACAAAAGAAGACACGAATACGGGTTAAAGCATGTGGGATTGGAAACCCTGCAAGTATTGGCCGTGTACCTGCGCTTAAACTCCAGCACCCGGCTCCAGTGGCGGCTTTCTCTCATCTGCCGGTCCGGGGCAGTGACCAAGCTTGTTGTTGTTGCCTGGCTTTGGCCAAAAGCTATCTCTTTGTGGCTGGTTTACAATGCCGGTTGGGGCGCTTCACACAGTTTTGGATAGGACACGTGAGAAGCGCGCGAGGGAGGATAAGGATGAGGGGATGCGGGGCACGGGCAGATCATGATAGTTGTCGTCGCCGGAGCTAGGGAGTTTGGCGAGGATTATGATGAAGCGAGTTGTGACGGTACCTTGGATTAGGAAAAGATGAGGCGCGCAATTCAGCTCGTCAGTGTCTCTCGCTCGCATTGCATCCTCATCCCTCACCAGCTGGTTGCATGTCAGTAAGTTGGTCTGATCTCGGGTTTAGTCCGCCGCGGCACGCCGGATATCAGAAACCACTTCCCGATGTCTCTCCGAGTAGATGTCGCGACTGCTTTGAACAGCGAGAGCGGGAAGGGAAGTCGCAATTTCCATTTCCGTCACCGCATTTGAACGACTCACCATCAGGCCGGGCAAGCTGGAGCCGGCTCCACGTGAGATGCTGCAAGTGAGATTCAAGTTCGTGGAAAATTTGTAAAAATCACCTTGCCATTCCCCGGTTCCTCCCTCAGTGCAAGTGTAACATCGCTCGCCTCACAGTCCAAAAACCCACGACGCAATGGGCACACGGACAATCTTTTGGATGGGTAACTTTGAAGAAGTGGGAGTGTTTTGTTGCGATGCGACTCCAAATCCGATTCGGGTAACGATTGCGGTGCCCTGGGGTCGCTGAACCCTTGTGCTACTGTTTTGTGCTTCGAGTTTTCTTGCCCAATCAGACTTCGCCATCATCCACAAACAGTACTTTCAGGCTCGATGGATGTTCAGTTGGTTGACTCGGGTCGAGGCATGGAGATCTTCGGCGCCGCTTCGCACACTCAATTGTGAGAGCAGGCTCTCAATCCTCCCCGGCACCATGTACAGTGCAGCGTGTTTGGCGACAAGTGACAACAGACTATTATTTTACACCCTGTGAAAAGTCACTAGTACAACTACCATGTGCACTACTTTTAAGATGAAAATTACATCACCAGAAAACCCGCCTTGAGGATCGACGGCACACAACACCGTACCTAGGTGGTTCACCCAAGGGTCAAGGCACGAAGATCTGGCCATCAAAGGTTCTGAAAATCATCATCGGATTGGCGTGCCAGAGACAAGTAACTGGCCCAAGACATGCACTCTGACGACAGTGAGCATCAGAGGCGTTACGCTGCGAAGATTATTTGCTTGGATGAGCGACCGGAGTTATTGCATACAATGGATCGTAGCAAGGGGCCGCCTGATTGATCTCAGGGAAATGGAACCGCGAAAGGCTCTGGAGCGATTTGAACGACTGTTGTAGGGCCATTCGCATCACATCATCAAGGTGGTATCAGAGGAAATGAGATGGTTGTTGACGTGGAAATGTAATAACCAATAATCCCCTGGTTTTGTTAAGAGCACACTGGGCGAGATATTGCCTCTTTGCTAGTGTCTACCTATCTTCCCGCCCGGCCATCAACGATGAACTTCAAGCAGTCAGTTCGTCCTGTGAGCTCGATGTGCAACTGCAAGGAGCCAACCTTGTTTGACGCCTTCACGACGCCTCACGCCTCACGCCTCTCGCCTTGTCCTGTGCCGCCGCGGCCGCCGCCGCCATGGTCCGTTGGCTCCGTGGCTCGACCTTCCAGGAGGTGGTACCGCAACAACAATACCCAGGATCTCAACTTCTCCTTTTTCACCAAAACGAAAGTCTAACATAACTTGAAAGGGCGACGTACGAGGTTGGGAAGATACTTCTCACAAACATCATGTATGGCTCCCACTCTGCACAAGCTCCAGGGTCCACGCAATGCCCAAACCCAGGGATATTATCCCAAAGGGGAAAACATAAACGAGAGAACGACCCAGGCCCCTACACTAGTCCTCACTCCCACTTGTGCCCTGGACGCTTCACAAGCCAATGGTGTGCTTCGAAAGTTGCACCGTGACGCTTCTCGGGCCCGACAATACGGAAAGCTGCCAAGCCGAAGCCAAGGCACCAGGGCACCATTCTTTTTCAGACAAGGGCCAAGGGCCCTGGACGAGGGGGGGGAAAGCAGAGGGCGAGGGGGAAGATGATCTTCCCGCGATTCGTCAATTGCCAAGACGGACCCCAAGCCGCGGGCCTTGGTACGCATGGTAGCATGGAGGCTTTGGCGGCTTGGCTTGGAATTGGTAACTTGACGAGACAGAGTCGCAGTGGTAGTCGAGTGAGGGAGGAATCTAGAACCAAGGATTTCTGTGGTCGGTGACAGTGAAAGCGTTCAAAGGAGGTTGGATAGAATCGGTATCCAGCACCATGGTAGTCTCTTTCCCTGCCTCGATGCCATGTTGGCGATATGCCATTGTTCAGGGACAGAAAGAGGGCACCAAGGTTATGTTATCTGTAATGCAGGCTGCGTGTATGTACATAGTGAACAAGCCACCCACAAGTTGGGTATCGACCTTGAGATGAAGCCAAGACTGGTGTATCGTCATCAGCATGGGGTACCTCAAGTCCTGTTCTTAGTGTAAGTGGTGGTTTCTAAGTTTAATCTCGGCCACAGCAGAGTGCAGTCCTGGGGGCCAGAGCAACCCTAATCTCCAACTAAGAGGGAACACAGCATTAACCCCAACAGGACACGGGGTCTTCATACTAGAAGCCCGTCGCATTGGAGATATTGCCAACCACAGAATAACGGGAGGCTGCGTATCGCACCAGGAAACCAAAATACCATAACAAGCAAAGCCATTTGATCCCGTCCGCAAAAGGTTATCTCCCTTTTTTGGGACCCGCCGAGGACCTCTCAAGGAATAGCATCTCGTTTCATGAGCTCGCTTGGAAGAGGAGAGTGAGATGGGAGCGGTGGCTGCCCAGCCTGACCTTGGTCCCGTGAGCAAACCATCAAGCATTCGCCTATCGCGGGGTAGGCAGCCATCAGCGGCACGGAAAAGGGCTAGAGAACCCGCGGAATTGTAGGTACATACCGTGCCATGTCGAAGAGTGGGCGAGTGGCCTGTCAAGAGGGATCTTGATGCAAAAGCACCCAAAGAGGGGTGATGGGAGATGAGAAGGGATGGACAGCAAACCTTGACAACGCAGATCCCGCCCCCCCCCCCCTTCCTTTCCGGCTCATCCAGACGCTGGTCGATGTATGATATTTTCTTCCGTCAACAACTGCCAGTCAATTCTCGATTACCCCATTGTGTATTCGCAAGTGTCATCGCGGGAGGAGAAAGGGCGAGTTGTCCGCGAGTTGGCCATGTCCGTGGGCGGGTCTCTCTTCCCCCGGCAACGGCACCGGCACAACACTTAGCGCGATTCCACTCTCCCCCGGCTGCCGGACCCCCACTCTCCCGGGGCCCATGCTGTGTCGGTGAGGTTCGAAAGTTTCCGAATGACGATCCGGGGCTCTCGCCGACCGTGAAAACCAGACAAGATTGGTGCTTATCAGGACGCAGACTAGGCTTGCTTGCATTGCCCTGATGCAATGGCAGGTGGGGTCTTCTGGGTTGCAAGGCTGTGACGAACAAGTGGAAGTGCGGAATGAGAAAGTGGAAAATCTGAAGAAATGTGACGCTCCGGGGGGGAGGGGAAGGGAATGGGGATGGGTACCTAGGTACGTACTGTACGTACGCAGTGAAGGTACATCGATAGGTACCTTTGCTGCCTAGGTAGCCTGAAGCTCATCGCGATAAGACCTGTAGCGCTGTGGCCCCTTTGTTGGTGCTTTGAGTGGAGTCTATTTGTGTTAGTGTACATAGCGCCGGCACCAGCCACAATCGCAGCATTGCAGCAACGACTTCCATTTCGAATTTGACATACAACCAAATAATGACATCCCGCCGTCCAACGCCTTTGTGAAAGTCGCCAGATATCCTCGATTCAGCGCATAATTGCCATTAAAGAGTCCAGTCGCGTTCAGCGTGAAGCAAAGAAAATTGCTGGCTGCAAAGGCGGCATACCAGTCACGTGTGCAAGTGTACCCTCCCTGTGACAATATACAACCTTGGATCTCTTGAAGTCGACATTGGACAAGTTCTATTTGTTGCAAGTCCATGTCGCACAAACTGCAAGCGACCTTTTTCAAACTTGACAGTAGTAACCCAGTACACCACCATGAGCAATAAGGGGGTCGTAAGGTAGGTAACCAGAGACTTCCCAACCCTATTGCCTTGATTTCCAAAGCCTACCATCAAGTCTACCACATAAGAATGGAAGTCTTCATACGTACATTGTGTGCATCGGTTCCTATATTTGGACGATCAGATCGCTGCAAGGGTTCCGTAACCAATACCACGGTTCCTTGTGCTCAGGCCCCGAATCAATTAATTTATTTGAACAAAAGTCTGGTGCAGGATGGACGGGATGTACGGCGATCATCCTGGAGACACTCATCAACACCGACGGGATGGCATGTTATTCGGAAGTGGAAGTGTGCTCCGACCCGTCAAACTCTCCCTCGGGGAACTCAGCAACACAAGAGGACAAGTGATATCTTGCGCGTCAAACGATACTGACACTGGCTCTCAATCTCAAGTGCGTTGTGCAACAAATACGACCCTGGGAATTTTCCTCGCCATCCACGGTGAGCGATGCCAGTACTCTCCATTGGGCCAAAGTGGGCGGAAGACTCTTAGAAGACATCACACTTTAGGTGTTACTTTTGGTCGTCACTTCTGGCGCGCTTCTCTCGTCACTCCATTCGGCCTCGCCGGTTGCGACGTTGACTGTTGGGTACCATCGTCCCGTCCCTCCACGCCTCCGCCCCCGGCGCCGCCCGTCCCTACCACGGGCCACTCCCGGAGACATGACTGATTTGAGCTTTAACCTTTCGGTGCTCTACCCGTTTGTGGAAGGCCGGCCTCCAGAGAGGGTAACAGAAAATCGCAGCAAAGAAGACATGGAAAAGCTTGTTGGCTTCCATGATGCCATGAGTGCTTAGACTACTGGACGGCTCGGTCTTCTCATCACTATCAACACGGGACTATCCATCATGATGTCGGCTGCCGTTCACGGTGAACCGATGGCGCCCCTCCTTCACATAAGTTAATACTTCCTCCCCACTTCTGGATACTCGAAATCGAGAATCGTGCCACTCTCGGTATAGAATTAAGGCAAAGAGATGTCTGCCGTCTCCGGACGCCCCAAGAGTGAAAGCGGTCTCCCAGACCCATCGGGATGTCGCAAAAATGACCCACTGAAATTCCGTATTGCTTCCTTAACTGAAGCGTACCCCTTTCCTTTTTCTTTTTCATTTTTCCCTTTTCTATTTTCCTTCTTTTTTTTTTTTTTTTTTCTCTCTTTTCTCATACGTGCTCGACATCAGAAAATCCCATGCACCATCGAGAGGCTCGAATACCCTTTGTCAGAAACTTGTCTGGCTCTTGTGTCATCCTTCCCCCAATAGTTGAGGTTTCCAGCGAAGCACCAATGAATGGAAAGAAATAGAGGTAGCTAGGTACATCTCACAAGCCAGGGACACACCGAAGACACTCGTACATAGCGGAATAGGTAGCAATACTTTTCGGCAAGCACCCGTGATGCTTACTGTACTCTTCAACACACAAGATATCCGGAATGTCAGCATGACGTCCCGACTCTGTACGCCCTCGATCGAGCCACAGAATGAGGCCTCATTGCATAGTCACACCGGGGGGCCACCGATCAAACTTTCTTCTTCAACATACCATAGGCCCTCTTCCAAACGGCTTAGCAAGCAACACCTGGGCACAAAAGGATATTTCTAGCAGCACTCCTTTCACTGACATACCGGATGCTGAGCATCCCGGTCGTACAAACGATGGGACCCAATTTCCCGGGACGAGATGCATGACTCTATACACATCGGTTCGATTTGGACAACTGTTTTCAACGAGTGACGTCTTCATCTCGCCCTCGTTCGTATCACGATATCCTGTTGTACACTTGTAAACCTAAACGAGGGACAAGAGATCTCCATCAGGCCATTACAACTCTGATGATCCCGGAGATGTACCATTTTCCTCTATCGATCTATGCGCCACTATTCAGGGTCCCATCCAGATATGTAGACCGATAGGGGTCCCAGGAACTAAAGGCAGGGACAAGGACAAGGACAGATGAGGCGAAGCCCACGTAGGCCTGTCCGACCTTGCAGTATGTATCGATGCTAAATCCTGAGCGCAGTCTGGGCGCTCGCATTCACACGAGTTTTCGGTTCCCAGCTGGATGGTTCGGTAGTCCCCTCCCCCCGCGCCACCACCATTTCTGGAAAGGGGAGGCAGTGGGACACTCCAGTTCACTGCAGTCTGGCCAGACGTTCATGGTATGTATGGGTGTACTTTGGCCCGGGCCAGACCATTAACAGCCGATAGCTTCTTTTCTTTTGCCGGCCATCGTACACTTTACCATTTTATACTACCTAGTGCAGTGTATATCTAGTCTCAACGTCTGTGTCTTGTTCGGGCTCATTCCCGAATGGTTTCTTAAACGAGGTTTCGAAGCTAGTGTTGTGCCTGCTATGCGCAAGCCACAATTGCGGAGTTGAGACCGTTTCGGTTCAGTCAAGTACTTTGGAGGAATGAGATTGGGCGGACGGTTTCAAGGTTGAAGGGTCCAACTGAACCAATACAAGTCACCACAACACCTAACATAGTGTGTTTACGTTTCCAACAGGAAAAAAAATAAATAAAAAAACAAAAAAAAATCTGCACTTGAACTGGTCTGATTGTAATAGGCTCGGAGCAAGTTCGAGGAGGAGCATGGTAAAGGAATATTTTTCGGAGGCGGCCCTTGATTAGCTCGGTCGGTCAGATGTCCACGAGGTGCGGATTTCCGAATCCTGGCTAAGATCCTAGTGGTGTTAGTCGTCTATAGTTCAGTTGGAACAAGACCATGCCCCTGCCGAACGAGGATTTTGACCATAACCAGGGCTTGAGGTTATATGTATTGGTCCGATAAGCCTATCCCGCAAGCAATCATACCAATCTCCAAAGGTATACCCGGAACAAGTCAAAGTCACGCAAGATTGAGAATAGTGTCAAAGGAAGATCTGGACCTCTTTGGACCCTTGCCACCCCGCATCCTCGAGTCTAAACCCCATGGACCGGATAGGTAAGATACGTATTATGTAAGTATGTATCATCTGGCTCCTTCCCCGGATCACCAAAGTCTTGGGTACTTCTTGCACATCACTCGATCAGATCATACCTTTGGATCCCAAATCAGCACGCTCTTTCCGCTTATTTTTGCCGCATTCGTTTGCCTTGCAGCTGCCGTGCCGCGGTGAAACAAAATGTGTGCGATTTGTGTACTTCAGTCCTAACCAGGATAGACACCAGCCATCCTGGCCTTGTGAGGGTAGAACCTAATCAGCCATTATCGTGAGGTGTAGTCGCGCGTCTCTCATGCCCGGGCCCAGTGGCGATGTTTCTTTCTCCCGTGTAAACTGAACTTCAGCCTTTTGCTTTCTTGGAGGAGCAACGACCTACGATTGCCGAACCGATGATGATTGATGAGGAAGGAACAATCAGTCATTGGTAATTACGGAGTATGCCTACCACCTTCCAACAAAAAATCAGGTGGGACAGGTTAAGCAAGACGTAAAAAGTGTAGTAATCACAAGTGAAGAGCTCAACTTTTACGAACGGCATTTGCGAATGATCTGCACAAGAGGATGAAATGGCCACCATCCGACAACGAGCAAGAGTAAACTCCGTTATATGGCGTTTAAGTTTGTCTCGTATAAGCAATGCTTTACGCCAAGTGTGAAGAACGTGTGGTAAATGCCGACGGAGTCATGGGGGCCAATAGGGGATAAGTATGTACATCACCAGGTTTGATCACTTCCCTGTATGAGATATCCATATGGGCTTACTATTCCGATATCTGCTCGAGTTCCAAGTAATGCCTACTGTAAATGCTATGATTCGTCCAACCCGTCCTTGCCGCCATTCAACAATTCACCTCATCGCTTCCGCAAATCCAGGGCCGACTACGTCTGAGATGAGAATACTTCAGGCAGGCCAAGGCCAAGTCCATCTCCCTTGGACAGGACGCAAGGGAATGTCTTGACAACACGTAGCTGGTAGTTGGCCATCCATTCATTTTTCCCACTTGGCTAAGATTGAGGAAGGTACGCATGGAAAGAAAAGCGTACATCGGTCTGGCATTCGTCCATTTGCAGACCTCGTTCACCACTCACGATGCAAGTCGTTCTTCGTGTCTGGACCGACAACTACAGAAAGAACCGAAGGATTGACACCTAAGGTGGTCGATCGTATAACGCCAATCATCGTCATGATCATCAACGGGAGTGTGAGAGAAGCAAAAGCCACTGACGAGATATGTGCCAAGAGTAAGCCGGGTTTGGTTTGTCGCCGACGAAAAAGCCTCCTCCTGCTTAACCGCTTCGAAAGGCGCCAATCCTGATGGTCGATTGCTTCTTGGGACTTTACCCCTTTTAGGTGCAGCTAAGAGATCCCAGAAAAGGTGGTCGCCTACCAGGCGCGCGCCTCATGTAGTTACTGTCTTTGGTTAAGTCGTGAGTTTTGTTGCGCGAACTAAATCGCGGACAGACGGATTTGAGGACTGGGTCCTCTTCGAACGACTTGGGAGACAATTAGTGGGATACTCATTCAGTGAAGTGCCACTGCTCGTGTCGACAGGTGAAAGAAGGCTCAAGTAAGGATTTCACAGGTAGACTCTCAATCGTCTTTCATGAGAGCCCCAACCTTGCAAAGAGATACCCTTGGGAAACGTAACAAGAACAACATGAACTGTTCATGAGAGTAAGCCGATCTGCATCATGCTGGGTGTGTTAGAGTTCCTCGGTACCCCATCATGACAAAGAACATAGGTACCAGACAAGGGGAGGGATAACTTCACGTAATTGATTCAGCCCTCACCCCCGTAGGCTTGCTCACGGCCAACCTTGGCTTCGATACTCGTCGACCAAGATATCCCCGGGACCATAGTAATTATATATCCTTTAGCCTGGCTTGGGCCACAAGTTGTAGAGGTACTTTGGCTTAGTACCCGGTAACGGATCACACTTACACTGTCCGTACTCTCCATTAACGCTGCGCGTCTCGTCCCGGGATATGTTGTCGCCTGAGTTACTTTGTCAGCTCTGATCAACGCCGCAAGCAAACGAGCCAAGAAGATAAGATTTTCAGCGGTGCAAGAGCGCTTAGTACGGGGAAGGTGTAGAGGCAATGGGGTGAGATATCGAAGAGCTAGATAGCATGCAAATCATAGATCAGAGCATATCCAGCATCGAATAAAGCAACAAACAATAAGCTCAAGAAGTAACAAGACCGCCGACAAGGCCGATGATAAGGAGCAAAGATGACCCAAAACTCTGATATGTAAATCTATAGGACTAAGCAAGCTCAAATTTGCTCATCAACAAGCGAAACCAACGGCCCAGCATCCTCTTGATCCTGGATAGACTCTAGGCATGTTTAAATAATCCTCAAAGCCATGTAATGACTGGCTTGCAGTACCCTTGCGTCCCCAGGCCCAAACAATCTCCTTTGAAACTCGAATGGCCAGAATAGTCTCAGTTTTCGACGTGATACCCTGATGAAAGGGGAGGGACTCTCAGTTCGCAGATTTCAAACGCCATAAAGACGAACCAAGCTGTCGAGCATTTTAAGCGCCGATAAAAGCAACCTCTGCTTGACTATCCAGCGCCCTTCTCGTTCTTAGGGTGATTGACTGGTGATCGTTCTTGATGTGTTGTAGGCTGGCCAATTTCGCTGGTGAACAGGAGGTTCGTTGCGCGGTGACTTAGGAGTCGTGACGAGATCGTGAAAGGCGGCGTAAGATGGAAGCAACCGGGGTCACTCCGGATATCAGTCTAAGAACCCTGGTGCTTTATTCCCACAATGCTAAAACAAGGCAGATACCCAAACGCCATTCGCCGTTCCAGATTTACAAAACCATCCTGCCAGTAGAACACCGAATTATGTGAAGGTTCCAGAACAGAGCAACGAAGATAGAACAGTACTAATTCGAAACTCAGTTATCGACGAACTCCTTCTGCTGGTAGACGCAAGAAACCATGGCGTGGTCACGCTCGTAAGGCTCTGTGGGTGATTGTTAGTTATTGTTGGCTCTATCAACCAAAAGGGAAGCGGATGGACGTACCAAGAGTCAACTGCTCCTTGGGGAAAAACTTGTCCTCACGGAGCTTCTGGACCTCAGAGGCGAAGACCTGCTCGGGAGGAGCAGTGGAGTCAATGCAAGAAGCCTTGATAGAGATGAGAAGACCACCACCCTGCTTCAAGAAGAGCTTGGCGTTGATGCCGACAATTCTGAAATGTGTTAGTGTCAGGCACATACAGTGTCAAGGATCTGTATAAGTCGGCTTACCTGGCCTGATCGGGCTGGGCAACATCGGCGAAGATGACATCGACCATGGGGAGCAGCATGCGGTAAGCCATGGGCTTACGGGCATCCTCAACGATGGGGATGACGTTGGTGCGGCGAGTAGCCATGTTGATGAGGTCACGGCCGGAACGGTGAGAGAACTCGACGGCGTAAACGGAACCAGTAGGACCGACGATATCGGCAACGTGAGAGACCGAGGTACCGGAGGCAGCACCGAGGTAGAGGACCTTGGAACCAGGCTTCATATAGATGGTTTCAAGACCACCGAGGATACCGGCAGCAAGCTTCGAACGGAAAGGGTTCCAAATCTGCAAAGTCCAATGTTAGTCTTTGTCTGAGGCCACAAGCTGGAAAGCCTGGAAAACGTACGCGGTACTCAGTCTTGGTGGAAGCACCACCTTCCTCCTTAGAGGCGTTCTCGACAGAGATTCTCTTCTCGCCATAGACGGACTCGCCAGGGACAAGGTTGACGGTAGCGAGGAGATCCTCCTTACCACCACGAGCGACGAAGACGCCCTTGTGACGGTGAGGCTCGACGATGACCTTCTTGCCAGCAGCACCACCCTTGGCGCCACCGCGGGCACCACCGCGACCACGGGTAGCACTATACTCATAATGTCAGTCAATGTCTTTGGAGTAATCAAGGGTTTTGAACACAAGACGTACCCGCCACGGCCACCACCGCGAGGACCGCCACGACCACGGGGAGCACCACCACCACGGCCGCCTGTTAAGTCATTGTCAGTAAAGTGTTGCGTTAATGTGGTTGCTGTTGCCATCGCATGTTGAGTCGAGTTGCGATATGAAGTTCGACTGAAATCGCCATCCTACTACGAGAAGTCAAGAGGCATGCATGGCGACCACGGGCCGCAGCAGACGCAGAGACATCTCTCAAGATGACGAACAGAAGCAACGACATAACCGCAAAGACCATTCAGGCGATGGCATTGAGGCCAAACTCACCACCGAAGCCACCACGGCTACCGCCACGGGCGCCGCCTCTGCCACCACGATCACCACCGAATCCACCACGACCACCGCCACGGGCGCCGCCTCTGCCACCACGCTCGAAGCCCATTTTTATAGAATGTGTCGGTATTGATAAGTCGGAGTCGGTATGAGTTGCGATTCTGGGCCGAAACGCGTTGTAAGATCAGTCGTGCGAGGCACAATGGGTTTAGAGTTGTCGCGCGGCGCTGTCGAGGACTCGGAAAAGAGCTTTTGCTGGAGCTGGGTGCAAAATTTCCTGGACATGGATTGAAAGAAAAAAAAGCGGGGCACGAAGTCTCATCGCTGGAGCACTTTTTTTTCCGGTCGAGGCCTTCTGCCTTTGCAATTGGCTGTCGTCCTGGCGTGGCGGTCGAGGCTCTCCAGTTTGTTGCGGATGCTATCGTGCACGGCCGGCAGTCCAGGAGGCAGGCTGTTATCGGCGCTAGCACTTACTGTCCCCGCGTGCACGTGCCTCAGGCAAAGTGACGGTCCGCACGAGCCACCTGCGCAGTGCCCACAGAGCCCTAATCGCGAAAATCGGTTTTTGTACGCCAAAATTGGAACCCATCACCACCTCTGAACATCACACTTGGTCGATTCCCCGTCCTCTCATCGACAAGCAGGCAAGATGGTGAGTAAATCCCTGCGAAATCCGCCGAACGAGAGAATCGCCGCCGTTATTTTGCTTCAGGACAGTTTTCGGGCTTCTGCAGCCGAAATGACGACGAAAGTCTCAACGGACGACAATGACGGCTTTGCGAGCATTGCGAGCACTTGGAGGAGAGGGAATCGCTGACCGAGTCTTGTTCAAAATCGCAGGTTCGGTACGCTGCGACTGAGATTGCCCCGGCTAAGTCCGCCCGCTCGCGCGGCTCTTACCTCCGTGTCTCCTTCAAGAACACCCGTGAGACCGCCCAGGCCATCAATGGCTGGAAGCTCCAGCGTGCTCAGAAGTTCCTCGAGAACGTTCTTGAGAAGAAGGAGGCTGTCCCCATGAGACGCTACGCTGGTGGCACCGGCCGCGCCGCCCAAGGTACGACTTACTCGATATTTACATGCACAAACACACCCGAACCGGTACATCATGCGACGACGACGACGACAGTGGGGAGGACAAAGTGGCGGGGGAATAGGGGGGCATTGTCAGCATGATGGAACCGCGACCGACCGACACGAAACCGCAATCGAATGGAGGACATAGAAGACACGGTGCTGACCGTTTCTTCGTCATATAGGCAAGCAGTTCGGTGTTTCCCGCGCCCGCTGGCCCGCCAAGTCCGCCGAGTTCCTTCTCGGTCTCCTCAAGAACGCTGAGGCCAACGCCGATGCCAAGGGTCTTGACACTGGCAACCTCGTTGTCAAGCACATCCAGGTCAACCAGGCCCCCAAGCAGCGCCGCCGCACTTACCGCGCTCACGGTCGCGTACGTCAAACCCGGAGATACCCCCCTGATTTCTGCTTCTGCGCCGGCAGATAGACGATCAAGCCGGTCATTGGCTAACAGTTATGTTTTAGATCAACCCCTACATGTCCAACCCCTGCCACATCGAGCTCATCCTCACTGAGGCCGATGAGGTCGTCCAGAAGTCCGAGGCCGTTGTCCGCGAGGAGGCTCACCTTTCCTCCCGCCAGCGTGGCGCTCGCGTCCGCCGTGCCATCACTGCCGCTTAAATGCGCTTTGATAGCTAGGTGATTGGACGAGGGGATGTTTTGATTGAGGGCTTCACTTTTTTTCCGGAACGGTGTACGCGAGCATGGCATTTTTCGGGTCAAGGTCACGATTCCAGGGAAAAAGGGGTCGATCATGAATACTCAATAAAAGAATTTGAGAAAGCATGACACGGCGAAACAAGTAATCATTCAAGCCCTGGCGTAATTGCCAACGGGACGCCAAACCGAACTGCGGGTTACCTGAGCTCTGAGAGTGGCTGTGACGTACCTGTCTGCCCCTGATGCAGAGCCGCATGATGTTCAGGTAGCTAGCCTTCCCGAAACGATACCCAATCCAGCATCCCCGAGTTCAGTTGGATGTGCCCCCTTTGCTGCGTGAGAAGTGATGCTTGAGCAAATACAGCTGCTATTGAGGTTTCGCCACTGGGGGTATCTTGGGTATTGGACAGTCGTGGCTGTTATGATATCATAACCCTTTTGTATGAAATCCACCGATGCTTCTTATCTCTTCACCACATGTACAACAAGCCTTTGGTGATCGCACATTCTTCCCCTTGAGCACCCAGCGTGCTTCCAATGGCCGATCAGGGAGCTCATATAATTGTGATCATACACATAACCAAACAGATTCACCGCCAGTATCTAGATGAGTAAATGGGACTCTTCAGCCCTGCATCTCTACGTCTTCCCCCTCTCCACCTTTCCTTGCCCTCTGCTCAGCTGCCCTCTTCTCCATCTTCTTCTTGCCCTGGTTAACCCAGTCGTCATACGCACTTCCTCCCGCCGCAAGCTTCGCCGACACAACACCCTTGAGAATTTCGCCCGCAAACCCAACAAAGTTGTGTCGCCTCAGGGCGTTCTCAAACCGCCAAGCCTCACGCTTGCGCTCCTCGGTTGCCAGCAATTCCTCATCAGCAAACTCGCGCGCCCGAATCCGTAGGTCTCGAATCATAGCCAGCAGGTTGAACCGGATCTCGCTGGCGTCATACCTGGCAATGCGCCGCTGCAGAACGTCCATCACCTTCTGCGGGAAGTCCTCCTGGGTACAAGCGCCGTGGCTGATGGGCGCCGGCTGCAGGCCGTCGAGCTCGTAAAGGGTGCCGCCGATTGGTGAGTACGCAATAAAATGAAATGCGTCTCCTTCCTCCTCGTCGGGCCGACGCTGCGTCTCGTCGATAAAGGGACTGCTGCGCGCAAACGAGTTGTGCGTGTCGCGGATCAGCTCCGAGTTGGAGAGCGCTTCGCCGCGGATTTCGGCCGGCAGGGCGATGGTGAAGTCGCGGAAGTCGCGAAGCTTGTCGCCGATGTCGATGTACCCCGCATCGCCTTCTTGGGAGACGGACGGGTCGGCTTTGTTGAGGAGCACGCTCAGGAGCGCCTGCGTGCCACACGCGTTCTGGATGGTCTGATGAGCGAAGAAGAGTCGTTCGCTGGCGTCGTAGTCGAAGGTGCCATCGAGAGGCTTGTCAGTCCCTCGGTAGGGCTCGTTTGTCGGGTACTTGAAGAGGAAGATGACGCCGTAGACGGGGTGCAGCTGCGCGAGGGCATCGGGTTCTAGGGAGAGGAGTTCTTCGAATTGAACACCTTTTACGCCGAGATTGGTGAGAAGGTCGGTAAAGACGCCCTTGAAGTGAATTGTCAGTCTTGAAGTCCTGCGCATGTGCGTCGGGAGGTACCTTGACGTGGACAAATGGCCAACATACCGCATCGGACTCGACTGTGGACAAATTGTCAGCTCAGAACTTAAAGCAATGTAGCTGGGGTGTCGCAGCCCAACTTACTGGTGTTCCAACCACCACTCATTTTGGCGCAAGTTCTGCAGATTCCAAAAGATGTGGTTTGAAGCCGTAGATGTGTTGGCGTAAGGTGACAGATGTATCAGGAAGTTGTTAGCTTGTGGCGGGGCAGGAGCTGGCCAACGGGAGAATCGAGGGTTAAATCAGAACAGCAGAAAGGGAGCTAAGTTCAATATCGCTCGGTAATATTTTGATTGACACCTCGCTGGCGGACATAGATGCTGCTGAACACAGAAATAATATCAATCGTTCCAACTCCGTACGGCAACAAGCTACAACTGCAAACGTTACGGCGAATGTTCAATGCGATGATGCAGCTCGCGGGCCTTCGCCAACAGCGATAAGATAAGCAGGTTGCTGTTCAGCTTCGTCACGGAGCTTGCCCCTGGCTACAACCAGCTGGCAACACAATCGGCTAACAGCTGTTCGTCAGCTGTGAGGGCATTATCACCTGGGCAAGCATCCTTCACAACTGTCAGTCCAAAGCTCAGGAAATGCTTTTGATCGTCTCTGCTTTTCGTGGAAATAACGACGCATTTCGACATTGAACTTCCTTTACTCCTACTCATCATTATCGCGATCCAAAAGCTACCAAGCAGACGGCTCTAGGAATTGGAGCATCTTGTTAGACACCGTCCCATATTTCCAAGCGTTCGCGCAATCACCGACAGTGTTCCATATGGAGTCGAACACATCATGATCCACAACATCGATAGCAGCCATACGGACAATTCAAACGTAACATCCAAAAAGGCCCAAAAAATCAACAAAAGAATATGACAAGAGTGGGATTCGAACCCACGCCCATTGCTGGACCAGGAAGCTCAAATGAGCAAAGTTCAAGTAGACCTGAACCTGGCGCCTTAGACCGCTCGGCCATCTTGCCGTTGCGAATATTATAAAATCGCAGCGGGCATGGTACCTATAATCAGTCATCTGGTAACAGAAGGGGAAAAAAAAAAAAAAAAAAAACGGAAAGGAAAACACCGTGTTTGTGATGGCTGGGTTGGATTTGGGTGCTTAGTATGAGGAAGGTTCAAATTGCGAACGTATCAAATGCTCCATTTCACCTTGTTCAGCGTCGGTAGGTGCGTTGTTCTGTCAAGGTAAGAGCGACGACAAGGAAACACGCATGCGGAAGTACAGGTAGAACTGAACCTGCTGGGACATCGTGCCTGTTGATAAAGTTACAACCTGGACTGCTTGTTAGCTCGAAATCTGTGATCATTTTCTCTCTGTGTCTTACATCCAGTTCATGCAATCCACTCAAAGCTTGAAGCTTAAGCTTAAATTTCTGCGAATATGTAAAATCAGCTAATGGTGATGCGTTTATGACCCAGTGTCATGCATTGATTTCAAGGTGTCAGTACGGCATTTAGGACGTCGTGAGACACATTTCATTGGGACTAGCAAGTTCATGTTAAGTGACAAGCCGGTATCAGACTGTGTGTAAGTTCGTCTACCAAAATGTTGAAAGAGAAAAGGGGTGAGCGGGCTGGCTCAAACCATCGCTATTTGGCAGACAATGTCGTAGTTCACTAGAGGTACTTACTCACGGGGTGAGCTAACAAGCAATGTCCAAGCTACCTACCCACCGATGAACCAAAGAGCAAAGCTTCACCTCTTCCTTTACCTACCAATCGACAACATGTGATTTGCACTTGGCTTCAGTTGAAACAATTTACTATACCGTTCAACATGCTTGGTTTTGATACCTTTGAGCCCATCTTTTGACAGAGAAGGGAACTCTATAACAGTTTGTTATATGACGGAGCTTTCGGATTACTTGGGCCGCCCGTAGCAGAGCTATCAGACAATTTTGCGGAATTTGCGGTCCGATCGTCGGCGCGCAAAGAGATATGAGTGATAATAACGACATAAAGTGAGGATATATGAACATGAACAACAGCTGAGGTTGTGTGATGCATGGCGAAAGCGAGGGATCATACAACATGATCTAGGAGGTAGAACAAAGGGACAAGTGAATGTAGAAGAGATGTTTTGAGAAGACAAAATACCAAAAGCCATCAAAGAGCTCCTGCTGACTACTGCTTACATGTTCCCCCAACACTACATAGCCCAGCTTCACCGATGGGGTCTGGTAGATTTCAACAATCGATAAAGGTTAAAGTATGATAGCTCCGGCGACGAGCGTTAGGGTGCAGAAAATGGATGGCGAAAGGAATAGCGCGATATGAGCTTACCGTCGCTGGCCATCACTTATCTGGAGAGTATAAGCTGAGTCTCCACCCTTCTCTTCGAAGCTACTCGAACCTGGCTTTTCCCATTAGTACGATAAGTGGTCGAGTCATCTCTCTAGGCACTCTTCTCCTTTGCTACCACTTCAATGTATCTCTTCCTTATTCTTGATTATTATTTTCCAATCTTCCAAGAGGGGTCTTTAAGAGATCCATCATTTTTCCCATTGTGGAAAGCACAATTTGCTGCTATTTCCGGATGTCACCGTCAGATAACCAGGATAACGTACTGTCTGCCTGCCTTATGGTATTAGGTACGTAAACGTTCAAGTGAAAGTAATCAGACACCTGTAGCGTGATGTTGGTCTAAAATAGAGGTAAGTGACTGAAGAACTGAGTACGGTATAACGGTCAATGGACGGGACTAAGTGTTCAACTGAGGTGGATGAGTGACTGGTGATTTCCCGAGTGGTTGTGCCTGTTGGTAAGGGGCGGAAAGAGCGGACGTTCAAGACTCTCCAGTCTCATACCTATATTGCATGTAACCACGTATCATGCTTGTTTGAGAAGGTTTCAAGGCAACCAGTTTGTGACGAGCCTGAGATTGCGGTGAATTTGGACCTCATTCAAGTAGCGTGTCGTGTCGTGAATTTCTTCAGGCCACATCAAGGTCAGACTTCGGCAATGTTCATTAACATAGGTAGAAGAGGATGGACGAGTGAATGGCCCCCAGCCGGAATTCTTTTCGCGACGGAGTCCTGTGACATTGACATTACGTTTGGAACACAGCAAAGCATTCTGGGACATACAATGGAATTATTAGCAAGTCCGGATCAAAACCTTACTGTCGTCCACTGGTCTTACAACTCGTGCTTTCTCTTTTCCATGTCCTTACCTTCTTCGTTTTCTATACTGGAACCCCGACAATTTGATCCTTCTCATTTTTGCAAGGTCCTCGTGCCTTCTCGATCACGCTGAAACCTTCGGCGATATGTTCAAGGAAGGCATGGGTTGCGGTACATGCCACGCTGTCAGATACTTTCGCCCGACACCACTGGCCTGACCTCAATCAATTTTGAGGATGGGATACATTCTGGCTCTACTGCATGTTACGTTACGTTATGCTCATGAGATGCCCTCCTTTCCGTCTTCAGAGTTTTGATCCTTTTTCTCTTGGCTGCCTGGCAGTCGATCAAGGTATCGTGGCCATGCTATTCTTATGGGATCATCCAGTCGCAAACAGCTTCGAAAGCCTAAGGTTACCATCTCAGTTTCCGAAGAAGAATCTAACTTTCTCGCCTATATTCCTGATTCTCAAGCCAATATGTATTATTGAGCCTCATGTATGGGCCTTCCCTGGTTCACCCTGCCTTGAGCTGGGGCGAGTCAGATACCTGTGCTTTATTACCCATCGCCGGCGCACCAACGGCACCTTGGAGTTTCGTTCACTCTGTTGTTGACCGCGGTGAAATCAGGAAATTGAGCATCAAGTTTCCCCAAGAAGAGCCAGCTAGGTCCTCACTGGATTCCATGTTTCCACTCTTCCTTCGTTCTTGATTCTCGTTTCCCTACTCCAGCCTCACTACTCTCTTTCTCTTCACTCAGTACCACATACCGGATTCACCCCAGTTAGAGTTTACAAGCTTTTGGGGAAGAGTCTCAAGGGATACTCAAGCGCTCACGACTATCATTACCAACATTCATACTTAATCAGTCGAGTTATTGATGAGTGACCATCTTTACCAGTATGTAAGTCGTGGCACCTGATCTTGATCCATTAGCGGCCGACCTGGCAGGCAGCTTCTTACATTTTCGGACTGAACGTAAAAAGCAATATCCAAACATTCCGCAATCGTTCATTCCGATTTCTTTTCCTTGTCGCGGCCAAGGCTAACACGTGTAATCCCAAGATGTCGTCTATCCGGACACTGGGGATGGATGCCCCGAAACATATTCACGCCATGTCAACGTACGCATTAAGCTCACTGTGAAAATCGAGCCGAGCTGGTGACAGACTGACACGAATGGATTTAGCCCGGAACAGAATTTGTATCTACCGGTGAACCTTCGACCGATAGCTTGTGTGTACATTATGCACATAATGAAGGGTACTGCGGGATTGAGCCAATAGACAGGCACAGCTAGAGAAAGGAGGGCACCGCAGTATCCCCGCCGTAAAGAAGGCGCGTGTACTAGCTCTAGGTTGGAACAAGTGGGCATGTAGCGAGAGAGCTGACCTTCAGCCCCTAGTAGGGTACAAACAGACTGTTGGGTCGATGTAGTCTACCTCCCATGATGTTTGCTCCAATCAGTTTCTTTCCGAGCTGTTGACCACCTACCTGGTAATCTAGGGATGACTTCGATCTTTCGATCGCCCTCCTATGGGTATTCGGGCACCTCATGGGCACCCAAGAAGTTGCATACACTATCCTCGGGCTCCACCTAAAGGGATGGGGGGGTTCGAATCCCAAGGGCGAGAATGATGGGATTGTTCAGCTTACTCCTTTCCGAAAGCCGAAAGCAGATGGCATATGATGTGAGTATGATGAGATTCCTACCCCTGGTTGAGAAGAAAAAGAAAAAGTGACTGGACCGACCAACCAGGACACGATGGAGAAGGAGATACGGGGAGACAGAACCCAGAACACCCAGAAATCGTCGATGACAACCTTGCATTTCGATTGATTGTGGATGTAAATCGGGCACATCGACATCGACTTTCTTTCGAGCTGGAACTAGGTTTCGTGACTGGAAGAGAAGAGCCGAGAGAGTCTCATTAAGGGAAAAGCGAGCGAGTGAGGTGGGTGATTGAGTGGTGATGATCCTGACCGACTTCCAGTTTGGGTCTTTGTCCTCTTTCCGTGTCCATCCATTCGCTCGGAGAAGTTCAAAGTGCTCCTGGAGCCTTGAAAGAAGCTCGGCAGTTATCGGATGTGGTGGTGAGGAATCGGCCCCCTCGGATTTCTTTCACCTCTCTTTACATAGTAGATTCCTAAGCCCCTCAAGGGTGCTACACATGGGTGTTGATGATTAAGATGGGTTTCCGGTGGGCTGGTGAAGTGATCGGCGGTCTGCCGAAATTACCCCTTCCGCTGCTGTGGTACTGTGGGGAAAAAGGAGCCCCAGCCTAGGTAGGTAACCGCCGAGTTGGGTGAGCTGACAGTAGTGTACCTGTAATAGAGTAGAATAGGTAAGTTTGGAAACTTTCAAGGATGACTTATCCGGGGTACACTTGTTGAGCTGAGTGCTTGAGAAAGATCGAAAGCAGGGTGTTATCGAGATGTGGAAGATGGAAAGGTAAGGTATGTTGAGGTGTGATTTCTGTGATTCGATAACAAAAGTTTTGGTATGATATGGTATGATCGCGCTCTTACTTATCGTCTTTATACTGCCACAGGGAATAGTATGCAACTGAGTGGCGAGTAGCAGACGATAGACAGCATAAAGACTTGATCAGGCAACTGTCATCTCGATGTGAATTTGAGACATGCTGTTAGTGTCACTCGTGGCCGCATAGTAAGATTCCCTATGCGATAACTGTGGTAGCCAATCATCCGCGTCCATATCTGAACAGATGCTTTCAAAGACATAGTGTTCTAATGTGAAACGGCAGAAGGTGGATGGTAGCCAGAGAACAGTTCCTGTCGAGAGATGGATGGATGCCAGGAGGCAACTCCGGTCGCTCGCTGCCGGACGCGCGTTGCTGCTAAGCTTCTCATGGCCTAGGTGAGTACTCTCGATGCAAGTCACAATGGCATAATACCTAGTGTGGATGGGTTTCCGCTTCTAGTTGGGTTCACTATTCCCGTCCCTTCGATGCTCCAAATGGCGGGGTACCTGGGCTCCTGGGTAACACAATGGTGGTTCAGGGCTACACAACCCGGGGACTTGTTGTAGGCCCATACGAGGCGCCGTGGATATGGACGATGTATGTATATGTTGCTCGGCCGAGTCTCACTTTCGATCCTTCGCCGGATCGCTGTGCTTCCGGGCGGGATACAACACCAGATGCGATCGCGATGGAGGTGAGGTTGAAGATGTGTGAAGTTGACGAAACTGCTGGGCATGGTGGGGCTGCAACGAGATGAGGGCAGATGGCCCGAGCACAAGTCAGGTACCCTACTGGCCAATGCACTTTGATGGGGCGAACCACCGAGCCGGTCGGCAACCTTTTGGGCAGTGATTGCAATTGGTTCGCGTGAAGGGCTGGTGCTCGAAACGGAAACCTCGAAAAAGACATCAGCGATAACACCCAGTTCCAGTTCTACACTGCACGGTTGCTCCTCGATTCCATCGAAGCCCCCTTGTTGTCTTGATACCCAATGCCATCGCCAAGCGAATATAAGTAGACACGCGAAACATGTCTGGTATTATTGGTGTGATTGCTCATGTACAGGATTTTTATTTGAACTTTTTTCTTTTTCTTTTGGGATTTTGTTTTAAGTGCACGCTATGGGAGTGTGTTAAGTCAGTAGTATTCATCGATCTCCCATCGGAAAACTGTCTGCATATCGACGCCCCGAAAACAGTCGGGGGGAAGAACCGCGTGCTTGGACTACCTTCTACCCTTGGCACCCCTAATTTTCAATACCGATGACCGCGCGATTCTGCCTTTGAACCAGACATTGTTGGGTTGGTAAGCCATTTCTATGATGAGAAGAATCACAATCTTTCTCCGGCGTCCGACGAGGTTTGCCTGTCTGTGTAGTTGCTTCCAGGTTGTGTTGAAACTCGCGCGTTATCTGTGATTTTCAGCATGAAACTGAAGTCCACCAAAACGCATCAGTTGCTACTGACACGGTAATCTATCCATGATTGCCCAGTTCCGACACGCTTATTACCAGCGTACGAAGGGCTCCAAGCGAGCAAGCCAAACACAAACCATCAGTGTCGACATACCTAGGTTGGATGAGTGTTGTATGGGCGCTTTTTAATCTCTCACAATCAATCAGGGTACGAGAAATATCGAGGATTGCGAAATTGCCATCCTCCCGAGAACCGGAAAAGCAACCTCGCTAAACAATGGCATCCCACCAGCGCACCGCACACAGCCAGATCAATGCTAACATTTGTTTGTTAGCGCAGAAAACGCCCCCAAAACCCTTGTAAATAGGTAGGGTGATGTGTAGTGTACGCAGTACAATACATATCTGTCTTAGCACACTTGGGTGCACGATCGCACATCTGGCGGAGGATCTGACGAACTGCTCCAGGTGTCGCGCTGAAACTCGGTCCAGACCAATGGCGGGGCTTTCTGTTTGCAACTCATGACAAAAGCCCCCACCCATCTATTCCTTCGGTTACGGCAAAAGCCCCTACAGTTGCAACTTCGATTTTAGCAACGATTCTTCTTGCAAAAAGTAGGGTCTGTGCAAGAGAGGAATTCAGGGCACGGACCAGAAGCAGGCCGCTCGGGCCATCAGGAAGACCACCAACGGACTAGAAAAGCAGGTTGCTAAGCCCCGATACAAGGATATATAAGTGTTCTGTCCCACCAAAACTTGACAGTTGTTGCAAAAATCGAGTTGCCACTATCGTAACTAGCAGTTAGCAGTCTCAACATAGGCCTGTAGATCTGGCACTCAACTGGTTGTGCATTAAGAAACATGCTAGCATTTGGGAAGGGGGGGGGGGGGGGGTTGCAGCTGTGAGTCTGTGACCAGCGATGGGCTGGAATCAAAGGGCTGGTAATCACGGCAATGGATGAAATTCCCATGTTGCAGAAGCGTCGACCAGGTACGTTCCGGTCCATGATCGTCTGCAAGCAACGGCAGTTGTCACGCAATTTACTTTATGATCTGAGCCCGCCAAGGCTGTCGGAAAATAATCAGTATGGATTTATCAGGAAGATGAGACAAGAAACAAACGTTTAGCCAAGTCCGTCTAGCGATTTTAATGCGCTCCACTAGCCAGTGAGTTTATGCTGGCCATGGCATGACATGTGAAGTTGTGGTGAGAAAGCCCCATTTTCTGTTGCCGTGCCTGTTGCCCCGAGATGTCTGACTCGCAAAGACCCTATTTTGAAGGAAATGAAGGACCGGCCGACATCACTCGACATCACAGAGTACCAGTAAATCACCTAGACCACTCCTTTTCGATATGTTTTATGTAATTGTTATGCAGTTATTATTAGGTTATTCAAGAAAGGGCCAAGACTTTTGCAGTTGGTGTAGCTTCAGCCAAGAAGAGGGAAAGGGGACAATTGTAAATGACTTCGTTTGTGATTGTGGTGGAGTTAGGATCCCTCCCAGTGATAGCTTCGTTCAACAGGGCAGGCGAATGGCAGGCGGTGCATCCAAGTCTTTTTGGTTCAAGTGGCCGAGCAGGGCTAGACAATGAGATGGAGTGCACGCGATGAGTTAAACCCTAGCCTTAAATCATGAACTTGCGCAAAGATCATCGCCTCCCGTCTTGCCGTCCTCTAGGCTCTCACGAAAGTGTAGGGGGGAGGGGGTGAAGGCACTCGCCGGCCCTGTTGTATTCGCGTGTGCGTGACTCTAGGGGTGATTGAAGCATAGATATGTATTGAGCAGTGAAGACGTGGCTTCGGGGCCTTGACTGTCTCTTAGCATATATCGTCCAAAGCCTCATTCACTCCGCGGAAGATCCTAAGAACGGGGCTACACTTCCCCACGCCGTACACTCAGGGGGCAGCAGCATGGCATTATGCCTTTGCGAGGGACTGGTCATCCACCCATTCAGCCATCCCCACAAGGAGACGTGTCTCCTTTCCTACATGTAAGCATCCAAACAACGTGGGCTCCAGAATAGTAAGCACGAACCGGAAGCTACCCAAAGACGCATGTGCACTTGCGGGGTACGGAGTATTGGCTGGCTGTGCTCATCTCTCGCTACACTGTAGTGTAGCATCTTGAGACGAGTGTTTATTGTTCATGATGACTTAAAACATGTGGACGGTACGCCTCGGTTGGCCGGTCGTTGTTGTAAGTCTCACCACTCCTTCTTGATGAAGCCTCAGGTTTCGTCGACAACGGTTCATTTTACAGCCAGGTGGCGACACATGGCATGAGTCTCGAATCCCCACATCAGAAACCGGTACCCGGACGGACCGCCGATCACGGCCCGGTATGTGAGGCCGGTGTGTCACGGGTGTGTGAGTCGTCAGTCTGGACCTTCCCGTCCCGAGGTCCTGGCCGGTCTCGCGGCTAAAAGTGGACGTTGGGCATTTCCGGACTTGTTCCTTTCGTTAGTTTCGTCGTCGACGGATGTGGTGGTGATGGGCAAAGGCCAGACCCAAGCCTCGTCCAGGGAATTTAGGGAGCAATCTCGCTGCCGCACAGTTGTCATACGCTATAGACAAGCCATGGTACTCTGCCACAGGGCCTTGAGGAGAAAGGGGTCAGGCTATCGAGTCTGGAATACAGGCTGGAGCTGGCCAGACACGGTGGACCGGTTGATGCAAGGTGGTCTGGAAATGAATGCGTGCAGCAATTGGCGATCGCGAGTCGTGGCCCTCGGGATCGAAATTTGTGTGTGGGATCGGTCAGCGTTCTGGACTGTCTTGGTGTGGACTTTGCTGTGTGGCCTAGAATGTGCTGGTGCAGACGGGACCTAGGACTGGGTCCAGGCCGAGGACCCACCAACGGCCACTCAGCGCGCTCGACCTGACTGGCTGGGCCCCGCCCATCCGGCATCGACTGGGGCCACTTCCATCCGCATCTTTGAAACCCTTTCTTTCATCGCTGTTCCCGCTGCTCGACATCCGTGCCGTCGATAAACCCGGCGCTGGATGGGATGAACGATTGATGGCAAGGTCCGGGCGTGCTTTGCGCGCTAAACAGTCGCATTGGCTTCGCTGAGCTATCGATTCCATCAGCCATCAGCAGCTGCAAAGACGGCGATGACATCGATGAGCGAGGGCCACGTTTCTTGGTTGGTGGTTACCGAGCCTTTTATGTATGTTACGACTGCCCGAGTTTCTTGCCAGCTGTGATGACGAGTGAATGATGATAGCGTTGGGCACTGCTAGGATCGGCGTGTCCTGTTTTCCCCGTTTCGAGCAGAATTTCTCGCGAGATCCCCAATCTCGCTCGCCTTCTTCGCTCTTCCAGTTTGGTGGTTTCCAGTTGCGCTGTCCGCCGAAGCCCTACGTAGTGGGTTGTTGTAGGTACCTACCTAACATGGAACCGACCCTTCCGCATTATTGGAAGCGCAACACACTGATAGTGCAATTGCACGGGATATCCCCAGCAACAGTGTTGACGCACAATTCCTAAACTGCGAACATCCTAGAGGTATTCAACATCAATTTGCTACACTTGTGTCATGTTATGTAGGCCTCAGATTAAGGAGCACAAGATACATACCACATCATGTGCCCATCCCAGAAACAAGTCTAGATTCTAGACCTTATCGCGGATGTGCAACCGCAGCCTGACACAAGTATAATCTGTGTGTTTGTTGGAAGGCACAGTTGCTGAGCGGTTTTGCGACGGTAGCAGGGTGCTGGATGGATGAGGTGCAATGAGGTGTACGTAACGCGGTGAACACGATGATTCCTCCCTTTTCTTCTCTTCCAGCTTCCAAAACTGGCTGGAGGGAACGTGAAGGTCGTGGACGCCAGCCGCCATTGTCGCATTCCGAATTGGCGAGCGCGGGCGTAAGATACCGATGGGATGACCGCCCGGCGTTCAGTCCATGGTCGAGAACTTGCAAGACCTGTCCACTCGTCAACAAGCCGGAATTCGAGAAGGTGGTACGTAGCAGTACGTAGCAAGACGTCGCACGGGAGCAGATTACGGCATGATGACCTGGCTACCCCATGATTGTGCTCATACCTCTAGGTAAGGTAGTCTCGCAATCATCCTTCACCCCCTCGTTAGTTGCATACGAGGTACGTAGCGTAGTGAGCACAGTTTCGGGCTCCATGTGTTGGGTAGAGTCGGTACTTTGGCGCAGGTATCTCTTTCTCCCTTCCTCCACTCTGTTTGCGTCTGCCCTGCCTGTTTTTTTGCACGCCCGACTGGCCGCGAATTCGATTTTTTTCTAACCCCACCCCCTGGCAGCCTCGAACTCTGGTACCCCTACCCCCCTGGGCACCGGGCAGACTTGGCATTTCGTTGGCGGACGCGGGTACATTACAAAGTCTTGGTCTGGCCCATTCCCGTCGTCTCTGACTGGAAGAAATACCCACTTGTTTTTCGCTCCAACTCGATCTCGATACAAATTCCTCGAACCGACCTTTGCACGTATAAACCTCATACCCGCACCACCAAACCAACCTACAAGTACCAGCAAGCACCAGCATCCAAACGCCAACACCAACATCAACACTTAAGAACAAGCCAACAACAAACTCGGCAGCATCCTTAACCCAGCACTGGTACTAACAGCCTGCCCTGCGCACTTCCACCACACAACACACATCACAATGTCCGCCCGACCACAAGTTTCGTACCTTACCTCCACATCTTCGGCTTCGTCATACTCGTCCTCCGACTCCGACCTGTCTTCGACGTCATCAGTCCGGCACAGCATGGACTCGACACAACCCATCGTCTCGGTTGAGGTGCTCCGGTGCCTAAGGTGCGCCCGCGCCGAAGAGATCACCTCGACAGACGACCCCAGCTCCATGGGAATGGTCCAGATTGGCACCAACATCTACTACTGCAACCGCTGCGCCAAGATGACCGGCTACAAGTGAATCAACAAAAGCGGCCTGCCTTCTCGCAATCTACTACCATGGTTGGAATTATGTGGGAGTTGGCCACTTGGGATCTACGCATCACCTTCGCACACGCGAAACACCCACAGCCTTCAGCATCGCAGCGACAACGCTCGACCTGTTTAGCGGCTTCTTGGATATCAACTCGAAATTCCACGTTGCTTCGAGGTCGAATAGCGGCAGATTTTGAGAGTCTGGACCAGAGTGTCCTGATCGATCGACGCAACTTCCGGCGATCACTGTGGCAATTTCCTCTTCGGCGGATGTTTCCCTCCTGCAACACAGCCCACGACATCTTTGCTACAGGCACTTGAAACACCGCCATCCTCGCGGTGGCAACAAGTCTTAACCATTGATCGGTTTATTCGGCGGACAAGAATGTCGACATGCTAATATCCATTCACAACCGCGACGCATCCAGCCGGGTCGTCACAAAAAAAAGGCGCCCAGTGCAAACATATGTCTGCAGCGGTCTTGCTTTCAACGACTATGTTTTCAAGCTACTTTTACACCTTGACTACCTCGGCTCGCCAACTATTGTCCTCACACCGAGTGAAGGGCGAGCCAGGAGTAAAGATTGAGGTCTTTTGGAATTCTCTCCGAGTTCCCGAGTCACCGAGTTGACTATCTCGAAATGATGAGCCTTGCTGTGACGTTTGAATGCGACGGTCGCGGCTCATCACAGTCCAGGGATCGAATTTGCCATCTTTCCCATTCTCGGATTCTCGTCATTGCGCGTCAAAGGCACATGCTACGAGATCTTGGGAACGTCACTGGGCGACCAACAACAACCGACTTTGGACTTGGTGCTGTCTATCACAGGCGGCGGCTGACCAATGACGGTCGAGGTCGCTAGACTACCCCTCATTTTTCTGATTTTGTGCTGCCCCCTCCGCACATCCCCTGCCCAGTGCCAAGCCACTGACGTAGACTTGCTTGGGTCTTGCTCTCGTCTTGAAGTGGGGATGCCATTAATCGGCAAAGGAGATCCAGGGGCACCCGGGGATTACCAGCAGCGAGGAAGGGCTGTTTTTTTTTTTTTGTGCAATTGGTCTGTTTTTGTACATTTTGTATTTTGATATCAACATTTTGTCATTTGAGCGAGGCGCTGGGATTTGCTTTTCATGCATTACACACTTTACACTGGACGGAGTGGAAAGGAAAGGACGGTAACAAAATGGCGGAAGGGGGATAACTGGCTGGACTGGATTGGATACCCGGTGGCTTTTTAGTGTACACACGGGATTTTGGATACGGGAAACATCAATACAACTTTCGAGCCTGATGGCTGTCTGATTCTTCAGCAAACGAATTCTGTAAACTTTTCCTTTGCAACTGAAACTTGTGATTTTTTTTCAATGAGCAGATATCATTATCCTCTTGACCATCTCTCCCCCTCCGCTTCTTCCATTGATATGTGTGCAGCATCTCGCAGCGAGTGAACCCCAAAGTGAGCTTTACTCCTGTCGTAGCTAGACAGCATGCAGGCCAGGCAATTTTTCTGCTCGTCTCCTTGGTTCGCTGCAGACAATAGTGCCATTTGACACATCAACAGCTGCTAATTTTGTACCACAACGGTTCCCCGCGTTCGCAGAAGCCTCCATTCGCAAATTCGGGGTTATTCCCTATGGGCTGTTCTCAGCAATTTACATATCAATCAACTCGTGTTCTTTTCTGCGGGCGATATCTCCTTTTCCATCCTCGCGATCCCCCATCTCGCTTTGTGAACCTGCATTTCCTGCAGAGCCATCGAAGCCATTCCCGTCGTGCCATCCAATGACGTGGAGAAGCTACCGCAAAGCTACAGCTCCAATTGTTCGTTGTTCTCCAATCGCACACCTCCAAGCTCCATTCAAGCTCCTTATAGCTCCTCTCCGGCCCCCCTTCCCGTTGCAGTTGCTTCGACGTACATCAACGCCAACGCAGCTGAATCAATCAGTGATTGACTCGACAAGTCAGTCAGTCGGTTAAGTAGTTGCTACCTACCTACATACATCATCGCTTGACATATATGCGCTTCGCTTGGTGCGTATTGCGTGGCGGCGGCTGTGAAAGACCTCGACAGACTTCGTTCTTGGAAGAATCGGAATCATGCCACGCGGCATTGCCCTCGGCTAGCTGCAAGACTCCGTAGGAGGAAAGAAGGAAGATGACCGCAGCAAACGCACATAGTGTATTCTGCATTCATCGTCCATCTTTGTCGAGATGCATTTTCCATCCCATCCAGGAAGTCACCACTATCGCTATTTTTGGGCTCTTTGGCGGTTTCCTTACCGGACTACTACTCCCGCAATGAGTCTCTGGTCCGGCATACACAAAGGCGGGTTTCGCAGCGCAGGTGTCGCTGGCTTTCAGAGCTTCTCAACTTGGATTTCTGCCCCTGTTCGCCGATGCAGCTGGCTGCGGCCTGTCAATAGTCGGATGATGGTGTCATGTGGGTCAAAATATGGCCCTATGTGCAAGAAAAATGGGTCCATGAGCCGGTAAAATCTGTCACTAGAATTTCCTTTCTTCTGTCGGTTACGCTTTTTGACACTTGGTGGTTTTACGGATTGTGTCATACATACTGTATGTACTTCGCGCTTCCCAATGACAGCCCGAGGGCCGGGAAAGGCGGTGGACGCTTCAGCCCCCCCCGCATTGTACTAAACCAGAAATTGTTCATGATTGACTTTTTTTTTTTTTTTTAGCGCAACCAGCCTCACTTTTGTCTTACAATATGGGTGTACCCGTGTATCACAATCCCAGACCGGATTTGGTCGGTGGAAAACATGGATTCAACACCTCTCGGCCTAGGCAGGTATAGGACACAAACAGCAGCTTTCAAAAACCTACCAGCAGCACCTAGTATATGTAGCACCTTGCTGTGAACCCTATACAGCTAGCTGGTAAGCACTATCACTCTGGACCACGTTAGTTCTGAAACATACATATACCTGGATCAGTTATTCAATAGTTCATCAGATAGTCATGCAGATCTAAGGGTTTCTGGGGTCCTCGTCAGTACTACACCAAGACATCATCAACTTTGGTTTTATGGTATAGGCTGATTAATGTTGGACAGGCATATGATATGGTGTAGTCCAAAAGCCGATAGCTCCAGTTATCTCCACTATCTTTATATCACATAAGATTGATAAGGAACGCTGATCAATATGTGGATAGGGGACGATGGGTGTATGTAAAGTTAAGATGGAAGAGTCAAATGATTACAAATATACGATCATAGGGTGATAAGTAGGTACCTGAAACTGCTGAAAGAGATGATGTATTGTAAATCCTGAAGGCAACCTAAGAGACCCTTCATGCTTGAACGTACAGATCTGAGGCATGCCTTATGTCTTTGCCGGTCTAATTTGAAGCATCGAGAAGCCTTACTGCATCAACATCAGGAACAACAAAGACAAAGCCCTGTTAGTGCTACACTACGATCATCTGGGTCGGATGTCATGGCTCGCTTGTCAACCTAGATAGCAGGGCTAACCAAGATCACAGAGCGCCATGATGAGCCATGGGAAAGGCTGTCAACAAACATAGCCTGCCCTCACACGACACGTGTTGGGATCCATGCTTTGGGAAGTGATAATCTTGGGTACAAGATACGATCGGCTGTCAAATTGATGTGTGTCAGGGTTAGGGGTGCGGTATCGTATCGTCTTTTCCCTCTTTATCGGCGATGGTCGTTGCAGTTCATCATGATTGGATGCTACGGACCCTGTTCCTGTTCATCTTTATTCATATCGGGTTACCAGAGCAACTTCAAACTTGGGGACAAGGCTGTTGAGATTGACATATATCGAGAGGCTGTTGTTCGAAGACCGAACAACGACAACGATGACATTAAAAACTCGCTGCTGCAAGTTCTCTACAAACAAAAATAGGACAGGAGACTGAAATGTAGGGACTTCACGGCCCGCTCCACGGTCCACCTTCATACATAGAATTGTCCTTGGCACTTCAAGTTTGCACTCGGCGACCATGACCGCTGCCCCCACGACAATTTCGGGCTCGGGGATATGGAGGTGAAACTCGGCGAGTTGACACAAGGCCTTGCGCGCACACACACTATCCCGCTTGGGTCTCCACCGTATCTCCGTGATCTTCGTAGTTACGGTCACCTTTGGTATCGAGGACAATGATGACGCCAAGTATTGAACGACGGGTACACAGCACGCCTCGCTACCAGTGACAGCGGATGGCCGAGGATCCCTTTAAAACCCTAGCCCAGCCATCCGTGCAGCCGTACCTGACATGAGGCACTTTGGGCTCTGCTTCTTCTGGCAGTATCACTCACGTAGTGTAGTATCTGGGGCTTCCAGGTAGGAGTCGGCGTAAAAACTGGGCTTGATTCGCTTTTACCAGGCATCCACTGACACCGGCGGCGGCGGCGGCAAGGTTGACGAGTCGCGCGTCGAGAAGGTTTTGACATAGGATTTCGTCAGGGACACGGGTCCAACGGCGGGCAAAACAGGACCCCTTTCTTCCCTGTCTCTCTCTCGTGCGTCCTGTAGGGGGTCCTCCTGTACCTAGAGGACTCGCTCGCCATACGGTCATTGGCTGTAATCGGGCGAAAAGACTCCATTTGCTGTCCAAGGTTTGGAGTGTGGAAGCTATTCGGAGCTAGATGAAGAAGAAATGTGGTTGTACTTGGCGAGTTTTTCGGTTGCGGTGCGAGGGCCTTCCGAAAAAGGAATCACTCGTCTCCGCTTGGTGACGACATTGTGCATTTTCCGCACCCGAATAGCCGCTAAATATATCTAAATGTGTCCTGGTATTTGATTAGGCTATGAGATTATAGGTTGTGAGGCCGAAAAGGGGGTTCATGAGAGGGTCGTTGAACGACGTCGAGAGGGTTGGACGGGGTTGGCCCCATCACGACCCTCCGACTCCCCGGGTCCCGGACCCCCGCTTGCTCGTCTTTTTTCTTTCCCCGAGTGGCCGCTGAATTCGCTAAATGACCATGTCGCTTTTGGGTTGAGGTTGTTTTTATCCTTCGAAAACATATCCACTGCAATACTGGTTTCATCTTTCATTGATGTCAAGTTACACACACGAAAAGGGTCCCGCATCTGCGCTAAGCTTCTTCCTGTGCGCGATCGCGAGGCACGATCTACTCAAGCATCAAATGCATCGCAACCCTGATTTTCGACAAAGTAATTCGCAACATGCCACACACACTCTAACCCGCGCCAGCGAGTCAACATCGCCAAAACACCATCGGAGACTCTACCGGCGTTACACTTGCTGGCTGGTCATGCTTACCTCTACCTATATCTCAGTCACCTACCATCCTCCATGTTGTTCTACACCCTAGTCCAAAAACCCCAGTACAGCGTAATTCCCTTTGCTTGCAGATTTCTGCAATTAGAGATACCTTATGCACATATTAGTGTATCACGCTCACCTCTACAAGAGCATTTGTCAGCTTGGCGTTTGGTGGCCTCGTATCGACCTTAGTTCTTACACAACCACACCCTCACACATATCACAACAACTGTCACCATAGCTGCAACGAACATATAAATGACAACAGATATCCTATCATGTGATGATGTCCGGCCGACATATACGTCCGTGGGGGGGGGGGGGGGGGGAGGATTCTTACACACTAGGTATCCTCCGATATATGCCGCCTACTGCTGCAGGGTCTTGAGCCCTCACGGAGTTAGCACCAATCGACCGAAGTAACGAGAAGAAGGTAAGCGGCATCGTAGGGTACAGTATTACATCACTTTCTCGATCTCGATCACACCCTTATATTATGCCCCAACGTAGGCATCGCGTCACGGCTTCGGCCCCTTGGCCCTTGGAAGCGAGCAAAGGATAAATTTTGGTGACCAGGCGGGGGGTATCAAGGACGTTCTCTCGGAGTGGTTCGGCAAGGAGGGGGTTTTTTCGTGACAGTGCAAAGTGGAAGGGCCGGAGTGCGGTGCGGGCCTGGACATGATCGGGAATCGATGTCATGTTCCCGAACGTGTCGATAATTGCGCAATCTTTTGGACTACAAACAATTGGTTCAGTTTCCATCATCGAATTATGTGTCGGCTTCTGTGCGACACAGTACCGAAACTCGACGAGAAAACGCCGAAATTGCCTCACCAGGGAGACCAGGGTAACTTAGGGCCAGAAGCTTCTCGCCGCCGGCCATTCACCTTCCTCTCCAGAGACATGGTGATCGAGGGCACTAGACTGGTTGGCCTAGGGCGGCATCCCGAACGGGGCCGGAGCTAAGCAGGCCCTGGGAAAGCTATGATGCATGGTCTAGATTCGAGTCCGTCCGGGGACAGGGTTGGCTTGCTCCAAAACCTTAAGTCGAGATCGCGCAAGTGGCCAAACGACGTTGGGAATAACTTCATATTTCCTGCAATGTCACGCATTGTGGCAAACCATAACGGGTGGAGGGGCGGAGAATAAGCTCCGGTATTCGCAGGGCTGCCTGGTTCGCCTGTTCGGGCGGGGGGATATACTCGAGGACGATGCAGCGAAGAGATGGTCGAGAGGGACAAATGAGGGGATTCGCACCTTCAGAAGTTGGCCTCGCAAGACAAGCCGTTGACGATGGGGCTTTCCGCATGCGGCCCGACATGCCAAGCTTGCTAGGGCTTAACCATTCCGTCGATGCGCTAAACAAATAGTCCAACAGAGACTGGCTTTCGGGTAGGTAAAGCCGAGAAGAGCGAGGCTATTTGGAGGAGGTCACCGAAACGAGAAGGGAGCAGTTGTTGACCTTGGAGCCCACGATAAACTTGGATACCACGCGGTGCAGCTTGTCAGGACCCGGATGAGCTAAGTAACTACCCGTGTCAGTTCCTGGCAGAAACCGGGCTGGGCTGCATCATCAAACAGGGTCCAGGGCCTCTACGACTCAAGCTCAAATCGCTCCAATAGGGTGGACGAGTTGGAAAAGAGGGCCGTAACGACACCTTCGCCAGTACCTGTGGTTTGTGAATAACCTCATTTTCTGGCCCATGCTTGATCCCGATATCTGCATGCCTGGCTCACCCGCCTAAGTCGGTACCTCAGGCTCATGTACCGTCACCCTGACCGATGACCTGACCGCCGACATCATCACCCCCTTACCCGCCGTTCCAGGTCGTTGAATGGACGTAATTGGAGGCACCCGGACTTAGTGGATGACACAATGGGGAGCCAAGGTCGATTGTTGGAGGGACCATGGAATTTTTCGAAGGGAAAGAAAACTTTGTCAGGGTCGGTTTGCGAAACCCTTTTGCGTGCTCAATATCGATTCACATGCGCCGTGCCCCGTGCGTAATCTTGTCATATGTCATCACTTGGCTGTCCCCATATCGTCAGTTGCATCCCAAGCAACACCGAGATGACCATTGACGTCCCAGTCAAAGCCCTGTCAACCGTCCATGTCACCTCCCTCTGTTCACCTCTCAGCCTTGCCGTCATCCACATCCTTCCGTATCCTCCTCAGCACGGAAACAGCCAACCACCTTTTCCGACCCGTAATATCCAGATCCTCTGCCCCACGATCCCACGCCCACTCCCGGTCATTCCCGTCGCAGTCCCTTTCCCACAGCCTCTCCACCTCGAGCCCGACCTCCCTCAGCTTCTCCGCGTCAAAGAACCCCCGCATCTTCTCCCGGCCGGTGTGATAGCCGCCCACGACCCACGCTCGCGCGCCTGGGTCTTCTTCGCTCAGGAACCAGGCGATCGACCGCCGCAGGTTCTCGTGCTGCCACGGCATCCACAGGCAGTCGGCGCACAAGACGCGGTCGAACGCGCCCTTGTTCTCCAGCGCCAGCGGCGTCTCCAGGTCGCCCCACCCGTGTCCCTCGACCGCGACCTCGACGCCCCTTGCACCTTTCTGATCCTTCAGGTTCAGCTCGACATTCTTTCTCAAATTCTCAATCACCACCGGCGCCGGGTAGTCCGTCACCAGCACCCTCTTCGCTCCCAGCAGCGCAGCCATGAGGCTCGGCAACCCTGTTCCAGCTCCCATCTCGATCGTCGATCGGCCGCGAATGTCAAAGTCCGTCAGCGGCGGCACCGCCACCCTTTTCCCTACATCAACCGTCCCCGCGCCTGCGCCGGTCGTGTCCTCTCCCGCCTTCAAACCCAGCGTGCCGGCCTCGATCAGCTCCGCCAGGAGCAGGGAGGCGTTCCAGAGGAAGTGGCTGAACAGCGAGCGGTCTTCGGCGATCTTGGGGTCGGACAACTCGATCCGCAGCGGCTTGGACAGGTGCGGGGACGTGTAATGGAGGGCGGTGGAGGCGTCGCCGTGCTGATTGGTCACGTCGTCGGTGAAGATGACGCCGAGGGAGCCGGCGAAGAGGTCTTCCGGGTCATCTGAGGACTCGTTCTGGGTGGTGTTTATAAAGGAGAGGCGGGCTGTTAGAGCCATTTTCTCTTCTTTTTCGTTTGGGTTTGGATAGTGTAGGTTGGGCTGGATTTTTAGTTTTGGTTTGGATCGGCAAGCGTCGATACGTTGCGTAGGTAAGTGCCTAAGCAGGTGAATTTTGTTGATGGTGATGGTGAGTTTGGTGCGGTGTGATTTGAATGTGTTGATGAGAAGACGTTGAAGGTTGGGGGTGAATTGAGTGATTGTGGTTCCGATGCGATGTGACGATCAGACGTCTGTCCCTTTGCAGAAGAATTGTTCTGAGGCTCTGATAGCAGCAGGGGGGGAGTGAAGATCCTCTGATCCTCACAGGTACCAGTAGGTTGGCTCGTTGGCAGGCTGCTGTGAAGATCTTAACCGAAGGAGGCCGTTTGTGTAGTCGGAAAATTTTTGATTCGTTTGTACGATACTGCAGCTCGTCATTTGTCGCTGTTAAGCCTCCGTCTAAGAAATGACAAGATGCTGAACTCCCGCTGATATATCACCTCGAACCGACAAGTGAAGTGATCACAGTGGGGTGTTTCTCGCGACTTTTGGCGGGGCAGCCCTCGAAACAAACTTTGGTGGGCCTAGACTGAGGTAGGGCCATAAGTTTAGGGTACTGACTATCCTTTTAATGCCAGGGTTTTTGATGTTCTCCACAATTCAGTTGTTGACAACAACCTCTTGGGTAAAAACTAAAGGCTGCCCTTCTTGGGTTGAAAGAAAGCCTTGAGAAATTGGGCCGAGGTAGACGTCTACTAACACAATGTCTATGAAATGCTACCTTTATCAAGTTTGGATATTGCTGGCCACTTTTCTCACCACCCATTTCTTCCTGGTTCCGTCCTGGGAAGATATAAGAATTTGAAGGATCTAGGGTAGGTCGTGGGTGACAAACAGACACCCGATTAAAGGTGTTCATGGTGGTTGAGGTTGGAAGACGAGTAAGAGTAAACTCGAAACTCTATTCAAATAAGCAGCAATGAAACAGGTAGCGTAGCATCATCCAACAGGCAAACTAGACCACATCAACCCCAACTCAACACAACCCTTTTTTTCAACTTCCCTCCATCATCTTTCTTTCTTTTTTTTTTTTTTTTTTTTTTTTTTTTGACTTCATTAACATTCGTTCTCCAAAGCTACCGGCTAGTCGTAAAACGACCTCACCAATTCAGACCCAGAATCATTCAAAGATTCCCACCAGCACCACCAGCAAAAGCACCCTTTAACCCACCCCCAACCCACCCAGCAGCTTTCACCACCATCGTTACCGGCATAAACGTCCACCCAAGCATACTCCTCATGCTTCCCACGCCCCAGACGGCACCAATGACACCCAGCACAAAGACAAACTTCCACATGAATCTCACAGGCCCGATAGCCAACAGCGACAGTTCTTTGCTCTTCTCCTTCAACTTTTCTTTGCCACGCTTCAGCTTCTCCTCAGCGTGGTCCATTTTGACTTTTAGCTTGTCTTGACCGTGGGTTAGCTTGTTCTTCATCTTGGCTCTGAGACTTAGTGCCGATGAAGAAGTAGAAGTAGAGGCAGCTTCGGTAACGGTCTCGGTGACTACCACTTCGTTGCTGGCACCACCATCACCACCGCCACCACCAGTGCCTTCAATCTTCTTCTCTACCTTGGTAATATGAGAAGAGAACCAGGACTTGATGTTGTGTCGTGAGGACGAAGATGAGGAAGATCTTTTCAAGGACGGCCTGTTACCATCACTACCAGCGTCTTCTGCTGTCGATATGCCTGTTCCAAACTTGGCTCTGTAGGACTCTTCACCACTAGCAGCAGCGGCAGCAGCGGCAGCGAGCTGGTGATCATTACTGCTGCTGTTGCTTTCCACCCTTTCCATCATCGCAGTGTCCGTAATTGTGACAGATATGGTTCCATGTTGTCCAAGGTCACGGTCCGCCGCTGCTACCTCCGTCCTTTTCTGCTGCTTTTGCGATTGCTTCATCTGCTTGTCAGAATCGGAAGAGTCATCAGCATCAGATCCGTCGACGCCAACGATGTGGATAGGTACAGTGGGAAGAGAAAATGCATCCCCACCAGTAGCTGAGTTATTGTCCGACGTTGGTGACACCTTTTCGGCAGATAATTTTGGTCGACGTTCTGCCTCCTCTTCCAGTTTCCGGTAACTCTCAGAGTCCTTTGGCTCGGCAGTTCTTTTGCTGCTGCCAACCGCGGATGGTTTCTTGAACCTGACGGTTTTGCCTCGGATGAGGAGGGAAGCCGTTTCCGACGACGATGATGGCTGAGCACCGGCTAGTGTCCCTTGTGCATCCATGCTGCTGTTGAGCGATTCGCCCAGGCTTCCGGGCCCCGAGGGGGATGTCAGCTCCGATGTGTAACGGGTGGTGATCGCCTTGATCTCAGGGTTCTCTGGCAAAGTATGGCTTTCTGAGTCCTCATCGAGTGAGATGGATTCAGAATGGTTATGGGAGCTGCGGTGGGTAGTCCGGAGACCCCGTTCTCTCGAGACAGCAATGCTGTCACGTAGTCGACCGCCTTGTTCCATAGGCCGGAGCAAAGAAGCTACCAGGTATGGAGATGGCACGTCTGATCTATCGCCGCGTTCGTCAAGTGGCTCATCGATAGAGACAGATCGCGAACGACGATGGTGTCTCATGCCGGGAACCGTTCGGACTCCCCGTTCCTTTGAGAGAACAATACTGTCGCGTACCCGACCGCCGAATTCCGCTGGTTTGAGAAGCGAAGGTCCCGGTGAGAGCGAGGGGCAAGGTGTATCGGCATCGGCTCTCGTCACATTAATATCCAAGACACTGTCATCTTTAGTGCCCTCCAAGAAGACATGATCCAGCTGGGAGACAAGCGCAAGCACATGTTCGAAAACATAAACAGATTCGTGAACAATCCTTGCCCGCTCCGAAGTCGTGAGAAGATCCTCCGCCTCCACTAGGCGTCTCTTAAACTCGCGCTTCAGATCTTCTCCATCCTGACTGGTATTGAAGTGGAAGAACCGGAGGCGCTGACTCATTGGCGCCGTCGCATGGGACTTGTCCGGATATGCGCATGCTTTACCAAAAGGCATGATGGGGTCACACTTGGTCTTCCAGTACTCCGGGCCCGCCTTTTCCAACGAGCTTCTGAGGATTCGGCCTCCGGAGAAGAGCGCCATGTAGAGGACCCATGCATAGGCGACTAAGACAGGTGGACTCTCGCCCACAGATTGTTTTATATGGGTGATGAACTTTTTCAGGTTTCCATTTCGAGCCGCAACCTCAATTTGCTCGTCCACCATTTCCTTGGACCAGCCTGTCAGGCAGCCTATATCGGCCCGTAGGCAGTCGGCTCGCATGAGACCTGGAATACGAAGGCTTTCGAGGATGGAAAATATGCGCTCAGAGGTTCCGGGGCGTTGCGATAGGCCCGCATCGTCGCCATCGTGGAATGGGACGCGGTGTGAAGTCTTCGGGTCGAGGAGAAACCGGTCTTTCTCCTGCGGTGGTTGAGGAGAAGATGGTCTGTTTTGGTATGGGGATGAATTCCTGAATTCTTTCGTCTGCTCCTTGTGGGAAAGAAGGACCATGTACCATAGCGTCTCGAAGGTGATGTACACCGGAGCTACGTGGAGCAGACCAGATACGTAGGTCGAGGGTGTATTTGCAGCCGGAGGTAAAGCCAGTGGGAGACGGCGGATAATCTGACTGTTAAGCTGAGTATGCACCAATCTTGTAGCCGCGTTGATCTGGTCTCCGAGGTGGGAATAATGGGTTTCCATGATCGTATCTGTGGTTGGACACTCGCGTGTTTGATATCTCGGGTGACAATCTGATAGAGGTTCGGTTCCGTTGTTGATACTAAAAAGGACGCAATGTTGAAGTAGCGGTCGTGAGGGAATTACTGAGGGGGTGCAGGCATGCTATTAGAAGAACAGGGGAAACGATACACAACAGACTGAGACCGCCGACTGGGAGTACAGAAAGGCCCTCCGATCGAATGAGTAAGGATACTGTAAGGACGCGTAGATGTTGCAGTTCCGTGAGTTAGATAGGTACCAAGAAAGGTGAGGAATAACTTTTGATTGCTACTGATCATGTTGTAAGTTGTGTTTTTCTCTAGATGTATAACAGGTGACACGGAGGCGATAGAACTGCAATTCATCCTCCTGAGGGAAGGGGTATTCGGCAGGAAAGCGCAATGCCGACCACATCTTGACCCGGTCCAGCTTCTGGCTCTAATGACCTGGGGTAATGACTCCTGTGAGTTGTCAGTTCAAACTATGAAAGTGTCAATAGCTGTCGGGCCATCATGGCAAAAGAGAAAGGGAAGGAAGGATGGGTCCATGATAGTGTCCATGAACTGCGCCTCGCCGATGGGACAAGAACCAGGCATGTGCCATCTCTATCATTATGTCGAGGCTTGTGATTATAGGCAATTGAATATGTATACGACACTTTCAGGTCGTGTCCGGCTCTTCCAAAAGCTTGTAAAATGTAAGGAGAAATAGCCAAGATGCCATGCCCAAAAAAATAAGAACGCCCGCATCACTATATGCAATATCCAAAAGATTCCACGCTCTGCACAAGAAGTCATCCGCGAAATCTTCCGACATATTAGACAGCGATAGCTGCGTCGGAAGAGCTCGACCCTCCCACAACGTTCCTCACCTCAGTTGTTGTCGGCTGCTCCTTATCGTTCGCTTTGCATTCTCCATTACCATTGCCTTCCTCGTGGCTTTCGTTGTTCACAAACACAAAGGAGAAGACCACAATACCAGCTCCGACCCAATAAATCCAGCTGGAGTATTGGTGGTATTGGATCATCTCGCCAATAAGCGATAGTGGTATTGTAAGAGACAGGCCGACGGTAACGACAAGTGGTGTGGTAAGGAGCATGGCGTATGCCCAAATGATATCGCTGAAGAACGAAGAGATGGTATTGATCTGTTTCGTTTCTGGTTAGTGAACTCTCCACATAAACAGTCATCGAACTGTACTCCAGCTTACCCAGATAATGGCCCAAGTCGTGCCGTTTGGCGGTAGTTCGAACTAGGACAAGCACATATTAGAAAGGTATGTCCACACTACGCACAGCTCGATAACCCTCCTAAAACATCCAAGACCACACGCTAGGGAAAACTTACAGTTTCGATTCCTGTGACATGCAGGATGATGAATAGTGGCCAAAGAAATACCAGATTAAGTACCCCTACGATTCCAAAGAACAGCGTCATGTTCATACGATCCTCATCAACGGCCCGCTTCTTCATCACTGTCACATAAACGCCATACACAATGGCACTGAAAAAGGCCATGGCATCGCCAATCGCAATCTCCGTTCTCGACTTCTCCGGGAAGTCTCCTCGCATCTCGTCACTCGCGCCGCTCATGTCCAACGACGAGATGAGCACCACGCCGGCCAGCGACGCCAGCACTCCCAAAAGTTTCCGTACCGTGAAACCCTCCACGCCGGCCAGCGCGCAGAAGATCAAAGTCCAGATACTGCTCGTTGATGACAAAATAGTCACGCTGCCGACACTGGTGTACTCGAGACATGCCGACGCAAAGTAGTTGGCCGCAAACCAGAGCATGCTGAACTCGAGGCTGAGCCAAAAGGTCTCGGCCAAACTGAGCTGCTCACATTTGTTGGATTTGAGGCTGCCGGTGTCGTCGATCAAAAGGCTCTCGCCTGCCCTCGCGTCTTCGTCGTCGACCATGGCGACCTTTTGGTATGACCTGCCCTGTCGTATTTCGTACCAAGCCTCTACCAGCTGTCGTTTTGATGCCGGCCACCCATACTGCATAACATGTCGAATCCCCATAGGTATAAGGGCGAGGGCGAACATGGAGATGTTGACGTAGAGGAGGAAGAAAGGCTTGTTGTAGGAGCCATCGGCGAACATGACCTGCGAATCATAGACCAGCAATCGACGATCAGCGTGTGCTCGCACAAGAACAAAAGGGTAGAGGTACGGATAGGGGCTTGCGCAACTCACGCTGGCGAGGAAGTTGGATACCGTCCATAGGAATACCACAACCAGGAGCAGTACGATTCCCAGCGTCCGTCGTCCCATGTTTGTCACCCATGAGGGCATCTTGGAACGAAAGCTCCCCTTACTCGCGGTTGTCGATGTGGATAGAGAGCGGGATGATCGCCCTCGCGCAACGAGTTCGACACTTGCTGTTGACGGACTGTGTGAGCTACGGTCTACAGCATTGTACGAATCGACATCGTCGTCGTCTTCGGGTTCGTAGCTGCGGCGGTGGTGGTAGTTTCCATTTGAGGGCGGCACTAATTCGGCAGCCGCCGGCGACACTGACCGGGCAGCAGAGACCATTTTCTGAGAGTCGCGAAACGGCCGAAAGACGCTGGAAACACAGCAGGAGGCTCCTGGACAGCCCTCGAGAGTTGAAACAAGCTCAAACCAAGAAAAACAGAACGCTGCGCGAGAGGCTAAAAGAGGATTGACAGGGTCCCAAAGCAAAGAGTGAGAAGAGTCGGGAGTTGCGAAGCGGACGCAGGGGACCTTATCGGTATCATTGAGCCAAGGTTGGCTGGCTACTGCCGTCAGTGGGAAATAGGGAGCTGAGGAATTACAGCCAAGACCAAATGTTACTGGGGCTGTTAAAGACAGCCTACCAGTCTTATTGAGAATCGCTAACAGAGAGGCTAGATCAGCTGCTTCAGAGATCAGAGCGCCAGAAACGACGAGACGCGCGTCATCCCGAGATACTGAGAAACAGGATGAAAAGGAGCAAGAGGGGCATGTTTACATTTCGTTCCCCTTTGGAGCCCTTCTCCCCCTGGTGGCCACGACGCTCCAACCCGACACCGCTTATGAAAATGCTGATCCACGAGCGGTAGGGGGCCCGGGAGGTGGGTTTGTCGTTGTTTGCCACTCCGGGGAAGTGGAATCGCAAAATCTCAAAGTCGAGTAGAGTTGCGGAGGCGCCATGGGAGTCCCTGTGATACCATCCAGCCCCTGACGCGAATACTTGATGGGTCCAATCTGTTTGCTATTCTCAGTCAACAAAAAAAGTCCATAGGCCGTTGAAGTAGGTACGGTGTCCGTTGCTTTGTTTTACCACTCATCTTCAACCACTGAGACATCACGCCAATGCGCTACTGTCGCCGGTGGTTTTGTCATCGGCTCAATGATGAAACTCTCCATCCTGGAGATGTGAAGAGGTGAAGGAGCTGAAAAGGCAAACGTTAGTTGCAGTTGAAAATGTGAAGAAAAGGTTATGCATCTGCAGGTGATTATGTAGGCATGTACGTAGGTACCTCTCATCCAAACATTAGCTGCGGAGACGCATTTCCCACATAGGTCGCTTATCTGAAAGGAGCTGGCGGGTACCTGCTATCGCTGGTAGTAGGCAGGCAGTAATCTTTTCGGTGTTGTTCCAGATTGTCGTGCCATAATACAACAGCTCTGGGTTGTCGTTGACTTGCGACCACTTGTTACAAAATGTGATGACATGGTGAAGAGCACATTGGATACAGTCAGAAAGACCGCTGCACAGGTCCTAGACTAATTACCAGATGCTCAGCTATGGAAACTCGGAGAGGAAAGACAGTCGAGATGAAAACCTCTGGCACCAAGACCATGATTATTCCATACTCCCATCTACACCAGTGCATATCTATCATTGCTCGTCACCGTTCACGTTCACTCTTGCGCACCCCATTGACTCCCCCCGTTCCAAACTCACTGGTCATTAAGCACCGTCTCTGCAAGCCAAGATCAAAACCGCATTCCTGTCATACCCAGCGTGATATCATACAAATGAAGACATGAAAAACCAAACTCCCTCATAAACCCAAAAGGAGGACTAGAAGCTTGATGGAGCTCCTTCGCCCTTAGCACGCGCATCCATCCCGGTCGTTCTCGATGTGAATGTTGATGGGATCCTGGAAATCTCCGCTGAACTCCTCCGACTCTTCCTGCATGAGCGCGTTTCTGGCGATAACCTCAAAGGCCTGCTCGACGTTGATAGCCTCCTTTGCACTGGTCTCGAAATACGGAATGTTGCCCTTGGATTGACAAAAGGTCATGGCCCTCTTGGTCGAAATCTGCGCCACAAGGTCAGTAAATGATGATCTCCAACATACGACAAGGCCCATCGAACAGAAAACATACCACCCTCTTGCTCTCTTCCATATCGATCTTGTTACCCAGCACGACGAACGGGAAGTTATCCGGGTCTCGCGGAGATGCTTGGATAAGGAACTCGTCTCTCCAGCTGTCGAGCGCATCGAAGCTCTTGGAGTTGTTGACATCGTATACTAGAACACAGCAGTCGGCACCGCGGTAGAAGGCAACGCCCAGCGACTGGAACCTCTCTTGTCCGGCTGTGTCCCACAGCTGCCCGTCGAGAACCTTACGTATTAGCACGTCGTCCAACCAGCTCAAAGTAGGGTATTTGGCGCACGCACCTGCATGGTTACTTGGCGGTCGTCCACCAGAACCTCCCGGGTCAAGAAATCGGCTCCGATAGTGGCCTTGTAGCTAGCACTGAACTTCTTGTTGACCTGTTTTGCGCCAAAAGAGCGGGGGTCAGATGACGTCCTCTTTGTATCATAATGCATGGTGACAACGGGCTCGACGCTGGCATACATATTGGTTCATCAAACTGGTCTTTCCGACACCGCTGTCGCCCAAGATGATAACCTGCCATTGGGAGTCATTGTTAGCTGTTGCTGTCTAGATGGTCCGATTTGGCGGCCGACTCGCACCTTGAGAAGAACCTTCTTCCTCGAAGACATGGCGGGCGGTATGGAATTAGATAAGTTGTTTGATAAGACGTAGAAACGGGACGAGGTGGAGTTGCTCGTGCTGGCGTGCTTCCGGGCAATCGTCAAGAACAACAGTCCACCAGTGATGGTAGTCGAGAAAGATGGGAGTCGTAAGAGTGTGAGGAGGACGGCGGGCGCAACAAATGTTGGGTTTAGTGTAGGTCGTAGCAGGCTGCTAGATTCGGCACTCAGTCTAAACAAGGCCAAGCGGTAGGTAAGGTAGGTTGGTTTTCGATAAGTGGTGACCTAACCGACCGACGTGACCGACCTGGACGTTGGGGCGGCGGGAACTTGTTGAACTGGGGCTGGTCACTGAATGCTGCGCTGTTGGAGGAGCGACGGCTCTGCGACACAACCACCTAGTGACGGAGGTGGTCGCAGCGCTAACACGCCCTCGACGCCTTTGGCGCGCCGTCAGGCAGGCACGCACCACTGGTCCAGTCTCGCCAGTGCATCCCTGGAGCCAATGAAGTCACCCGCCAGCGCCCAAAGTCGGCCTGGTCCGAGCTGAAACACCCGACATGTACGACAGGTGGCCCGCAAAGAGGAACCTGTGGCCCACTGCACCATGCCCAACGCCAAGGATTAAGTGTCGATTGATCATTCATTCATTCTTCATCAGCCATGTCATCCTCCCATTCCTCAGCGGAACAGTCCCAGGGGCAGAAAGGATCGACAGATTGCGACCGACTCACATTTCTTCCATTCAATTCAGTTTTGTCACACCCTTGATGTACTCGTACGCTTCACAGGAATAACTATCTCTACAATTTACAGACATAAAAACCTAACAACATCCTGCCGATCGGGCGACTGTGGAAAGTGACGGACCATCTCGAGATTTCCATCCACCAAGCATGGCCCAATCCCGGTGACAAGAAAAAAGCGCCGGCGTGAAGGACCGCAATATCGGCATCCAGTTCTTCTTGCTCTTACACTACCTAAGAGACTCGTCTACTCCTGTCCATGGATATGATCCTCATGCTTCGGCATAATAACGGCACTGGAAATGGAGGATGATATCAAGGAACGACAACAAGCCGAACTCCAGGACAAAATACACAGCCTGAGCGATCTCGAGCTCGCCGTCCTTCTCTCCCTCATCGCACGGGAACACTGCCTGATCAGCACCGAACCCGACTTTGTCGAGGACCTATCGAAAGAGCTATGTCTGACCGCCGTCAAAACCTTTGGCCTCACGCCCGTCATCGTCCCATGTCACTCGCAGATGACACTCGATGATTTCGCAGCAGCACTCTTAGTCCCCGTCACTCCACCAAGCTCACCACTGCCCAACAACAGCAACAACCCCCAACACCACCACTCCCACCGCTCTGTACCTTCCGGCTCGGGTTCATACTTTTCCTCGAAACAAAATGTTCCCGGCTCATCTTCTTCCGCCCACCCGCCACCACCATCACAGCAGCAACAACAACAACAACCACCGGCAACGCAAATAGCCAACGTCGTCCTCGCCCAAAACCTCGACCATGCCCCGCGCGCCGTGCAAATCCAAGCCCTCGAACTCCTGCGCGCGCGCCGCCTCTTCACTCGAACGAGCGTCCAGACTGCTCCGAAGCAGTTCCTCTTCGTGGCCGTAGTCGGCGCAGAAAGCGGCGGACAGGCGCGAGTCACTCACCACCTGAACGACTTCCTCTACCTTGCGCACTGGCACGACCCGGAAGATGGTTTCGCCTACCTCGAGGAACAAGCGGAAGAAGGATGGGCCGGTGCAGGTGGCTTCGGCGGGCATCTGGGAAAGTTGGGTGTTGCGAACAACAACAATGACAACGACGACGAAGCTGGTGACGACAGCCCTTACGCCAAGACCGATGATGACCAAGTTTCGACCGACTCGGGAAGCAGCGTTGTCAAGAGGGGCGTGGGAAGCATGGCAAACAGTGGTTTAATCAACGAATCCTATCACTCTGCCCTTAGCGGACCTGGTCTCGGTCCAGGTCGCTTGGGAGGAGCTGGAGTATCCCTCTCCCCCCAACTCACCTTCCACAGCAACGATCCCACAGCCGTCGGTCCAACCGAAGGTCTCGAACCGCCACTTCTCTCCGATTCCGAAATCGCCCACCTCGCCCAACTCTCGCTCAATGTATGCGTGGATATCGACGTCCGCCGCTACCAAATGAACATTGTCGCCTTTTTGCGCATGCACCGGGCTGTTAGCGGTGGCATCACGCCTCAGGCGACCAAGCATTTTGAACAGCTTATGAGGAGCTTGGCGCCGCTGCACGGGTTGGATTTCGTCACGCCGGCGCTGGTTGGGTTGGCGGCTAAGAAGGTCTACCTGCACCGCATCGAGATAGTGGCATCCCCCGAGCGGGAGAGGAGCATGCAATGGGGCAGCGAGCCGGTGGCTGTTGAGGCCATGTTAGAAGGGGTCGGACCGGAGGAGGTGATTGAGGATGTACTGGGCATGGTTGCTGTTCCCCAGTAGGGAGGATCTGGTGGTGGTGGTGGGCGAGGGGGTGAATGATGGAGGTGGGTTATGAGAAGGAAGAGGCGGGAGGGGTGAATGTTGAATCGTACTGGAAGGGGGCATTGGGACAAGGGGCCAAAACAGAACAGATCTTGAATGCGTGGGAGCAATAGGCGGTGCAGACAAAAAATTACATCTTAATTAGGACAAAGCTACAAGCTACCTCGCTTGTTCACCCATCATCCCATGAGGTGGCCGATAGCCCTTATATCTATGATTTTTATCCCAAGTGTCATCCCGTCCCAACTCGCATTATGCTGGTTTAGTTGGTATTTTTCTTTCATCAGTTAGCGTTGGCGTTTCCCATTTTCTGTCATCCGATCTCTGCGTTGTATAAAGCCATGATTGATCGTTCGTCGATTACCCCTCTCCCCATGTTTGTATTGAAGTGATGAAGCACGTATTATCATCTGCCCAGTCGATGGAGCAGCATGGTGATGGAGAGCGTCCACCAACACTTTGGTGACGTCTCTTGAAGTTATAGAAGAGAATACATGTTCATCGTCAGGTCAGTCAGAAGCTTCCAGCTAATCTGAGGCAATTTAGTGGATCTCCTTGATCTTGCACTTCCAGCCGGAAGACTGAGAAAGCAATGGCAAACTGTAGCAAAAAAAAAAAAAATACCATGTTAGCATCTCTATGACCTAGGAAGGAACAGCACCAAAAATGCATTAACTTACCTAGCACCAAGGCACCAGCCAAGCTCGTTATCCTTAATCTTCTTCGCAATCCTGACCTCGCGATCAATCGGCATCTCGTAACCCGTGTGCGTAAGCGCAAGCATAAAGTTGAGATCCATGCAGTGCTCGGGCCTATCGCTGAGCTCCTCCAGCGCACCAGGCACGCTGGTGAATACATCCCAGCTCTGCTCGCCGCCGCACACCTGGGCGGCCAGGTCGTGCATCTCGCGGAGGGTGAACGACTCGGGCATGCCGAGCGGCTGGGTCCGGTCAGTGAAATAGGACAGCAAGAAAATGTCCTCGCGGGCGAACGTCTTGGCGATCTGCGGCTGGTGGACGCCGTTGAAGGAGCACGGGGCAAGCTTGCACTCGGCATCCTTCTTAAGGATGCGCTCGGCCAAGCTGCGGCACAGGGCGGGGGCCGGGGTCGAGGGGCCCGTCATGTTGAGCTCAACCTTGGGGCCGAGCGGGTGGCTGTCGCCGAGGGGCACCTTGACGGTCTTGGTCATGCCGGTCGAGAAGCAAGGGTTGATGACGGGCTTCTGCATCCACGACTTGTCCTGCTTGTTAAGCTCGAAGAGGTCGTTGACGAGAGTGGCGAAGATGGCGTCGCGGGCCGACATGAGACCGTAACCCAGATGCGAGTGCTGGTACAGGTCGAACTTGCGGCCGCCAAAGTTGAGCTCGTACTTGTGGTCGCCGTCGGCCAGCTTCTGGGGCATGCCGCCGCTGGCAAGGCCCTCAAAGGTAGGCTCGAACACGATCTGGGTGGAACCGCCGCCGAGATCGAAGACGGCTGCGGTGGGGCTGTGGTCGGGACCGCCAATCTTGCCGAGGAGGTAGTTGACCGTGATCCAAGCGTAGACACCCTCGTCGGCACCGTCCATCATGGCAACGCCATGCTCCTCCTTGGAGACCACGGGGAAGGGGTAGTCGTTCTCAAGGTGCTCGCGGACTGCATCCAGGATCTTCTGGCTCTTCTCGGGACCAATCAGGCGCAAACCGGCGGTAGCCTTGACGGCGACGGGACTGCAGGCCTTGAGCTTATCGGGAATGACTTCGAGGGCAGCCTGCATCAGGGGGTCCAGACTCTTAGCAGCGGCCAGAGGATCGTCCTTATACGCGCTCAGTCCGCTGCTCTGGCCCTCGATCTTGGCAGTCATCTTGAATAGAACCTCTCCCTCCAGCTCGGGGGCGGGGCCGCAGTTGTTGAACTTGTAGACGTGGATACGGGAACCAGTACTGCCGGCGTCGATCATGGAAACATACTGCACGATGGGCTTCTCCTTGGAGAAGGATCTTGTGCATCGGTCGGTGCCATAGGACGAGTCGGAGGGTACTTGGCCCTGGTTGCCTTGAGAAGGGCCTGGTGAGGTCAGGTTGTAAGTATTTGGACTTGTGTAAACCAATTTCGTCGTAAGATGCTTGCTTACCTCCATCAGCACCAGAGATCTCGACGCCTGATGGGGAAAAGAGGTAGAAGAGGAAGAGAACGGCAAAGACGATTGCGCCCGTCTTTAGGTAGCGCGCCTTTTGCGACTGCGACATCCAAGCGTTCTGCATCCTGATGAAGACGCTTGCCGGTTCCTGATTGTGCTGGTCACGGCGGTAGCGGTCGGGCTTCTCGTGGGGATCGTGAGCTACGTGCTTGGTCGGCAGGGAGACCGACGTGCGCCTCATAGGGAAAGGGACCGAGCCACTTTATGAATATGAATATGGGGGGGTGGAGGGACAAGAGTTGGTCGATGCGTTCAACCTAGCGAGGAACGCGGAGATTCGAGGAGGTGAGGACCTAGCGGGATCTCCAACTGTGTGGGTGGGCCTGGTCGAGACTCCGATAAGTAGAGGTAGCGATAAACCAGGTTGTTTTTTGAGCCGTTGCACATGCCAGACAAGAAATACAAGAGGTCAACGACAGACTAGAATGGGCCAAAGGCAAGGGTGGGAATTGAACTAGAAACTGTGATAGTTAACAGCGCTTTGTTGTTGTTGTTGTTGTTGTTCGTCGACATTCAGGACACAAGTCCAGATGGGATCTGATTTCTTTGAATAGGGGTTGAGGATTCAGCAGTGGGTTTGGGTCTGAAAGCTTTCAGCACCCGCATCTTCTTGGTTGACGCTGCAGGTGGGAGATTTGGCTTGTTGGATCTTTCCGCTTTCTGGCAGAATGTTACATAAAAAAGTGCAATTCAGTGGCAGCCAGCCCCTGGGACTAGACGAATCGTGAATCTTCATTCCTCACTCTCTCCAGCTGTCCCTCCTCCCGCACTCCGGTAACGGTGCCTGAGTCTTTCTCATACAGTGGTGATCTTGCGGATGCCAGGTGCCCCCTGAACAGCGAGGGTCTGGATGTGGCGTCGCGCCAGCCGGTTCGGGCTGTAGCGCGGGACCTGGCGGGACGAACCCCTGCTTGACAGCCAATAAGGTTCTCAGGTCCCCAGACTTCCTAGTGTACTGCGAATAGGGGCCAGCAATGGATCTTCCATGTTAGTGATGGAATACCTACAACAGCTAGAGGTTCCGAGGAGACTCTGCAACCTGTTGCAGCCATGCTGGATCATCATGATGAGTGTGACTGTACATACAATCACAGATTCTTCAAGGCGCTGAAGTCTTCGGTGCTGCCTCTTGATTAGGGACTGCTAATACAGGAGACACAAGTTGTGGTGATGATGCTTCCTAGGTGCTGTTTGTCTTTGACGTGGCCCAGGCAACTCCAGCAATGCGTCCTCGCCCCACGGCATGGAATAGTGTAGGTAAGCAAGTACCAGGTACCTTGCCGTTTCTTTCGTCTTCCAGAAGGATGATTCCACGACTTCGTGACCACTGTTGCCTCTTTTGAGAACTACCGAGATATAAACACTTATTCTAAATATCTATTACTCCCCTTCTCCTCCTCTTTCTCATCCCGATACAATTTTCCTCGACATACACCACCAATAATACCACGTCCCGTCCGAGTACCGGTACAAACACCAAACCAATTTGCAACATGGATGTCCACCTGCTTGTTTATGACCTCTCACGAGGTTTGGCGAAACAAATGTCCGTCGGTCTTCTCGGTTTCCAGTTAGACGCTGTTTACCATACCTCAATTCAATTGAACGGAAGGGAATATGTGTACGATGGCAACATCGTCTCCATCATCCCAGGATCTTCGCACCTCGGGCGGCCTTTGGAGGAGATGTATCTGGGAAAGACTGAGTGTAAGCATTTAGTCTCGGGACTCGGACTACTCGATAGTTCAATGCGCTGACGGTATTGTTCCAAGTGCCAATGGAAGTGATCGAGGAGTATTTAGACTCACTGAGGGAAATCTACACAGTCGAGGTAAGTGAGGATAGGACCCTACTTGCTTGAAGTGAGAACAGCCACTGACCGCCTCCTCGACTACAACAGACGTATGATCTTTGGACACATAACTGCAACAACTTTTCTAATGACCTAGCGACGTTTCTTCTTGGAAAGGGCATTCCCGACTACATTGTCAACATGCCCCAGACAGTGCTCAGCTCGCCCATGGGACAGATGCTGATGCCTATGCTCAACCAGCAAATTCACGCCAACAAGCGTGGCGGTGGTATTTTGGGTATTCAGCAAAACACCCCTGGGAGCACGTCTAAACCAAAAGCAGAACTACATCACCACGAGGGCAAGGTTCACAATGTCACCAACCTGAATGAGCTCCAGTCTCTTTTGGAGAAGTTTCAGAACTCATGCGCTGTGGTCTTCTTCACTTCAGCAACCTGTCCACCATGCAAGGTGCTTTACCCTCTTTACGATCAGCTAGCAGCTGAGGTAGGAGACAAGGGTGTTTTGATCAAGGTTGATGTCTTGGCCGCCTTTGACGTGGGAAGCGCATACTCGGTCAGCGCAACACCTACGTTTGTCACCTTTTTGAAGGGCAAGCAAGAAAACCGATGGAGCGGTGCAGACCGAGGAGCGCTGCAGGGAAACGTGCGTCTTTTGGTTCAGATGGCGTGGCCAGCCCATGCGCACCAGTCTTTGAACCTCCCAACGTTCTCGAATCCTGGAACGAAGCCGGTCCTCTACACTAAAGTTCCGCCGCTGGAGAAACTGCTTGCAAAAATGGGCTCAGACGCCGAGAACCCAGCAGTTCAGGGTGTGAAACATTTCATCGAGGCTCGATCGCAAGACGGGCCTGCAGAGGCGACACTGCCCGATATGGCCGCCTTCACAACCTTTGTGCGCCAGTCAATCAAGAACGTACCTACGGATACCCTCTTTACGGTCGTCGATTTGATGAGGATCGGTCTTGTCGATCCTCGCTTCAGCGGATATCTGGCCGAGGAGGTGGTACACGGGACCGTTACAGCGCTGCTCGAGCACATCAACGACCTGAAGGAGTGCCCGTATGCTCTTCGCTTAGTTACCCTACAGATGGCTTGCAACCTCTTTTCCAGTCAATTGTACGCCGATGAGGTTCTCAGCAACGACAAGCTACGAACTTGCCTCACGCAGCTCGTTTCAGCCAGCTTCCTCGACGACAACCATAACAACGTGCGGGTAGCAGCGGCATCTCTGCTTTTCAACATCGCGCTGGCGAACAGTCGCAAGAGACAGGATGGGCCGGGCGACGTGCTTCCGCAAGACGATCAGATTGAGCTGGCAGCCTCCATTCTGGAGGCCATCGCCCAGGAGGAATCTTCGGGTGAAGCGCTTGAAGGTATGCTGTTGGCTTTGGGATACCTTGCCTATCGGATGCCACTTGACGGCGAGCTCTCGGACCTGTTGAGAACCATGGATGCTGGGAACAGCATTTTGGAAAAGAAGAAGGCTTTTCCTGATATGAAGTTGATCGATGAGGTTGGGAGCGAGTTGTTGGGTAGGGGATTGAATAAGCCCTAGACTAGAGAGGTGTGTATGGCGTTGGGTGATCGTGTCACGGAGGTGTTACTTGCAGTTACTGGAGTTTGCGTGTTGTCTAGCGTTCAGGCGTTTTTGCAAGGTGATGTGTGGTTCTGGCATACGGTTCGTTGTTCTCTTGGTTGTTGGTTACTGGGTCGCCCGTGTTGGGAATTATCGTTTTTAGAAACATGTCGCTCGGATGGCGGCGTCTTGGCCGCCGAATTTTGCATAGAAATATCGAACAAGAAGACGTCCACTCATGCGCGGTATGTACTCTGTTGTTTGTCTTCTTCGGCGTCCACGAGTCTCGAGATCCTGCTTACTTTTGTCACCAGCTTCGAACTTTGAGTGAACTTAAACTCTGCTTGACATCAAAATAACCCAGTACCGAAACCTGATCTGGACTTCCCCAACCCCAATGACGTACCACAGAGAAAGCGCGATCCAGTCTTGTTGATTTGGTGATCAAGCAACGGGAGCTGCCGTGGCAGGAAGAAAGACTCCGCCTGCCAAATGCACGTCAACAAACGGCCCACTAAACCCCTTGCAGAATCCAGCCCATCTTGGCATCGAGGTCCTGTGGTACACGATCTCTGGTAGGGCAGGTCCAAACGTACCTGCATCCCGAGCTACTTGCATCATCGAAATTCTGCTCCTAGCTCGCAGAATCTGGGGGGAATAAGCATTGAAACCTTTGAGGAGCAAGGTTTGTGAACTTTCCTGCTTTTTCTCTCCATCACTGCCCACTGAAGTCCCAGTTTTGCTCCTCAAGCACCTTCAGCACGTATCGCGTTACCGGTTGTTTCTACCTGACAGCACGAGCGCGAGTCTCCCTACGGTGGCCCAAGTGTGACCTAGGTCGTTTATAAAACTGGTCCAAGCTCCCATCTGCAGCCAGCTGTTAGCCATTTTATATCAACACCTCCACCACACTTACAAAATTCAATACTCACGCCCAGACCTTGAACTTTTGACTTCAACCTTTTTAGCTTCCTTCCTTCTTTCGCTTCTTCTTCCTTTTTTTTACTACCTTTTTTTTTTTTCTCTTTCCCTTTTTCGCCTTCGTCTTCTTCTTTTCCTTTTCTTCTTATTCTTCTCATCTTTTTCTTCTCGTTTTCTTCTTCTTTTTCTTTCTTTCTTTTTGGCCCCGGCCCGAGAAGGGGGAGGTGGGAGAGGGGGGGGGGGGGGAGGAGAGCGGGATCCATTTGCATTGTTACCTTACCCCAACTCAAAAATTTGGAGAACCAACTGCAGGGTCCATTTGCATTGTCACCCTTCTCTTCTGGTCCGGAAGCAATGAAGTAATGAAGCAATGAAGTAATGAAGCAATGAAGTAATGAAGTAATGAAGCAATGAAGTAATGAAGCAATGAAGCAATGAAGCAATGAAGCAATGAAGCAATAGGAGTTAATGGGAGTTAATGGGAGTCAATGGGAGTCAATGGGAGTTAATGGGAGTCAATGGGAGTTAATGGGAGTCAATGGGAGTCAATGGGAGTCAATGGGAGTCAATGGGAGTCAATGAGAGTTGCCGGGAGTTGAGGTGACGTTGCAGGAGACGGCTTATCAAGGTTATCTTAGCACAAGGATTTGGAAACCACTCCCCAGTGCAAGCCTAATGCTTGCAGCTGGTTAGACTTCAAGTTTTTAGAACTTTTGGATAAACGACCCAAGGCACACTTGGGCCACCGTAGTCTCCCCCGGATTCAGCGCTACTGCAGGACACCAACACCACATCCTTGGTTCGCCCTGGCAACTGCAACCCAGACGCCCCCCCCATTGCAGTGTAAACATTGGCCCGATCCCTGCTCCCTTGTCACCAAAAGCATATGAATGTGGAAGTTGTGCCGTGCCGTAGGGCGCAACGAGCCTTTCCCTTACACACGGCAGGTACCTAGTCACACAGCTTCCACTTACAGCTACCTCTACCTCTACCACAGCAGCAGCAGCAGCAGCAGCAGCGAAGTCACTACACCTAGGTGCCTCGACCTCACCTGCCTTTGTCAGTGTGGGTGGGCACCTCATCCAGGTTGGTGGTCTTCAATAAGTGGAAGCAGCAGCACCCCTCCCCAGCTCCCGCCCTACTACCTTACGACTCGATCATTCAAGGATAGCATCCATCTCTTACATGTTCAACCTTCTTCAACTGCGCTTTCGCAACACCATTGTGGATATCGAAGATACTTTATACGACATATCTTTGGAGCCGCGCCTCATGCCGAACTCCCTCGACGTCCACCAGCGGCAGACCCGCTCCAATGTCTCGACTCCGACTTTGCGTCCTCGAGATGATACGGCTTCGTCTTTCGTTTCCAAGGATCCCGGGGCAAATGTTCGGGTGGTGGTGAGAGTAAGAGCATTTTTGCCTCGCGGTAAGTTGGAAATCCATGTGTTTATTCCACCACCAGACACTGCTCACTCCTATGCTAACACGTTTGCTTATCATAGAACTCGAGCGCAATGCTAAATGCATTGTTGAGATGGACCCGGCAACAGAACGAACATCCCTTCTGGTTCCCCAGGAGACAGACTTCGCTAATGCTCGAGGTGCCCGGTCTCGCAGGGTACTGGAGGAGAAGTCGTTTACCTTTGATAAGAGCTTCTGGAGTCATAATACAGAAGACGAGCACTACGCGACACAGGAGCATGTCTACGACAGCTTGGGCGAGGAATTTCTCGATCACAACTTCGAAGGATACCACACCTGTATCTTTGCCTACGGTCAGACTGGCTCGGGGAAGTCTTATACCATGATGGGAACGCCCGATCAACCCGGACTTATCCCCAGAACTTGTGAAGATCTGTTCCAGCGCATTGCTTCCGCCCAGGACGAGACGCCCAATATCAGCTATAATGTCAAAGTCAGCTATTTCGAAGTTTACAATGAACATGTGCGAGACCTTCTCGCTCCTGTCGTGCCCAACAAGCCGCCATACTACCTCAAAGTCCGCGAATCTCCTACCGAGGGTCCATATGTCAAAGACCTGACCGAGGTTCCCGTGCGAGGTCTCGAAGAGATCATCAGGTGGATGCGTATTGGCGATAGAAGCCGCACAGTAGCCAGCACCAAGATGAACGACACCAGTAGCCGCAGCCATGCCGTCTTTACTATTATGCTCAAACAGATCCACCACGACCTAGAGACAGATGATACTACAGAGCGCAGCAGTCGTATCCGCCTTGTCGACTTAGCTGGCAGCGAGCGAGCAAAGTCCACCGAGGCGACTGGCCAACGCCTCCGTGAAGGGAGCAATATCAACAAGTCCCTAACCACTCTGGGGCGTGTCATCGCCGCACTTGCCGATCCGAAGTCAAGCGCAAGCCGCCCTTCTTCTCCCGTAAAATCCGGAAGAGGACGAACGCCAGGGCCAGCCAACTCCGTGGTCCCCTACCGTGACAGCGTTCTCACCTGGCTCCTCAAAGATTCCCTTGGCGGCAACTCCAAAACCGCCATGATAGCCTGCATCTCCCCCACCGACTATGACGAGACGCTCTCCACGCTCCGCTACGCCGACCAAGCCAAGCGCATTCGTACCCGTGCCGTGGTCAATCAAGTCGATGGCGTCAGCGCCGCTGAGCGCGACGCCCAGATTGCCGCCATGGCTGCCGAGATCCGCCAGTTACAGTTGGTTGTGAGCGACAGCCAAACCCGTGAAAAGAGCGCTCTCGACGCCGAACAGCAGCTCGAGGAATATCAAGCGCGTGTCCGAGGCCTGCAGCAGCTGATGGAGGAGAAGAGCCTGGTGGCCGAGGGCAAAATCCGGTCTCTACAGACGGAAAATGAAGCGTTGCGGTTGCATCTCAAGTTGGCCCTGGAGAGTCTTCGCAACCCTATCAAGGTGTCTTCATTCCCCACTACCTCGCTGGCCATGTCCGCCGGGGACTCGACCGTGCCGCTGATGGCCATGGGTGAGGTTAGTACCGCCCACGGCCGAAAGATGGAAAATAAGTTGGTGGACGACCCCTTCGTCGATAGCGGCAGTGGCGTCACTAGTGATGACGATCAAGGCCTCATTTATGGACATGATGATGATTATGACACTTACGAAGAAGAAGACGACGACGACGAAGATACAATTGATCTCAGCGAAAAGGCTCATGACATGAACGAGTATATGAGTGGTTTGCTCAAGGATTTGAGCATGTTTAGACGCAAGATCGGGGATGATAAGACGAGGTTTCTGGATGAGTTGGGCGTCAGGAAACCGCTGGGGGTGAGGACTAATATCATATGATGACGAAGTTGGTCTGGATTCGACGTGTTTTGGTGAACGGATTGATGGGATAACGCAAGCAAGCCAGGAAGGAGTTTACGGACGGCGTTTTACAAAGGTTGAACGTATGAGTCAACGAGTTTGGTCCTGGTGGCGTGGATCTATAGCTTGAGGAAAATGAGAAGGGCTTTACATGGAAGACGCAAAGGATAGGAAAGGGAAGGAAAGCAGGTAAAAGCCATGGCGATGGGTGGAGTTTGGCCTGGACAAGGTGCGGCGGTAGGCATTTGCTTTCAACTTCACATTTTCTTTCTCTCATCGTTGTCTTCATTATACACCGGAGTTATGTACAAGTTCTGGCTCGGCGTGGTTTCGGTTTCTCTTTGGCAATATCTGTATTTCTTAAACTTCTATTCCCCGGGTATATCGTTTTTCTGCGGTCAGTATGGGGCATAACAAGCATAATGCTCCATCAGGGACTTTTAAGGTCTAAATCCATCAATGGAACTTGATTGACATCCGAAACAAAAGAAGAGTATTCCCAGAACGACGTAAAGTGTATCCTCATTCATCACTCTCTCTATTCACGACAATGCCGAACTGAATAGATGAGTATGCGCCAGGACGGGCTGGTGACCGAAGCCAGGAAACTGGCATTATTGTAAAACAAAAACTCAATACGCCTCCTCCCCGTCATTTTCCTTACCCATTTTCCATCATCCCTATCTCCTAGAACAAGTGAAAGTACTCCAAACTAACGCCAAACTAATGCCATCCATTCCTGCATCCTTCGGTTCGTCCATCTAGGTTGTCCTGGGGAGTATCTGGAATCATGAATGAATATTTGGATCCCACTGCAAAGAACGGCAGTTGTTGCCATCCCCCACTACAGTGTCGCTTGCGGTGTGCACATGGCGTTGTGCTAAACAAGAGGAACAAGCGATGCCTGTGTACTGACAGGTTGCTTCAGAAGGTTCAACGAGCACGCCGAGGCATCGTGGTGGTGTGTCGAAAAACTGTATCTCGATCTTGAAGAGGAGGAGAGAAGCCTCTATTTTTTTTCTTTTTTTTGGCTCTAGTTACGCTTCTGGTAACTCTTCCTGGTGTTCTACTTCTCCTCATTCATCCGCCTGTTGATCCGCCTGGTTATTTACCCAGTCCTGGACATTCTTTTGCGACTCTTTAGCACCGACGCGGGTGCGAGGAATTAGCATCTTCCTGCGAGGGGCCCCGGGAATCTCGGTGTAATCGCCTGTCACAGATGGCTGGTCATCCACCCAGTCCTGGACATCTTGACCTTGCACAGGAGGGGAGGGACTGCCTTCTTTGATGGCGGTTGTCTTCTTTGGGGATGATACTTCCCGCGAGAAGGAGCCTGAGCTTTCTGCGCTGTCCGCAGATGCTTGTGTGTCTAAAGAGCCCTCCCTGGCATTTATCCTTTCCAGGATTGGAATCTTGATAATACGCGTCTCTCCTTCTGAGCTGCTGCTACCACTGGAGTTGGAGGAGGAGGAGGACGGCGCTCGGCGCTTTCGGTTGTTGTTGTTGGTTGTGTGCCTGACTTTAACCGGCTCTGAGATGAATGGCTCAGTATCGCTGTCGCCATCAGCAGCACCATTCCCGGCCAAAGGTTGCCCGTTGGGCATCACAATCTCCTTCTTTGGTTCCTCCGACTCCAGCACGCCCGAGTAGAGATTCATCTCGATGACCTGCGTGTCGACCTCCTCGTCATCATCGATCTCAATTCGAGCAGCCTTAGGGTCGGCTGCCATCAGCTCTTGCGTCTCGCGATTCGCACGGGCCATCTCCTCTAGAAAGCCGGGGAGCTTGCTGGCTAGCTCGGAGTTCCCAAGCGTGGAAAAATCAACGCGCATATCAGGCTTGCGGGCAGAGCCAGCCTCTTGGGCGGTGTGAGGGCGAAGGTCAACGACTTCGTCCATGGCGTCGTCCATCTTGGGCCGAAATGCCATGATGGTCATTTCTCAACAGCTTGGGGACCAGGGCAATGTCGTATACTGAAGTGAGGATTGGTGTGAGTGAGTGAACTGAGAAGGGGGTGAAATCGAAAGTTTCTGGAACGTATCGGCAAGAAATGTCAGTGGAAATTGTGGTGAAGTGGACAAAACTCAACGCACAGGGTTAGGGGAGCCCAAGTTGCATGACGTCGAACAATTGCTGGTCGAGACGTTCCTTTTCTTCAAAAATGTTGAAGTGTCACTTCTCGTAGCCGCCACGCTCGATCACAAACCGGGGGAGAGTATTTTCCATAACGGCTCGTGGGTGTCATGGTGAGATTGAAGGTGATCTGAACTTGGGCCTCAGCCCGCGGATGACAGAACTTCAAGTGGATCCATACTACCACGAATCCCGGTATCGCCCTGCCCGGTCTGCAGCTGCCGAATTGGATTCCCATGCTTCAGCGGGGTGCTCTCCTCGTTCCCAGCAGCGTTAGCGGAGAGGATTTCCACTAACAAGTTGAATAAAAAAGCCCAGTGTAGCCTGTTATGATGCTCATTAGGAAGCATCTCCAAATTTCATTTACGCCGAGGGAGATGGTAAAGCCGCACAGGTCATACCCGACATACTGTGTACATTGCCGTTCTAGCGTCCTCTAGGTAATGAGTCCGGTGCTATCACATCTACACGTACAGGCTACTATATTACCTCACACGCATTGATACATACCCTCTGTTGTTGTTATGAGGTCCGCTTTGCCCGGTACAGTGAGAGTTCCGCGTAGCCAAACACCGACTTCAAATTACCATGATATTACGCAGAATAGCAACAGTGTTCCAGATATACTACCGGCATTTAGGGAGTTTAAGTACAGCAACTTTTACGACGTCTTACCACCCAGACCAATGCTTTACATTAGGTAACTATCCCACATACGTACCCACAGATAGCTTTACTTATAGATGGGAATGCCGCAATCCTTTTTCATATCGTGGGATTTGGCACAGCGGCCTCGCTCCTCCGCACCCTCCACACAACTGATACAAATCTCGAAAGGACCCGCCGTTCGTCTGGGACCGTTGAAACGATGTCGAGCATGTGTGAGTGAGTATGGCTTGAGAGCCGGTGATGTGACGTCTGCCAGGGCGGCTGTTGGTGGTTGAAACCTGGGGAACCTGATCCCCTGTCGCCTCTCTGACACCCCTCGTCAGCTGAAAGGCAGTGATAGTGTTTCATCTCGTAGGTCCGGGACGACACAGCATCCAACTGATGGAACGCGCAGAGGTACGGTAGCGATAGCCGCCGGCTCATTTGTTTTATCGTCACCTCAAACTTATCCAATTCTGTCTCTTCATCTGTTCGTCCGATGTTCTAATTAGACCACATATCTAGATTCTTGAATCAACTCATCATTTGTTAACGGTAACAGCCCAATAAAGAAGCCAACCAGCGTTGGCCATCACATTCGACACTCACAAGATCACAGCAGCAAGCTGTCGCAGATTCCTACTATAGGCTCATAGCCCCTCCCCCTCACTTATTGCTTATGTACCTCTAGGGGTAAGGTAGCCACCCTCCTGAACCTACCCTCAGAAACACCACTCTCTCGGCCCTTCCCTTGTATTCTCCAGACATATATATTTATCCCTCCTCTCACTTAAAGTCGGTTGGAATCTGTGGCACCGTGGGTCATCATCATCAACCTCTGGCATCACCCGACTATCTAGAAAGACACCCCACTCGGCATCACTCACCTCCTCTTGAAACAATGTCATCAAGACCAGGTCTCTTCACGCGCGGCCTCTCCGGCCTGTCGCAAAGTAACGATGCCAGCGTGAGCTCGCCAGCTGCAGAGCGGGATGACGCGAAGCGCAACTTCCTCAAGACGATGCGTCCTTTGCCGACGCAGCATTACTGGAACATTTGGTTCGATAGGCATGTATTGAAAGTCTGTATGCATATGCAATGTGCAGTAGCTTCTAACACATTGCATCTGTACAGACCTGATAAGGACCAACAGGGCAAGTCCGCCGATGGTAGCTACCACTCGAACTTGGAGAAGCTCGGGTCCACGATCGAAAGCGTCCAGGATTTCTGGCGCTACAACAATAACATGCCCATCGAGAACATCAAGATGCGCGAGTCCATCTATCTGTTCAAGGCCGGATTCAAGCCTGTCTGGGAAGACCGCCGCAACATTCTCGGCGGTAGCTGGACCTTCCGCGTCCCCAAGGCCAACGGGGCTGATTTCTGGACTCGCGTGCAGCTCCTTGCTATCGGAGAGGAGTTGCAGGATGTACTCGAAGAGGGTAAGCTTCATATTATTCCCTAGCTTCTACCTTGATTTGGAGAGTGACCCCAGTTTTGACAAAAAAAAAACTAATGAAAAAAAAAAAAAGGTGACCAAATCTGCGGCGTAGGCCTCTCAGTCCGCTTCAACGCCCACCTGATTTCCATCTGGCACCGTGACGCATCCAAGCAAAAGTCCGTTGACGCCATTCTCCAATTGGTTCTCACCAAGGCCATCCCGGACGACTTTCCCCCACTCAAGCCGGATAACTACTTTTACAAGAAGCACTCGGACCATGCGGGCTTCAACCCTTCGCCGGAGATGCAGGCCGTTCTCGATTCGCAAAAGGCGAGGGAGCAGCATGCTGCCGCTGTTGCGAAGGCTCAGGCACAGGCGGCCCAGCAGACGACGGCCCAAGAAGGGGGTCAGAGCCAGCCGGAACCACCCCAGATTGTTGAGGTGCCGCCTTCGGGCGAGGCATAAGCTTGGATAATAAAATTTGACCGTCGTTGTCAAAGGCGACGACTTAATCAATAGTAAGGCTGTTGCTTTGTGGGGGGTTTATGGACAAGGAAAACGGAGACAAATGCAAGGATGCATCCGAACAGGAAGAAAGAAAGAAGAAAGAACAACAACAGAGACGACGTAAACTGAATCCTGCGGGGGAAACAGTTACCAAGCAACAAAACCGAAATGTCCAACTACAAGATTCAAATTTGTCTGATTATACGGGAGGGTAAAGTTGGTTAAGATCTGCATTGTCTTGGGCGTTGGATCAGTTAGTGTATTAGTATGGGGGTACGCTTCTTGAAAACTGTTTCCAGAGATCCCTCAAGATAAAGTCAGTTACCTGTATCTTGGCTTTTGTTGTTCCCACATGTCATTTGCATGGAGCCTCTCCAAATGCCGAGGGTGAAAGGACTGTAAAGTTTGATAAGCATTATTAACTCAGCCCTACCAGCTACGAGGTTTTTCCTTGGTCAGCGAAGCATAAATAAATTCGCCTGGTAGGTATATCCTCCCTCTCTAAGGCCTATATGCACATCCAAACTCCCACCTCTTGTCTAACATGGGCACCCATGGAAACAACCTCCACCCGTCACAATGCCTTCTTCCTCTCCTCCACCTCCCTCCTAGCGACCCTCTGCTCCTCCCATTTCTCCCACCCAGCCTGCGGCAGATCCTCCTCAACAACCAGGTCCCTGACCCGAAACCACCTGACAACGGGGAAATCCAAGATCTGCCCCAGCAAGCCCGACTGCCGCACCACGTGCGTGACGACAAACCATGCAACCGCGCATAGCGTTCCCGCCCCGCAGCCCACCAGCACCTGCTTCTCCGTGTGATACCCCAGGTAGGTGCGGCTCCACGCCACAGCGCCCGCGAGCACCAGCGCCCCCAGGCTGGCGACGAAGCGGTGGGCGAAGGACCAGGGCTCGTGGGCATAGCGCTCGAGGTCGGTGGCGCTGTCGGTTAGGGTCTTGAACAGCGACCCATTCCCGCTTCCATTTGTAGTAGTAGTCTTCACGTTCGTAACCTGCTTCTTCCTTTCCCTCTGCTTCTGCTTTTGTTGTTGCTGTTGTTGCTGCTCCCTCGGTGTATGCCTCGCCAACAAAAACAGTCCCAACGCCACTGCCCAAAATGACACAAACTGCGCATGGCTGCTGGGCATCCCGTAGCCCTTTCCTCCCGTCGAATGTATCCTGGCCGGTCGTTCCTCTTTGATCAGGCGCTTGAGCGCAAAGTTGGCGGCCTCGCAGGCGAGCTGGCCGGCGAACATGAGGATCACTTCGGCTTCGCGGGTGGACCAGATCAAGGTCGCGTAGACGACACAGAGCGCTTGCGGGACGAGAGCGAGCCAGGCGCAGAGGAGGGAGATGGGGTCGTCTGGGTTCTAGAAGTTGGACAGAGAGAGGTTAGCGAACCGTAATGTAGGAGGAATCGGGCGCGATAGAGGAGAGGAAGCTTGGAACGTACGTAGTATACATGGGTCAGGGACAGTGAGGCGAGAGGTGTCACGTTGTCGGCCATGACTGCGATCTAGGAGGGTACCGTAGGTTACGCACAGAGAGTGCGTCTTGGGTGGTCAGGTAGGTGGGTTATAGGGAGATTAAAAATCGCATTTGAGTAGGTGTGAGAAACTAAAATCTTGCGGTATCTCAACTTGGATATAGGACCAAAGTATGTACAAGTGACAGCCGGAGCCGAAAAGGTAGTGACGGCTTCAATTCTGGAAGATCCATCGATGTGTTGTTGTTGTTGTTCGAAAGCTGGCGGAAGATGCAATACCACTACGTAGAGGAGTAAACCCTGGCCAATCGGGGGCTTTCGAAGCGGAGCCAGCCCGTTGGAGATGGCGTTGTTCTGGGCTATTGCGGCAGCAAATGGCAGTTAAGACGCGACCCTGTCGACCTACCATTTTAGGCCTGTGCGCTATCAGGTAGCGCTGTCCGTTGATTTGTCAAGTGAAGAAGGGGACACCCACAACACGGCATCGGCAGGCGAGTCATCTTCGGGGACGGGGACCCGATGGCGGCGAATCTCCGTCACTCGACAGTCAACGACCATCAACCTCAAAATTGCTCTCGCATTCGCGGGGCACCGACAGTGGAAAATAAGATATCAACACTACGGATTCGCCTCCCTTGGCTCCAAAACTCAACTGTACCTACGGAACATCCACGTGGACACTGGTGTACGATTATTGAACATGAAGGGCTTTCCCATCTGCTTCTGACAAATCTACATTTTCCCTTCTCGTCTCTTTTAGCTCTTTCTCTTGGCATTCCATCTCACCAAAATCCGGACTTGGACTCTCTCACTCCAACTACCTAAAGAGACCTTGAACTCCTACACCCTCATCCATAACTCACAGATCATCATTAAGAGCAAACCCTACTGCATGGCTTTTCAGCTCTATTCCGCATACCGAACCTCTCTTTTCTCTCAGATCTGCTACAAGTCGTCCAGGTAGCAGCACGGGTGGGCCACGTCAACCAACCAAAACACCAAAAGATATATCTCCAAGTCTTGGCACTACATTGCGTATCGATCGATGGCCTCTTTCAACTACGATGACTCCGACAGCCCCCGCGATACTGAGCTCAGCTCCCTTGTAGCGATTTACCCTGAGATCCAGCATCCTCGATCAGACGACCCTTACGCCATCGCCATCGATATCCCCGTTAACCCCTCCAAGCCAGTTCTCGTCTACTTTCCCGCTGCTGCGGATTCAAACCCGGACCCGAGGGCTCAAGGAACCCTTCAGCAGAACGGAGCCAGCCACGTCAATGGATCTGCGAGCGGAGGTCCTTTGAATGGTACGGATCGTGTTGGGGGAGCAGGCTCGGCCGAAGGCGCCGGCGCTGGAGCTGGGGCTCTTGATCGTCACGAGGTAGCACACTTGCCTCCTGTTCATCTGGAAATCATCTTCGGGCCCGACTACCCTGCCGAGAAACCGCCGGTCATTACTATCTCCGCGGATCCCCCATGGCTTTCGAAGGATACCATCAAGCGACTCGAGGACGATGGGCCGCGGCTGTGGGAAGAAATGGGTCGTGATATGGTTGGGTTCACGTACATTGACCATATCCAGCAGGCAGCCGAGAACGTATTTGAGCTTGTGGACGAAAAGGGAACCCTGGAGGTTGACCCGCAGCATAGGATTGCTATTATGGATTATGATATCCGGGCGCGTCGGGCGGCGTTTGAGAAGGAAACGTTCAACTGCATGGTGTGCTTAGGTATGTGCAAATCTGCCACCTTTAGTCAACAAAAGGTTTACTAACACGCAATACAGATCCCAAGAAAGGCTCTGTCTGTCACAAGATGATCGATTGTGGGCATGTTTTCTGCGTGGAGTGTCTGCAAGACTATTACAACAACGCCATCAAAGAAGGCGATCTCGCCTCTGTCCGCTGTCTAGCCCCCAACTGCACCAAGGAGCGCGAACAAGCAGCTGTCTCGTCTTCAGGGAACAAGAAGCGGAAGAAGCCCAAGACGTACATCAGCCCGAGCGAACTTCTACAAATCCCGCTTGACCCCGAGACCGTGAAGCGCTACGTTACTCTCAAGTACAAAACCGAGCTCGAGTCCGACAAAAACACAATCTACTGCCCGCGCCAATGGTGTAACGGAGCCGCTCGGTCCAAGAAGCACAAGAAGCCGCAAGGGCTAGAGCTGAACGAACACGATGAGGACGAGGAAGAAGAGGAGGAAACCAGCGGTGTTTCTAAGCCCTACAACGCGACCGACCTCCTGGCCATCTGCGAAGACTGCAACTTTGCCTTCTGCTCCCGCTGCCATCAGTCCTGGCATGGCGAGTTTGTCCGGTGCCAGGCACCCCGAAAGAATGAAGAGCTCACAGCCGAGGAAATCGCTTCACTCGAATACATGAAGTTGCACACCACTCCCTGCCCGACATGTGCGGCACCTGCCCAGAAGACGCACGGCTGCAACCACATGATCTGCTACCGGTGCCAGACGCACTTCTGCTACCTCTGCTCAGCATGGCTAGATCCAGGTAATCCCTATCAACACTTCAACGAGATGCCCGGCGGCAGGATTACCGGGTGTTATCAGCGCTTGTGGGAGTTGGAGCAGGGGGATGGCGACGATGTCGGCTTAGGATTCGAAGGCGGTGCCGGTGCTGCTCCCCCAGGTGCTGGCCGTGCTGGTCCCGCAGCAGCAGCAGCCGCAGCCGACGCACCCGAAGCGCCTCCAGGGTTTGAGGGCCTACCGGAGCAACGGCTTATGGAGCTGCTGATGGCAGACATGGGGGAGAGCGACGATGAGGAGGACGATTTCGGGGGCCCGCCTCCCTTTGGTGATAGAGAGCTTGATAGGCAACTTGCCCAACGTATCGAAGCGGAAGCGCAGAACGGTGCAGGAAGAGGTGTCGGTGAAGTCGCGATTGCGCGCGAAGGACCGCTCGTCCTAAGGATAGACGGAGGCAGAGGAGGTGGAGGTCGCAATCAGCCGGCAGCAGGTCGTGGCCGTGGAGGTGGTGCTGCTGGCGGTGCTGCTGCTGCTGCCCCCAATGGCCCTGCCGCAGGTGGCGGACGTGGAGGACGAGGTCGGGGAGACAATGCCCGAGGAGGACAAGGGGCAGGGGGGGCAAATATTCGGGGACAACATCAGAATCGAGGAGGTGCCCCGAACAACCGGCACAATAACCGTAACAACCATCCGAACCACAACGGCGTCGGTGCCGGTGCGGCCAGAGGAGGACGAAATGGTGGTGGTGGTGTAGGAGGTGCGGTCAGGGGTAATGTGGGAGGTAGGGCGAGGCCCAATCCTAACGGTCCAAGAATGGACTTTGATAATCCCGATAATGTACAGGTCAACGTGCCTGACGGCATACGACTCGATCCGCAGCAGGAGGCGTGGATTAGGCAGTTTGTGCACCTGGCGCTGGAAGATCAGGAGGACCTGCTTTTCGATGATGATGACTGGTAGGTAGTCAGTCACCGTCATTCGGCGGCCGAAAGGAAAGATTTGTACAAGGTTCATGATTAGCATCAACTACAGTTTGTACAGCGGAGTTGAACACAGTTAGTGGTGTTTCGTTGGCTTTCATTAGCGGCATATGGGTACATCGGAAAATGATAGAATATGGATCAGCTACCCACTCTTTGTATATATCCTGATCCCAACAGGAGTTCTTGAGAAATCAAAATGAAAGCGCACATATGTATTAGCATTACCGAATTCATCATCACCATCAGATGTATGCTCTTGTTGACTTGGACTTTGTTACAATACCTGTGTGATCGAAACTCATCAGCCGTATGTATACAATTCTTTCGAGAAGAGAGACACCTCCCTCCTTAATATCCCCAATTCTATTTACGTACACCTACCATTCCAACGCCTTCTCATCTTCTCGGTAATCCTCCACAGGACCTCACTCTCTGCATATTTCCCGAACCGAAGCTGGGAAAAGTCGGGTCGTGTTACATGACTATTTACATCTCATGACCTTGTGTCCTTACATACCCTTCTTTTTTTTTTTTTTTTTTTTTTTTTTTTTTTTTTTTTTTTTTTCCACCAATTTCATCTCTGAGTACCGTCCTTGTGGGTGTGAGGAATCTACACTTCTACGTTTAATATGTCCGTACTGTTGGTCTTATTTCAGGAGTTGGTTTTTATGATCTTATGGTCGTTGTTGCAGTCAGCTTTTGTCAGTAGGTAGCTCTAGGAACATCAGCGTGCCGCTACTATTCGACTTGGGCGGAGAGGATAACCGCCTGCCACACAAGGCAGTCCAAGTCTGAACACGGAGATCAAATGATAGTCCAAACTGTGAAAGCGATCTACCAGCTCAAGTGAGTGATGCGTTCATGCTAGCATTGGTGTCCGTGACCGCGGATACCTCAATAACGAGTGTTCCTGTTTTCCGGTTATTGTCTTTCGTCCATATCCCAACCTTTTTGATGGACGACCATGAACGTGCCCATCTATCTTTATTGGATCTCCAACACACTATTGAAGAACATGTGGTTCGCTGGTGGAACAAAGAAGCAGGAAGATGGATCAAGAACACCATCGAAGTCCACTACAGTACCAACATCAACATTCCACACGAGCGCGAGCGCGACCAACGCCAACGCGGCGCTGTAATTCTAGTTTAGTTTGAATGGCTTCCCAGCCGCCAGCCTTTTCTGCACGATAGTTTGGTTCAAAACGGGATGGCTAAACATCGGGTTCTATACATAGCATATCTGTATGTCGTCTACCTTGTGTCGGCCTGTAAGACTGACTAATCTGCTTTTTTGTTGTCTATCTTGAATATGGGAGTTACATACCATGTCTGCTGTTAGCATTTTTCCCCATTCTCTTTCATGCATCTACATATGAGTAGTATATGAACCTTTACCCCCTTGTCTTCTTCCCTTTCCCTTAGCCCCCCCAAGTCGCAGGCTAAGGGGAAAAAAAAGAAGCAGTGTGATAGACGTACATACATAAAGAAGCCCACATGATATCAATGGCATACATACATGAACTGACATGGCATTAACATTACACATGCCATCACGCAGGAGAAGTCTGGAAGCGAGGCGCGAGGCGAGGCGAGGCGAGGCGAGGCATACCCCAACGAAAGGGTAAGTGGAAGAGAAAGGGAAGTTACGCTTGCTTTTTTTCAATTTCGGGATTTGATGGTGGGCAAGTACGAATAAGCAAATGGCCTTGCAAGGAAGGCCGGGGGGGGGGGGGGGGGGGGGGTGAAGAGGAGGAAGCAGAGGTAAGCGCGGCGTGGGTAGATATTGGTTGTGATTTTTATATGGAGTGTTACCAGATGTACAAATAGCTACAGGATTTACATACTTGAAGAAGTGTATGATATTTCCTTCTGGTCACTTATTCCTCTTTTTTGCTTGATCATGTACGTACGTTGAAACCGTTTCTGCAATCATCTTGGTGGTTGTAGTTGTCGTGGTCGCCTATCTGGTGGTATTATCTACCTACCGGCTTACCTCTCTGAGTCTGGGCGGACTTTCTTGCTCCCGGTCTTCTTTATGTACACCAGCAACTAAATAGAATATGAACTAGGTAGCAGTCACCTAGCCGAGACCCTCGCCAAGAGAGGAGATACTTCTAAGAAAGGCAGGAGCTTATAACTACCGCGATGAACGCCTCGCTGTGACCTCTATCGGCAACATACTTCCACTTTCGTGTTCAACAATCTGCGTTGGTAGTAGTAGTAATAATTGTTAATCCCATATCATTTCCGAGGAGGGACAACCACTTGAATCGAGGCCTTAGGTACCTCTAGGTAGAGGTAGTCAAACGTGTCCCGTTCACGTTGTAACTCAAACTGACTGACAGTCGCCTTGTCTTGCAAGAACGACATAACTGTTGCCGTGACAGTGCCATAGAGACGGATCATGACATGACACACGTATGTACATACCGTCTCATCCCGTCCGAATTGCACGCCGTTGCACCCAGCCAGTGTATGATTGCGGGTGCGGATGGATAACCTGCCAATTCGCAACGCTGCGGCTTGCGGGCTGTTCCCATCCATCGCAACGAAGAGGGAACAGGAGCAACCCTAGCAATGCTTGCTGCCATGTTTTGTTCTGCCATTAGTCCCCTAGCTAAGCTTCGTTCCATGCTTGAACGGGCTGGCTGACTGGCTGACTGTCGTAACTGTGACAGAAGTCGAGGGGATGGCAGAGGCGAGGAAGAGCAAGGAGACGCGGAGTGTCCTGATTGTGCGTGTGACATCCCCATATCCACTCACGAGTCATACTCTTTCTCAGACTCGCCTCGCAGCCAGAAACGATGGGTGATGTTTGGTGTATTGCAACCACCCTCCTTATCCTCTCAGCCTCCCCCCCCTTTCGCTATGTCTCCATCCATCCATCCACCTATAGCCCATAGTCCCCATACAACCATCCATCACCACCCACCATCCGATCCGACCCCTCTCCCACCCAAAGCCGTTGCCCATCCTTGCCTTTCCTGTCATGCCGCCTGCAGTCGTAGAGGTTCCCCGAGTCCTTGTTGGGGTCCGTGTGCGTACATACTACCCTCTCTTGTTCTGTTTTTGGTTCCTGTAACCACCCTCATGCATTTTCCTCCGGTACATAGCAAGGGACGCTTGTGCGGTACAAGCGAGCTGGTCTCTTGGGTCTCGATCATCACTAGCCAGGTTAAAAAGTAACCTTGAGAGAGAGAAAGGGGAAATGATCATGCCGATACAAGCCAGACCAAAAGCAGGAACGGTGACGCCCTCCCCCCACACAAAACCCAGTTTCTACCTAGTTTCCCTGTCTGTCTGTCTTTCTTTTTTTGGAGTTCCCACCGTGACATCCAGGTTGCTCGGACGATTCACGCTTCAACCCCCCACTGAGCTAGCATCTCGTCACAAAGGCTTGATGCGACAAGAAGGGGGCTTGTCACCGGCAGAACAACCCCTGACAAGACCGGTTCCGTTTGATTCTCGGCGATGGTGGTTACATCAATAGTGTGTACCCCATCAAGCTTCTGGAGATGAGCAGTGTCAAGGGCAGTTATGTCGACAGACCGCCCGAAAGAACTGGGACCGGTGTGCTTGTGTGTGTGTTCTCGGTCTCTGAACACGCCTGCCTGATGTGTCCAACTCGAATCTTACTCTTGCCCCGCTGCGCATAAGAATATCTCATCGCACACCGTTGTTGTGAGGCCATTCCATACCGGCTTTCCGAGAGCCTTATCCAAAGGAGAAAGGGAAGGGGGGGGGTCCGCCCCGTCGAGGGTGTCATTCCGTTTCAAGCAAAAGGGAAAATCAGAATGGAGAGAATGGTAGGGTGGTATCCAAATGGATACTATGGTTTGAAAGGTCAGCCAGAAGGGATGACCGTGCTTGGCTCTTCAACGCTGACAGACGCCAGGGGCTATTACTGTGTAGAGTCGTCGCATTTCGGTAGCTGCTTTCCGCAAGCGCAATTCGAGAACCCAGAGGATGGCCCCGGAACCCTGCTGCTGGCGGGGATGGGACGATCGGAAAACGGTCGCAACTTCACCGCTAACGCTAGTAGTGTGTCTCCGTACCCATCACGCTATAGCCCAGTATAAGCCCCTAAAACCCCTTCATACTCGGCAGCTGAAGACTTTTGCCGAGAATGAAGAAGAGCAAAGACAACGAACAGAGTACACCGAACTCTCTAGGACTCGGTTGAGAAGCGGCAAGCAGTTAAACGTTAGCCATGCTGGGCTCAGGAATGAAACATGGTTCAAGTGACTGAAGCTCAGCCGGGTGATCATGGAGCTGCGACACTAGTCGCTCCCTATCATGAAGTTGACCAAAGCTTTTGGTCCGAGATCCGAGAGTTGAAACTTCGCGGAAACGGTGAAACAGCTTGGCTAGACATCACAGAACTATTGGGTCGACGGACGGAGTTGGACCGAACGCACGGTGATATCGATGCACGTGAAATGAGTACTATCCACCCAAAACCAGTCAGGCGATGACCAGAGCAAGAGTACACACAGGCTATGTTTTTGGGAAACTCCTGCCGATGTCGTGACAGGAACACCAGCATGCCGACAGCCCGCAGAACACAGTATGTAAATTTTGCAGCAACCTGTCACAGCAAGGACAAGGGCTCGACTATGGTCGTAGTTAAGGCCTTGGCTGCTGGTTTGGGGGAGCTGGGGAAAGGGAAATGAGAAGCGGAGAGGTTAGGATATTGGACCGGAGAGCCAGCCACAAAGCCACTTGCCAGTGTAGAGAAAGTAGAGGGCGGACGTTGGTTGGCAGCCAGGAGGCAGCGTTGCACTTGCACCCGTCCTTGACAATTGAGAATGTCAAGATCGATGATCCCACGTTGTTGTAGATCTGAAAGGTAGTAGTTATCCCCGGCACTGGCCAGTACGACATGGAAATGTAGCAACTGCAAGAGCCCAACGCCGGCGATGGGACAGAAAGGTCGAGTCCTTATCCTCACTTTGACACTCTACAAACTCGAACCTGTTGAATGTCAGACCGGAGTAGAGCCACTGAAGAAGCGAATGAATGCTTGAAGAATCAAGAAGTGGGTACGGTTGACATGAGCCATTGCCTATGCGTTGAAGCTCCGTCGTTGTCGTTTGTCAATGATTTCGGGTCCCATGTCGTTACACTTTCAGATGACGTTTCCGAATTCCCAGGCCGTACAATGTTGGGCTCGAGGAAACACCCAAGGCAGCAGGGGCAGCAGTTCGTCGTCTGTCCTCAGCTCACTTCTGAGTGGGTCAATGACCCATCCGAAAGGGCTAGGCGCCGGAACAACGGCAACAGAGACGACAACGACACATCATGCACTTGTATCCTACTTTGCAGTATTTGCTGCTATCTCAACCCTTGAAGCTCACTTGGTCTGGGGAGGGAGCTTACTTTTCGAAAGGAGCCATTTGTTGAGTGAGGCTCAGGTCTGGTTTTCTCCATACTTGGCCTCTGCTGATGGCCGATGCCATGGAGTGTCCTCATGGACCGAAAACCTGAAGAACGAAATCAGTCAAAAGCGGAAGGTGAGTCGAGAATCGGAGGGCGCCACACCTTGTTCTGTTCTCTTCGCACTTTCATTGGCTGGTAAAAGTATCGCGTCGCTGAATCGGCCCTTCCAGGCTAAAGTCGGGCGGCTTTGGAGTCAACTCCATGTAATTTCGGGACCCATCTTATACGGGCTGCGGGCGCCGGAGAGGCCCCGGATTCGCTGGGATGAGGTGGCGTCCCGCAATGGAAGTGAGCACCAACATTGTAGTCGTAGGTCTACACTGTTCAATGTCTTGAGTGACAGGAAGCTCACCTTGCCATGCTCGGTTTACTGCGCTAGCTCTGTTGAATGCTGCTGTTGTAATTGTCCAATTCGACAGAAACAGCTAAGCACGTGGAAGCCTGACGACGGATTTCAGACAATGTTCCAGCAAGCGAGCGCAGCGCCACCGAAAATCGGTTCGTCTTCCAATCAGTTAGTTGTCTTACTTGAGCGTCAAGTTTCGATGCAGAAAGTTGTTTCAGAGGGCCAAGAGCGAAAAAAAAAAACAAAAAAAAAAACAAGAAGCTTGCGTGGGCCGTGATGTGCAATACATGTCACGGTGTACTCGAAGCTGGCTGGTGTCGAGGTGGCCATTGCACTGCCAAACAGCGATTTGGAATCAGCCCAGCAAGGCACTATACAGTGACAGCTTGGAATGTTCTTTCCGCTTTCCAGAACTTTTTCCCTTGTGCCAAGGAGAAACATCACTGCATGGTATTGAAATCGAGGGCTACAAAGTCGATAGTAAGATCCAACGCCTTTCAACCCACAACCTGGCAATGTCATGTCCGGCCGCGGACATGCATCTTTCTCATGTGAGTAATCATGTGTGTGACAACACCAATAATGTCTGTGTGGGCGCCTGCAATGCTGAAGTTGGGAAAGGGTCGTTGTATTACCCGTGATTGCCGTGGTAAAATGTTGTGGAGGGGCGGGAGAGCACAACTCTAGAGCACGTCTAGCTTGCTGGTTCACCAGGGCGGCAGATGGCTCACTGGCTCATAGATTTGCAGATGTGGTTATCGACGCCTAGCGTTCCAGTCTCCTTTAGAAATTCTCCGGACCTTGCCTGTCTGAGCCCATCGTGGGTACCCTAAAGCAGGTATGTAGTCGTAGGATAAGATATGTGGTATGTAGGAACATGACCTCTACAAAAACCTCTCAGTCTGCTATTTCCGAGGTTGAGCCTTGGGGGGTAGATGTACCAACATATGCCTGCTGATATCATAAGCCCAGTTTTGTCGTTTTGGTGATTTGCAAACCTCCTGCGAGGGCCACCGGTATGAATTGTTGTGAAAGACATGCGTATAGGTCAAGCCCAACACTGCCTGTACTGAATTCGGGAATTGTACTTCTTTCTCGAGCCAAAGGTTATGGTACTATGTAATGGGACCTTCCGTTGAAGAAACCCACAGCTAGATCTGACGAATCACAATTTGAACAGTATTTTGCAGGTGAGCGAAGAAGTCCAAGTACATAGGGGGATAAAATACCGGGGTACAAGAAATCCTGCGACCCCTCTCAGGGTCATGCCGTCAGATTATCGTGCTGCATCGCGGTTTGAATGATCCAGCAAAGATAAAGAGGGTCGTTGCGCTTCGGCCCATTCTACCCCCCCCCCTGGCGATGAACGACGAGGTAGCGGAAAATAGCGGCAGGAAAGACTTTTCGATTGAGCCGTGGTTCCACGGTGGATACAGCGATCATCATCTGAATGGAGCCTTCTGCTCGGAGAGGGCTGCTGAAATGGGTCTAGGCCAATTGATCCTTGTCGACAGGTTTGCAGTAAACCATCTCCCAACCGCAAGACTCTTGGATGATGGCAGTGACTGGCATTTGCTGGGTTTTGCGACGTGATGTTTTCTTAGAATATCCCTCGGCCCAACAGAAAAGGCAGCCTAAAAAGGGTCGATGTTCTATATGGCTTGCTCCAAGGAATCGGTGTTTGTTAGACCGAGTAATGTTCGCGGCTCAAGTTGGGTCAAATCAAATTTGGTGTAAGCGACGGGACGCATAGGACCAGATAAGGTGTCTAGAGGTATCATCTCAATTTCACACTTGGTGGTGATGTACGGTAAGCATACTGTATACAGCATGACGGAAGAAAAAGCGTGGCTCCTCGTTGGTTTCCTGAAAGTGGATTCCGGGGAGCTTCTGGCTGGCAAGAGGATTTTCCCGTCGTTTGCCCTCCTTGGACCGTTTAACTGTCTCCATCTTCCGGAGCCCTTCGTCCATCCAGCAGGCAGCAAAGGGTATCAATGCAAGAACATCGACTTTTTGGTGGGCCAATGTTTCGGCACCCCACACGGAGCCAAGAGAGGGGGTCCGGTGTCAGTGTTATACATAGTAAAAAACCAATGATGATGCGGAAACGCAACTCCGCGACTCTGGCAGAGTGTTATGTATATGTGACGGTTGGATACCTTGACAAATTACACCGAGCAAGTCTATGAGCAGGACGTGGCATTCTATGGTGTATGTACATACACTAGATATCTCTACGTCTCCTCCACAGCGTGGCCTTGGAGTAACAGTAGCACGATCTTTGCCGAGGAATGTATCCCATGGACGCGGTTTGTGACATCGCTGTCGGGTGACAAAAATCGTCCGAGGGACAAGTAGCTCCACGTGAATGTGGTGAGCATTGCATTTTGGGTGGTGACACCAAACGATACTCTCACACTCTGTGGCTGCTGCAATGCGTACGGCGTGCATCGCGCGGAGAACGTGTGAGAGCGAACTTGGAACGCACAGGAGTTGTCGTTTGGTTTTGGCCATATTACGGCACATGCAGTCATTACATATACCGGTTGTGTTAAGATAAAGAGCAATGGCGATAATCTCGGTATACAGTTTGAGTGGAGGGTTGTTTGACTTTGACCTCTATTCACCGGCAAAGTAGTTCGAGTGAACAGATAATCTGTCGAACAATTTTTTTGGAAAAAAAAAAGTTTACTTGGGGGTTAGCGGTGGAGTCTTTTGCTAACCCCCTCTTATAAAAGAGGGGGAAAATTTTCTGTGGGACAACCGTTTAATTTGGGACAAGCGCCGATCGGTACCATACACAATCGGCTGTTAACGCTGCGCAAAACTACTTTTTGATATTGTGCACACCGGTAATATAACTATACTCAAACTCGCTATTTCTAACTGCCGACTCGTACTCTATACTTTAAAGTTGTAAAAGTAAGTAGTCTGTATATATCTATAGATTAATAGAGGTTAACCTACTATTGCGTAGTAGATTTTGATAAATATTTTATTGAAATGGGGGAAGCGCCTGCTAGCTACTGCGGCGCCCGTATGTATTTGATTGTTTGCGACTATATTAAGCGCCTCGGTGAGCGTTTTAAAATATTATATAAACTACTAATTATTAGGGAGATTACTATTATTACTAGGGAATTCTATATATTTATTTCTCGCTATATTAAATTACTAGTTAAATACCGCAAATTAACTATTTCATTGCAATTAAGAAGTTGCCCCTATATATTAATAGCCATCGAGGAGGATGTTATTATATTATACGTAATATTTTACTTCTAGGGACGATTCCCTATATTATATTAAATAGTTATTAGCGTAGTAAATTAGTTATAATTATTACGGAGCGTTTTAGAGATTTATAATACAATATAGTTAGCGAGCTTCCTTAAAGACTATTTAGAGTTGAAGACTACGATTTATTATACTATTAATATTAAAAGGAAGTTTTGGGAGTTGAATGAAAATTCTATTAATAAGTGGTTCGATAACTATGAGGCTATAATTAAGAAGTATAATATTATTGGGAGTAACGTTTGGAATTGTAATAAAATAGGGGTAAAATTCAGTTGTATAGCGGGCAGGTGTATAAGGGTAATTATATTTAAGGATTTAGTAAAGTAAAGGGTAAGTTAGTATATTACTCTACCAGTAAATTTGTATAGGGGTAAATACTTATTATTTATTATAATTAGAAATTAATAATATTATTAATTGAAAGTCGGCTACCCTTATAGTTAATATAAATTTAATTAGTAAAATTATTCTTATTTATATAATATTTAAAATAAATTTAATAGAGGACTTTATTATTAACGACTTTAACAATATTATTCGGTTTACTAAATTACCAATTAACTTTTTAAATACCGATTTTACATTCGATTAGTTAAAGTATTTCAATTAATATTCCTTCTATTCGTCTCCGACGTTTACAAAATTAAAGGAGGAGGATAGTTATAAATTAGGAGATGAGGGGTTTTCTTTTTAAGATTAATTTAAATATAATTAATATAAGGTTAATTATATTAGTAGGAAATTCGATAATTTAAGTAACGGAGTAGGGTTGAAAAGGTTATACCGACTAGTCTACTATTTATTAATTATCAATAGGTTTAGTAGTTATTGTAGTATAGAAGTTAAAGAATATATTAATACTTTTAATATTATATTGATAGTATTGCCTTCTTATTTAATTTATATAATGTAATTATTTAATATTAGGGTATTTTCGTTCCTTAAAGTTTATTATTAGAAGGTATTGCGGTAGTTCGTTTAATATAGAGAGTTTAGTTTTATTCGTATTATATTTATTAGAGAGTTCGAGGTTCGCTTCCCCCCTTATACCTTTATTTCGTATCCCTACTAACTATAGTATTCCTAATACTTTAATATATCCTTAATAATAGTATAACCGAGTATAATATCTTTAACGGGTTCTTTAATACTAATATATAGCTAATTAATTATATAAGAATTTTAATATAAATTTGAGTAAAGTAATTTAAGAAAACTAATTCCGCTTTACCCTTATTACTCCTTAAAGAGGACCGCTTTTAAAAAGCTACTAAAGTTATTACCTATATTAAAGATAAATACTACTATACGTTTAGTTCGCTAACGCGTACCTATTATTACGCCGTTAAAATTGTAATTTATAAAGCGCTGTTAATGTATAATACTATATAGGAATATAACCATTAAAATTGAGAGAAGGCGGTTAACTTTGATTGTAAGATAAAGAGACGGGTATATAAAGTGTTAAGGGAGGGTGAGGTATTAAGTCTTTTAAAGGGGGATTTTAATTAATGTATTATTGAGAGGTAGTAATAAGAGTGGTTGGTTGAGGAGAAGAGGTAGTTTATAGCCGTTAGATTATATAATAAGAAGATTTAAAAGTAGGTTTACAATAATTGGGTTAAAGATTCGGTTAACGGTAAGGGTAAGGTTATATGGAGAGTTTACTTTGATAATTGGAGGAAGGAGTAGTTGAAGGATGGGTATATACTAATTTATAAAGAGGATATATTTAACGAAAGGGAGAGGGATAAGGAGGATGGGGATAGGTTATTTATATACGATACGGTTAGTATATTAGTATTAATAGTCTTTAAGAAAGTATAGGGTAATTCTTCTTATTTCTTATTTGACGATTCGGTTGATATTAATTTAGGTAATAATCCCTCTACTATATAATTGCTAGAGCCCTTATCTTTACCTCCCTACCTACTTTAATAATCCGCTATTGAGATTGCTGTTAATATTATTAGTTATTTTGATACTTAGATAATTAATGTACTCTTTGAAGATAAGACTACCCTAGTTAATAACGATGATGAAGTTGATTATAGAGAGTTTTACGAGGGGGAGGATAATAGGGATAAGGAGGAGGAGGAGGAGGGGGGAGGGGAGGAGGTCGATTTGCTACTATTCTAGTTAATTAACCGCCGTCTCTTTAATTTACTAGCTACTCCTAGACTTTATACTATATAAATTAGACTGTTAATGTTAGTTATCGACCCCTTTATTCTATTACGGTTATAGTCTTTCGAATTAACGCTATATTATAGGGTTATGAAGTACGTAGAGAGTACTATAAGACTTCAAATGCTGGTAAGAAAGTAAGTTGTATGTATGAAGAGTATACTAGTAAGGAGGGAGGCGGTAGTAGAGGAGGTGGTACTAGTACTAGTACTAGCGTTAATAGTAGAGGAGGTGGTACTAGTACTAGTATTAGTAGTAGAGGGGGCGCTAGTACTAGAAAATAACGAGTAATAATTGTAATTCGTTCTTTTATTTACTTACTACCTTATTGAGTAATATATTGGATTTCTAATAGCTTCTAACAACGCTATTGTAGTGTGTAATGTGGTGGTTTAGTATGGGGATGGGTCAGATTGCTAGTAAAATTCTATGTGGGTTGTCCTAGATTAAACGGTTGTCCTACAGAAAATTTTCCCCCTCTTTTATGAGAGGGGGTTGGCAAAAGACTCCACCGCTAACCCCCAAGTAGAGCAGCATTTTAGCGGCATGTCGGAAGCGTAAGTGAGTTAGCCATGCGCGTGCCAATTAGCACCGCGTAATTTGGTCAGATAGATGTATGTGGGTGATGTAGTGGTGGTGGCTTGCCTCTGGATGCCATTGCTGCGAACGCTGGCCCGATTCAAGTTTCGTCCGGAGTTAAAGTGTGTAGAGCATCTCCCAAGAAAAGAGACACCTACAGTACATATGGCATGTAATGGACTCATGCTGAGGTAGCAAGCAAGGCCATTGGCTCGAGTTCATCTGGTTCAATAGTATCAAGGCCGGGCTGGGTAGCGTAGTGTACACTAAGAAGACATTGGAGAGTCATCAGTCAACATTCGCTCTCTCAATGTTCAAGCCGAAAACCCTGTCTGTCAATTGTGATTCGATCGCGTATGGCGATTCGGATCAGCTACCTTTGTGTTTACTAGGAAATTTGCAGACACGTTGATGGCTGCCGGACTAACTCAAGCCTCGAGTTTGCCAGGCTGACATCCCGCAAGGACACCCCGTCGAGGAACCAGAGCTGGCAAGCACGGCATCGCAGCTTTGTCGCATTGACCATCCGCCCTGCCGTTCTGGACATCGAAAGCTAGGGCATCAAGAGGACCTCAACTGGGGGCTTATTGTTCAGAACACAGTGGACTTGGCGGTTCTGGCCGTGTACATGCGTAGCTATGGTGTCTTCTGATGGGCCGGGCCGTATGTGGGACGCTCAGAAACAAGTGCCATGCTCTTCGATACGTACTCCATCCTCCATGGTACGTAGGTAGGTGGTGTGCGGCGCTACAGTGTTGGCTTACGTCCAGTCCAAAGGGTCGAACGACGTTGTGATGCGGATAGGTAGGTAGCATCCGTCCCCGGGCAGATCTCGCAAGCCCTGACTTTGCCCAAAGCGTAATCGTGACTGTAACGTTCACCAATGCACGGCAGCGCAGTTGCAGACCACAGTGGTAGCGGAGCGGGCAGCCACCGGCCAGTGCCAAACTGCCAGTGGGGTGTGGAAGTGGTGTACTATGTACACGTACATGCCGTGAAAGTAGCTCTGGTACCTACATATACCTAGCCAGCCAGCTAGGCTCCGTTCGTTCTCTTGGTGGTTCTCGTAGTGGGGGTTTTTTCTTGGCTGGTGCTGGCCTTGCTACGCAGTACTCAGCGAGTCCAGATGGTCTGTCATGTCCTCAACTGGAATGCCAGAGTGGTACCTGCCAATGATGCTGTGTGCCGTAGCAGCGTAGTATATGTATCCAGGTTCCTCTGTCGGGCTCTCGAGGCTTGTCTTGGTGTTGAGGTTGTCTCGCCCGAGGCCATGGTGCTTCCATCGATGTATCTAATCAGGTGGATATTCAATTAGGTTGCTTTCAATTTTGCCCGCTCCACCATTGTCACCTCCCGAGACAGTGAAAAATGTCCGCGGAGTTATTGGGTGACAGGCGGCTTTACACTGGCTCTGGGACTCTGGCCCTGCCAGGTGCGGATACCTATCATTGCGCTAATGCGAGGAAACACCTGAGGAAAAGTGACCTCGAACTAAACTACATACTGTTAACCCTGTACATAACGATCAGCCATATAACGATATCCTGACCATAACGGTCAAGATCACAGTAACGGTGCATATTTGTATGGTAGTAACGATCAACCTTCGTATTACGATTTCGATCAGAATTTGAAGGCGAATTGCACCAAAATCGTTATACTTGAGGGGTTTGGTTCGGTTCTGAGACGCCCAGTAACAGGCTGTTACAGCTCGTGACGGCCGGTTATAGGTCCTTTCAGCTGGCACCGGCCTCCTGATTGGTTCAGAAGCCCGAACTAGCCTACCTTAGAGTAACGATAACCTGGGCATTACGATCAAGACCCGGGTAACGGACTTGATCGTTATGTACAGGGTTAACAGTATGAAGAATTGTGATCAAGACAGGAGGTCGGGGTTTTTGGGTTGGGGGGGGGGGGGGGGGGGTTCTGCAACTCGAAAAAGCAAAGGCTGGCTTTTGATTGTTGATCGCGTTGTTGGTTGAGTGCTTGGCTGGTCTGCTGGTCTCCGGGTCTAACCCTAACCTGCCGGTGTGCCTGGATGGGACGCTACCTCTTCCACACGGCGGAAGCCACTGCAACCGACGACTAAATCCACGGCGCGGCATCTGAATGATACGCTGGACGTTGGTTGCTGGAGAAATGATTTGAGATCACCATCCTTCCTAATTCCACAAGGTCTTGGCTCTGTCTGACGGGCGATGCTTACCTCTAGACTTATTCACTGGGCTCGTAGCTGGCGTGGAAAAAGAGAATGAGGACGGGAGTCTGAGATGGCTCGCAATTCAACGAAGCGCTTGCGATCATGAAAATTGAACGATTTCCCCCCGCCCTGCCTTGTGAGCTGCTAAAATGGCATGGGACGGGTTTGTGAGCATGGATCCCTTCGGCGAGTTTCCATTGTCGGTGGTCAAATTAAAGGGAAGCACGGGCCTTTGCGGGAACCTTGATCGCGCTTGCTGCGCTTCTTGCGAACCGGCACCACCAAAAGCCGTGAAGCCTCCGCAGCTACATCTTTCCTTCCGAGCACCGGTGGGCCTTGCGGAGAAGGCAAGAGAAGGAATGCCTGCATGAGACCTCTACTTTATTGAACTCCCGCCACGGCCAGTAGGGTTTGCGGCCATCACGGTCCCAAGTTCTGTTCTGTCAAATGTGTGGAGAAAATCCGGATGGAACGACTGACCTTGCCTGGGACTTCAAGAGGATGTACATGTTCCCCACTATCATGTCCAATTTGCACCGGGTGACTAATAGTTAAATCAAGGGTTGAGGGGTTGTCGTCCACAAAGCTCATTCGCTCAGGACATCGGCCCTTCCATCACTGTACGATCGTGATGAAGCGGTTGTGATGTCGAGACATCTTGATATCGAGCCGATGGCGTGTCGGGAATCGCGCCAGCTCGTTTCTTTTTCTGGGGAGCAATATCGCAAAGCGGACACACATTGGGGCATTGCTTAAATCATTAGCCATGGACAGCTCGTAGGAGCCTCTCCAATCCCGGATACCTGACCCTCACAAGGCAGGTCCTAAGCCCAGGCAGTTGATGAGAGAGTACCACGTACACTACTATACCTAGACCATCTAGAGCTACGTTTTGTAGCACTTGACTGACTTGGAGATCGGTTAACAATGGCCAGCATGGAAGGGGGGTGTAATATCGGATGTCATTACTTACCGCATGTAGAGGGATGGCGAAATGGGGAGCCGGAGTCGGATTCCCTCGGTGCGGAGGTGACGTATCGGCGTGCACGTCGGAGGATCTCAAGCTCCTCGGATGGCCCGTCGCGGCCGGTATCAGACCCTATCCTCACTCTTGAGCCACGGATTACAATCGATAGTGGAAAGCTTGCATGTGCTTGTTCTTCCTCTCCCACCAGTCTTGTCATCTTCGATTGCCCGTGGGTGGATGAGAGTTGCGCAAGCGCACGCCTTCCCGCCTTCCGCCATGGCCTTGGCGCAAGAGCATGAAATTAACTGGGGGCGCCGGGAACAGTTCTTGCCCACATTGCAGTAGCGCAAAATCTGTTTTACCCCTCCTTCCCTTCTTCCAACGCAGGCCCGCACGGGGTTCGATCCGCCGCAGCTCTTAAAATATACGACGGAGCTGAAATGCTGAGCACTTGTTGTTATTATAAGTACATCCTCATTGTAGGTATCGGTACCTATGTACCTATTTTGGTTCAATACTCCAGCAAAGCATGAAAACGATAAAAGGCGATGGAGACTTGAAAACCTCCAGCTTCCACTTCCACTTGGGCAGAGAAACTGGAGAGCAGATGGGGCCAGTTGGGCTAGCGTGGGGATCGCCATGACAAACCGAAATACATCTCATGATTCCGATTGTTGAAATGCCTTGTGCGTTCCTTCCAGTTTGTTGAACATTGAACACCAGGGTTGTGGTACGTACCTTCCTCCAGCTCTCTATCGGGACTGACTGCGTGTGCATCTGCCCTCTTCTGAGCACCGTTCCTTTCTTACCAGCTGGGAAATTTTCTTTTGGCGATTGCTAGGTAAGTAGGTATGGATCGTTATTGTCCACTTGACGGATGATGCCCGCTGTGTGCCCACCAAAAATTTCTTCAGTTGTCCTTCAGTTGTAACGGAAGAACTGTCTTGTCATCGCCTCCGACTTCAACCAACGAACTTCTCAGCGTTCAAGCTGCCAAACTACAACCAGCTTTCGAAGTCGCAATCTTATTCAGCTGCTGTGTGCGGGTAGCAGCTTGGCCCTCCTACGCGTGGCGTGAGTCAAGGTGCCGACCTCGTCAATGATTTTCAGTCCTTGGCGGGAGATATCACGAATATCGGCACCTCTACGAGCGAACGACGGCGCTTGGTTCCCAAACTGGGCAAGCGGCCTAATGAGCCGGGGTGCCTCATCGGGCACTTTTGAGGTCAGTCTTGCATGATGTTGTGCCTACCTGACAGTGCTCTTGGTCCTCTTTCAGATCTCGTCAAATTGTCGATTTTCCCCCTCCAGCCGTCTCAACCTCTCTCGCCTTGAGGACGGCGTCATGACCCGACGGGATCTTTGGGCTCATCAGCCTGAACGCCTGGAATCTCGTCCCAACGCTGCCGCCAAGGAGTCCCGAGGGCATGACTGCGTCTGGTTCGGACCTCAGATGGCGGGCAGCTATCTCGACTTTGAGATATGGTTGTACAAACATATAAGCCGATGACGGCGACGACCGGACAACCAGATATCATCAACACAAAACCACCTAACTGGTCGAATGTCTGCCATTCCCAACCCAACTCAGAACCCAATGCCCTTGACCTGTAGGAATGCAAGCTCAACACACGCTCCGGAAAGCCAGTACTATACTACGTGCATATCTACACTCAGGCCAGCCGAAAGAGATGCCAAGAGGCGCAGATTGTATTGCGATGTGTGGACGAGCTCCCGTCGTGTCACCAACGCCAGATGCATGGCCATCTGAGCTACACCTCAACGTACGGCTCCTCGTCCACCATTTACGCTCCTGTTCGTCAGCCCAGTAGCCAGTTGCAGTCGAATACAAGATGAAAGATGTAGTGTACAGGAAGGGTGCCAATGCTGTTTGGCTGCGTCACGGCGGCAGTGACGCTGGTTGATGGTCACGGCGCCCAAACAGGGGTCGAGGCCAGGTATGTCGATGGCTGCTGCGAGGCACACAAGTCGAAAAGCAAAAAAAAGAAATGGACACTTGATGGCCCGTCTTGTCCCGTCAACGCCGTCCTTGCGTTGGATGGTTACTTTCGCAGTACCTGCCGACAAAAAGCTACCTGCCTCCATCACGGACCCCCTCTTCGGCCCCTCTCCCCCCCTGGTTCCAGGCACAACCCTACCAGGCCCCCATCATCTCTTGAGCCCTTGAAGCTTGAGTACCCCTACCCCCTACCCCCTTTCGGGAATGTCGTCAAGCGGTGCCGTTTTTCCTACCTCCGCATTTCACTTCCCTGCGAACCGAACCGCAAGCCAAAATCGCACTATGCTGGATGTAGTGTACACTGACAGTACACAGCACCTTTCTTCCCCAGTCCTTGCTAGATCGGCCCACCCGTCATAGGAAGGCCGCGACCGTTCAAGTGCCTTGTCAGGTTGCTCTGCCGAGACTCGGAACACATCGGGGTAATTTACCCGTACACTACTTATGGGCCGCCCATCGCACAAAGAGGGAATCGAGGCAGCAGGACCGTGGACCAAAAAGAACAAGCTCGCTCGGCCGCCAGCCAGTTGCCATTCAATCGAACTAATATGCTAATGTCGCAAACCTTCTTCACGACAAACCATGATTTATCAAAGCTGTCAATACAAGAGAACGACGAATCAGACCAGTGATGCTCGTTATCGCGCAGGGCGATCAAAGCCCAACACATCCAGCCGGTTATGTTCGAGGTCATTCAATCGTGCTTTCATGGTCTGATTCATCCCCCATGTCCTGGTACTTCTTTTTCCTTCTTCACGTCGATAGTGTCAAACGAAGCACATTTGTACAGGGTCTTTGTGTTTCCTCCCCCTTTGAGATACATACGGAGTGGCCCGTAGACCCGCTGGGAAGGTTGTGCAAGACAGAAAGGGTGTTTCGGCTGCCGCGGTCCTGCTTCACGTTGTGATAGCACGGCCGGCCCCCATATCCTCATCTGGCCTCGGCTCCGTCAACAGCTTGTCAGGACTCAGGAGCAGGAGCATGTCCCCAACCCGCTTTACGCTAGTGCAGTTTACAAATTTGGGTTCGTCTGGAACCACCAGTCCACTTACGAGGGTGAGATGATGCATCCACAGTTTTGGTCAGAGCTCCCTATATAACGACCGTTGATATTGCTTTTCTTTATACCTCCTTTGGGATCGCGGCCGTGCGGTTGTTCGGTGCTCAACCCGGCCAGGTTGGCTAACGAGGTTCTGCGATAGGAAAAGGTCGGTCTTCCAGTCGATTGGAAGCAGGGGTTCCATAAATTTTCTGTCCTCGTTCGCCAGCCGAGTGTGCTGGGCCAAAGATGCTGGGGGCCTGAGTTGCTGGGGGAGACTGGGAGAGGGGCCGTATTGGCCCCTCCAAACACTCCGCCGTGGACCCTGGTCAAAAGGTAATCTCATGAACCAAATTTTTTCTGCCTCTTGAGTCCTTCCCCCCGTGCCCCCTCAGTCAGTTATTCAACTCAAACCCGCTCTGCTTGGACACCACAGAAAGTGAGGATCCTCTAGCAGCATGCGCGTTTCTTGCCCAACGGTCTTCTAGAAATTGCGGGCCTCTGAAATTCACCTCTGCCCAAAGATGTTTAAAGGATTATGCATTGCTAAAATCATTCGCCCTGGTCCATCACTTACACAATGTTTTGACTGGGCCATTGTTACTAGCTTGACCCTGGATTGGCCAGAGGACCTCTGCGTGAAGCCAGTGGAGACGGGCCGAGAGGCGGCGACGAGGGTTGGCGGCTCCTCTAGGTGATGAGCCGGAGACGGGCAAAAGTGCACTCACACCTGTTCATCCTCTTCTCTGATGGCCTGGGTTATTTGGCCAGATGTTCCTTCAGCGTCTCTATTTACACCCCCATGCCGTTGTCACTACGAAGCCGGTTCCTCTTTGAGCTAGTCCATGTTCCAGAGGTCCCCTCCACCGTTGTCAGAGCAGCCAAACCTCGAAACTAGCGTACCACTGTTTTTCTTTTCCTTCTTCCTCGTCCGGCAGAGCGGAGGGGTAGAAGGGGCATGAAGGGGGACAGGAATGGCAGTTGCCCGAGTGGTGTATCTCGGTACAGTAGCTTGAACTCACTATCTGACAAATGCTTTGCGTCAGGAGGATCAAAGCCATCATCACACTTCATGACACCAAGGGTCAGACTGCCTCGTCTCCCTCAATTACCTCCCCCTATGTCGGATGCGATGCCGAGGTCATTCATGGACTCTGCCCTTAGAAACAGTGTGTGTCCGGCATGAAGAGAGCTTTGGTGCTCATTTCCCAGTGGATTGGGACCCAGAGCATAACACTGTCTGCTATGAAAAATCAGAGGGCAGTGCTGGATTCTGAGCTCGATCTCTTTCCCTCTTTTCTGTGGGCTAAATGGGCCGTTAGCTGTTGATATCATACCCCATCTTGACTAGCAAGGGTCGCGGCCCTGCTTGCCAGATCGTCTCGTTTTCCCTCAACCTCCTTCCCTGTACGGTTGGATCGTTTCTGCAAGTGCGAGAGTGAGAAACAATCCCCTACCATCCCACCCTCGTGAAAGCCGCTAACTTCGACTTGGTCTTGTTCCGTACCCCCTGTAGCTCCCGGGACAGTGCCGAAGTTAACCCTCCTCTCACAACCGTCCTCTCGACCATTGGTGGCACTATTGGCTTGATACAAGTACATACATATGTACACCACCGCGCTCTTCTACGACTACACTCTTTCGTTATCCGATCCTCTTGTCGTTCCTTCTTATTCCTAAATCAACCAAGACGGCGTCTCTTTCGATCTCTTCTCCAAACATCTTCTTTGGTGCTCTATTCTTTCGCCCCACTACGCACGAGGAGGAGTAAAGACTACTAGACAAAACTATCCTCCAACCTAAGCGACTCGAAGGGTTTTTTTCTGTGAAGGAAACCTTCGGGCAATCTTTGGAGGAGTGACAGCTGCCCATGTCAGCGACAGCAACATACACGGTCAGTATGGCAGAGTTGAGAGCTGAGACTCAGCACGGAGGCATCTGGCCCAACTACGGGAATCCGGTGCAGATGAATACTGGTCGGTACAACACTCAAGAGTCTTCGGTACCAGTAGGATCGGCGGCTTCTTCACATCTTGTACGCCCTCGCAGTCGTCAGCACACGATGGACTATCACAACGCACCATACCATCATGGACGGCCTGCCCAGGAGGATGGCGATGGCTACGAGAGATATCCACACCCTTCGTTGATGAACATCCCCAGCATCACCACCGGCATGAAGCGCAGCTACTCCCAGGTCGACCAAACTCCCTATACGGAAATGGTCCAAGATCTCCGCGACGACTACAAGCCGGCCATGAATCACGACCAGAAGCTACTCTCATTCAAGAAGGTTGGCGACAAACATACCATCGTCGACCACAAAGGGCGGATTCACGAAATCGAAATCGAAGCTCAACTTCACGGCATGTTCTTTCTGTCGGAGTTTCCCTCGCCTGGCGACGGCAATGTCTTGAACGCCGAGTTGACTTGCTACCGCCGCAACCTGTTTCAAATCAGCGGCAATATCTGCTTTCCTCAAATACCGTTGTCTGTCATGCTAGAAACGGGCGAGACCAGCCAGATCAAGAACATGGAAGTTACTATATCGGCAATCGAATCTGTCGACGGCCACCCTGTGCGCCTAATCGTCATTCCCTGGAAGACGCCCCCACCCAACTCACCAGAAGTCAACCAAGCTCCCGATCAAGAACCTCCATCACTTCCTCTGATTCCCTGGTCCGAAGAGGAGGAAGACAATGGCGGAGATCACTACGCTATCTATCCAATTGGGTGGCGTCGACTTCAATTTAGGATGTAAGCATCACTTCAGAACCACCACTCACTCCACATTTCGTTATGTTCAATAAGCTGATGCGTTCCTATCTAGCGCAACGGCCAACAACGGTAGACGGAAGGAATTACAGCAACACTTCGTCCTACACTTGAAGCTCCATGGAACCCTAGCGAATGGTACGAAACTTGTGCTTTCGGAGCTTACCACTGCGCCGATTGTTGTCCGAGGAAGAAGCCCGCGGAATTTCCAAGCGAGAAAGGAGATCCCGCTGTTGGGATCTAGCGCTGGTTCAAGAGGACAGACACTCGTGGAAACCGGTCACTCAATTGTTGCGCAAGCTGTCGCGCTTAACAAGCCTCCCTATGATTCGAGACCCCGTGTCTCGAGCATGGATTTGCCCAGAACAGCGTTCACGTTCACGTCTGCGAAGCAGATGCCCCAGAGTCCTATGCAAATGCGTTCGAAGTAAGTCAACAAAATTTCAAGATACGGAGATGTGGCATATTCAAGGCAGTGATGCTAGCTTCACTAGGGTCCTGACTTGTTAGAGGAAAACGATACGTGATGCTAACATAGGTCAGCAGTTCTTACCCCACAAGTTGGAACCCATCTAGTCAGGTGTCGATGCCACACAACCCAGGATCGACTTCTTACCCGACAACATCGATGGCCGGCCCCGAGCCCTATCCTAAAATGCCCCTTTCTGGAGCGCCCAGCTACACGGCCGAGCCCCAAGAGATGCCTATCCAGCAGACCTCCATGCCTTCTATGCAACTCTCTATGGTAGCCCAAGACCAACAACCGTCGGCCCCCATCCGAACACAATACGCAACTTACGCATCGGCACCTCCGCCGCATCTTTCGTTGCCGAGCACAGCGGACAGCTCGCTTAACGTGCCGCGCTATGTGGACAGCAATCCCCGTCCTTCAAAGAGCCCTCGCCACGGTAGCCATGGCTCACTCACGAACGAGACGGCCTCGGGCGAGTATCGCTATGGCCCCCCTTCGTACCTTGGCAACAGCTCAAGTGATATAAGTCCCCAATCGCAACATCATCCGCCTACGTCAGGTGCAGGAGCAGGCGGGGCGTCGTCGGGCGCTTACGGAACACCATCTCAAGAAGGAGGTGCCTCTGCCCCAGCGTCTGCGCCTACGAGTGCGGCTCCGCCGCGTGATTACTTCCCCCCATCTCAGTCCTGGACCAGCACTGCCGGTGAGGGGCAGACTTCATCGTACACGAACGGAGGTGACAGGTCCTATTCCTTTCCTACAGGTGTGAAAACGGAGCCGCACTCGCAGCCTTCGCACTCGGGTGCACCAGTGCCAGGCGTGTATGGCAACAACCACTATGCATGGAACGCCACGTAAAAGGAGGAGAACGAAGTTTGGATCCACGACTGAAATACCAGGCTCCAGTTGCTTTTAGGCTGATGATAACGAGGAGATGAAGGCGTCTTAAATGGTAATTGTTGCTTGAAAATCAAGCCTGAAAAAGGGGGGTGCGGTCAAACAATGGTGGATATTGGTGTCTCAATCCCATTCATGATGGGCTAATCGACGACACTATGGATGGTTTGCAGCTCGGCATTTTTACATGCCGGTGACCGGCCTGGAAACAGCGCATTACCTGTTTGGCGGGGTGCGCCTGACGTCAAAAGAGAAGTCGAGGAAGCTTGTGGATTAGAAAAGAAGTCGGCATGTGTTCTGGATGGCGGCGGCAGTTTGATTTTTTGTTGATCCAAAATACCTTTCTCTTTGCGGTTCTATGTTTCTCAACCAAGAGCTCTGTTTTTCTATATCCGTACATACACATCTACGTCCATGTACAAATTTCATGTGCTTCTGTTGCGGGCGGTGCTTTGGCTTCACCACTGCATGATATACAATCTGGAGGGATTTCATCTGTCATTGTCTTCGGTTCTTCTTGCGCATTTTCAACGTCCAATCGATACCACTCCAAATACCACAATGAGTAATACCTCCCGAGATGATCTGCCTGTGTTTGCATGATCAATATGGAAGATATATGCGCGTAATAAACCCAAAAATACACTGACGGCGCCTTTCCTGAGTGCTATAAGCCCCCCTTTATCTGCGTTTTCATGCACCAACTGACTGATTCCCACCCAGCCTTGGCCAGCGTAGGTAATCACAGTCACACTTTGCGGAGTGGGCACCCCGTTCAAGCTCATCATATCACGCTCCCCCGGCACTCGCTCATGTTGTGTCTCTCCATCCTCATAACGTGTCCCTCCCCCCCCTTGCCCACAGCCATAATGGTTGCTTAACCGAGCTTCACGGTAACAACCAAATCCCTGGGTGGAAATGGAGGTCAAAGGCAAATAAAGTGCTGAAGGGTATAGGTGTACGAGCTCGGTGAGAAGTTCGGCGACGAAAACCAGAAAACATGAGACATGAACTCGTGTGACTAGAGTGCTATATCTCATTCAACCATTTCCTTTGCCGTCTTGTCACAACTCTCCTTAGCATTTACTCGACCCTCTTCATCTGGAAAGTACATGAAACCACAATGGTCCAAAAATTTCAACCCAACCCGACCAGCTTCTCGTATTTCCCCATTTCTCTTCGCAGACTTGACAAGTGAGATATGTAGTTAACATTGCATCTAACGTCCCACAGCTTTGCAAGACAGACAAAGAAGCTTGCCGCCACCACCAGGAGAAGTAAAGGTCAGCAGATGCTTGGCTGGCCTTTTGTATGTATATCAATCAACTGACCACTCCTGATCTGGCAGGTGCTAGGTACTTTCTACCTAATATGCCTACCACACACATACATACCGTACCTAGAGACAAAAACACACGTATACAGGTTTGGCTTACTATCGGTGTATGCTACCCAGAGCATATTCAAGTTCCTGTCAAGTTTGAGGTTCAACTTCAGTGACAACTTCTGTCGGCGTTCTTGTTGTGCTCCGTCAGGCGCCCACCTCTTACTTTCCCCTGACCTCCAAACCCCTCATGCCCCCCAACCCCGGATTTTATCAGTTAGGTAGATATGTAGGTCCTACATACATGATAAAATGTTGTGTTACCAACCTGTCCCAACCTTTCCGTCGTCAACCTATTCCCACAGGAAAAAAAGAAAAGAAGAAGAAAAAAAAAGAAAAAAAAAAAAAAAAAAAGAAAAGGAAACGACGATAACAGATACCTTCGAGTTTAGCTATGGGTTGATGGCTGCGAATTTCCATCTATGGGACCACATGTGTACATGAAACCGATCGTTCCATTCGGTGCACAGCTGTCACAGGGCTGGATACTGAACTCCTGGCACCCGGGACCGTACGATATGTACGTGAGCCCCGTCATTGACAACGTCCTCCCCCTTCTTGATGTTTAGATGTTTAGGTATGTTTATGGCAAGATGACAAGCATGTAGTTGGATGAACGGGTGGGAAATGCCTCGACTGGCCGGGCATTGTGTTCAGGAGCACGATCTCATCTATATCTTTCGTCTGCTGCCCTTGACCATGGCGGAAACACAACGTTTTCTTGAGGCGACCAGGAGGGTGAAAAGGGTGTAGGATGGTCACATGGGGGGTTTTATTTGAGCCTCTTACCTACTTCGCAGGTAGATAGATAATAATTGCGGACGTTACGATGATACTCGCGTAGAAAATCACTAATGATGCAGTGGCGCTCGCGCACGAAGATATAAATCATTCATTTAAGAGACGGCGAGACTGGAACCTTTTTCGACATGGTGTTCAAAGCCTAAAGTCTCGAGGGAGGCAGTACATTGAAAAATGACATGCCGGGAGGTTATAAAGGGGGGTCTCTCAATCTACAAGTTTTTGAAAATGGGCAAAATGCTGAACGGATTGCCGCTGCTGGAAGTTGAGAACAGCAGCAGCAGCGGACAGCTGTCAACCGAATGACAGCCCACAAACTTGGCAGCTGGTAAGACCATTCATTGCCAACCTCCACATCCACTGCAGTGCACAGCGACGATGAGAAGCAATCCATGTCGCGCGCCTGCGTTTCCCGATTATCAACACCAATTCGCTCGTTCGTGACAACTGGTTTGGTGGATCGTGATTGCACGGCTTCAATTACTTACGCCCCTTATTTTGCGACTACAGTGGCATCACGGACCTGCCAGCTGACTCTTCAACTTTATCGGACCTCGTTGAAAATTTCTTCCCTTCACTCAAATCATCAGTGGCACAAATCTCGGCTCACAAAAATACCAGCCGCATAGTTCCACATTTCACGAGGCTTTTCACTCCTTGAAAGAACCTCTGCGAAAGAAAGATGTTTGAGGTACCTGACGCAAAACGGTCGGTTTCAGTCTTTTCTTTTTCTTTTTTTCTTCCCCAAAAACCTTTCTCGTATCCAATATTTGCACCAGTCAGACCACCTCTGATTTGTCACGGTACACACATAATTGTACATGACTTCTTACTGACCTGCCAAAAACAGAGTGAGAAGAGATGAGCTCTTCGGTTCAGGGACGTCCGATCGTGGCTCCAGTCCGGACACAGCGGACGAAGCCGAAGTGGAAGCCAAGGCTCAGCTACTCAATGCCAAACTCTCTAGCTTGCTCTCATTGAAGTTTGAGTTTGATGACGGTGCGGCGCGTGATGATGATGCCACTACTGCGGCTAGAGAGCCGACAGAAGCTTCGGCCAAGCAACATGAGGTGGCCAGGGAGAAGACCCAGAAGAAGGAGAAGGAGACGAAGCAAACAAGTCAAGGTGACGCCGGGTCCTCGGATGAGGATGATGATGGAAGTGACGAAGAGGACACACCAATGCAAGACCAGGCGCCACTCGAAGAGGAGGAAGAAGCCGCCGAATTCGAGTTTCGCCTCTTCTCCACCTCAGCCCCTCAAAAGATCGTCCTCCCTTCCAAGGACGAAGAGGATGGCGCAGGCGAGACGGTCATCGCTGACCGACCTATATCCTACTACATACGCGGCGAGCTCACGCCTGAGGAGCAAGAACAGTTCCGGGCCGCAGCCGTGACTAGCCAAGACATTCTGAACTGGGCCAAGCAGCGGGCGTGGGGACTTGAGGTGCCGTGGAGGGTGAGGAAGATTGTCGTTACAGTGAAGGGCAAGAAAGCAGACAGGGCAGCGGCAGCAACAGCTCTACATGGTCAACCGGTGGCCACGGGGACCGAAGTTCAACAACAAGCAGGCGGTAGTGAACAGCAGAAAAAGAAAAAGAAGCGGCTCGGAAAGAAGGGGAGAATTGCCATGAGGATCAAGGAGAAGGCGAGGAAGGAAAAGGAGGAGGCGGAGCAGAAGCAGAAGATGACCAAGGAGGAACACTTGAAGGAGAAGAAGAAGCGGTTGAATAGGGAGAAGAAGCTCAAGAGGAGACAGAAGGAGAAGGAGAAGAAGATGGCAGGCAAAGCGGGAAGTTCGGTGGGTGATGCTATGTCTGCGGTTGGGCAGGATTCGGATTCAGAGTGAAAAGGATGAGAAAGAGAACAAGATGGTTGAGTAACCGACTCGTTGGTGGTGGGTTAGTAATTGTACTTGTATTCGTGGTGATACTTGGGGAGCTGAAGATAATGCAGGCCGTGTGTAGCAGCATCTATACTAAAGCGATGACTGCCTCTTGTAGACAAAGGAAGCCCTGAAGCCCTGAAGCCCTGAAGCCCTGTAGCCACGCTCTCGGCATGGTACCTAGTTCCCAGGTTCATACAGGGGATAATCCGAGCACTCCCGTCAGCGTTTTGGTCATGAATGCCACGGTACTCAGCCCTCATATTATGTACACCTCCTCTCAAGTGAAGCACCCCGAAAGGAGTAGTACTGTTACCTACCTAGAGGTATCCATCAAGGTTCTGCAATTGTTGAGCCACAAGCAGGTGTCGGTGGAGGCAAAGGTATCAAGGCAATGGCATTGCATTGTAAATTCGACCAATCGCAGGCGGCAGGCAGTACCTAAAACGCGGCAGGGACGACGCGGCAAGCTCTCCGCACCTCATCATTCAGCTCTTCTCACTGTAGCAACTGCATGCCCGCAGTTGAGCATGAGGAAAGAGTATCTTTCTTGGATTGATTTCTTCCATGAAACATCATCTTGACATGTTTTCTTCTTGATAAGTATTCTCGGTCAGCACCAATCGTACAGTATCATCAACAAACATGAGGTAGCCTTATTGACGAGTTACGACAAACCTCCAACCCCTGAAAACACCCCGATTTCTTCAGTTTAGCGGTCTTGTCACTGGCCCTCGCAGTTGCAGCCGCCGTCTGCCCCACCATCCACAACCCTCCATGACCATGATGAACGCGCTCTGGTCGAGAAGCACCTCCTCTTCCGGCGACAGCGCAGAGAAAAGCGCCAAACCGCCCAGCGATGCAGTGAGCACCACTTCCGAACAAGTGGCCGATCTCTCGGACAGGCCAAATGCGCCAGCCCTACCAGCTCGCCCGGCCCTCCACAGAAACCAGCCTTCGGCCCCTCCTCCAGCAGCACCGTCGAACCCTCCGCCGCCGGTGCCCTCCGGTGCTGGCTCCGGCAACGCCGCTAACAATGCGTCGGCGCAACCTCAGGACTCCCTGTCTCTAGCCCAACTACGAAGGATCGTTGCCGAGTTCCCCAAGTCCGAGCCGATCGCCTACGACTATGTCTACACTGATGTGGGCCCCATCGAGGAGGAGGTGGACGAGTGGTTCCTCTATAACTTCTGGCAATGGGTGCGTCTGAACACGGCCAACCGGGCCTTTGACAGCACATGGGAAAGCATGTTCGGGGAGGACGAGACCTGGGACAGTGTCGGAGACGACGACAGGCAGAGGTTCGTGCGGAACGCCGTCCAACAGTTGCAGACGTCAACCGACAAGACGGCCCGCGGCGAGGCTATCGGCACGCTCGTGTACATAGTGTTGGGACGTTGGGCCGAGACTGTCAAAGCAGCGAGCCTGCCCAATTTTGCGGACCACAAGGTCAGGTCCGCCGCCACCAAGCAGCAGCTGGATGCCATGAAGGCAGGCGTCAAGCTGCTCGCTGAGTGTGGTGGCATTCCTCCCATGTGGGATGCGCTGAGGAGGGCCTTCGAGCCATTCTGGGCGGACGACGGAGACGTTGGCCAGATAGTACAGGCCTATGCCGAGGAGCTGATGCATTTGATGACCATTTTGTACATCTCTTTGCAAACGACGCTAGACGACCTTGAGGATATGGCCTCGGCCCGCAAGGAACTACGTACGAGGTCCCTTTTAACACATGGCGGCGCTCGGTTAAGTTGCTAACATATGGCAGTTGCACTCAACCCGAATCTGGTTCACTTCATGTTGCATGCCACGGCAAAACTTCGATGGGACGATAGGAACATTCTCCCCCAAACCCAGGTCGGTTCAACTACCTTTGGAATCCCGGGCGCGGCCAACCAACATCGAATGCTTATGAGTTCCCAGGTTTTCCTTTTGTTCTGGAAGTCACTTCTCCTTGTTTTCGGCGGTTCCAAGCACATCGCGGAGGCCAAAAAGGCTACGGCAGAAACACCTTCCGACGTTAAGGACAAGGAAATCATTACTGCTTCCCCGCTCGATTACCATGTGTTCCGGCAAGAGATCACATCCAAGTATCCGTCATATATCCCGCCCCAATGTGCCATTCCCCTCGAGGCAGAGCAGACGTCAATCCTTCCTCCGCTACCTAACCACCCAACCAGGAACAATGGACAAAACGGTATCCTTCCCGGCCCACCAAACCAGAGCGCCTCCGCCTCGATTCTCCATCAGCCGGTTCACATCGCGACTCCTGCGCCCTCCCCTCCTCCGAGCCCGGGTGTCGGTGGTAAAGGTGGTAAGAAGCAAAACTACCAGACTAACCAAAATTTTCCGTTTATGTATCCGCCCTTGGACGCCACCAGCAACAGCGCTGGCGGAAAGGGAGTTGCCGGACTACAGGACCTGTTGGTAGGCAGGAAGTGGGAGGGAAGCGATGTTCCCGCCTCCATTATCGAAGCTGGCGAACTATTCTCCACGCGCACCAGGATGACACGAGCTACCAGGCAGCTCTGGGAAGAGCGCGAGAGATTCCTCAAGTTTGAGCGTGGATGGGAAGGTGTCGATGAGGACCTCATTGACGAACTCGATCTCTCAGAACTTACACTTGAGGAGAAGGAGGAGCTGGGCTTACTGAAGGAGAGCGACAAGAAAAAAGATAAGCTCGGCCACGAAATTGACTTGGGACCACGGCCTGTGGATGATGATATCAAACATCGTCTTGAGGCCGTCGAGGAGTTCTATGTAAGTCTTGTTGAGTGACTTATGCTTCTGTCTTACGGTACTTGCTGACTCTGCTACTCTTTACAGAAAGAGGCTCTCCCTCATCTGCAGTCACTAGTCATTGTGCTGCTGAAGGCGATTGTTGCTATCGCCAGCAGTCTAGTTCAGCCGCAACCTGGACAGCAAAATCCTGGTGCCCCGCAGAACAATGGGCGTGTTAGCGGAGGGCCGCCCCAGGGTCGGGGTCAAAGTAATGGTAACAATGCTGGTAACGACCCTCCCTCCCCCTCGGATGACAATGTAGATGAGGCTAGGAGCAGAGAAATTGCGGCGAAGGCCGTGACAGGTATCATGATCCTATTGTTGAAGTGGCTAAAGCTGTCTCGTAAGTAATCATGCGACCAAGATTAGTACGACCGCATCGCTGACGATCGAGTGTCTAGATATCCTCAAGTTCGAGTACTTCACACAGCTACTCTTGGACTCTAATTATCTTCCTCTAGTGCTGAAGCTGTTTGCTCTGCATGATGTGCAGCAGGTGGTTGAGAGCAAGACCGACAGGATAGAGCACAGGTGAGATTGCTTCGTCTCCTTCGCGAAGTACACTACCTCCGGAAATATCGGTTGCTAACTCATCATGACCAGTTTCTTCTACTTCTGTGGTTCCCGTGCCGGCGCAATTCCCCAGCAGGGTCTTATCAACCCAACCGCGACCGACTTCGAAGACGTTGACGTGAGCGAAGACGAAGCCGCGCCTCCCGCCATTAAGAGAAACCGTTCACCTCCTGGCGCAGAAAAGGGAGGACCACCCGACGCTTCATCCCAATTCATATCCTCGCAACCGCCCCAACAACAACAACAACAGTCAGAAAACTCGGGCGTCCCCAGCCGCCCCGAGGTCGACGAGCTCGGCTACCCCGTCAACCCGCTCCCCAAAGAGCCCATCACCGACTTCTCCCGCCGCAACTTCTTCTCTCTGATCAATTACCTGCGCGTGATGCAGAAAATCTGCAAGCACAAGGCCCACCGCAACCTCCTGCTGGTGCACTACAAGTCCTCCAACATCCTGCGCAAGTCCCTCAAGGTGCCCCAGCAGGAACTCCGCCTATACACGCTCAAGCTCTTCAAGAACCAGGTCCCCTACTGCGGCCGCAAGTGGCGTCAGTCCAACATGCGTGTCATCACCGCCATCTATCTGCACTGCCGCCCCGAGCTGCGCGACGAGTGGCTATCGGGCTCGGATGTCGACGCCGAGGTCGAGGAGGCGCTGCCGCTCGAGCAGGCGCTCAGGAGTTTGACGCACTGGTTCAACGTGCAGCGGTATCCCGAAAGGATGGGCGCCGAGGTGACGGCGGCGATGAGGGAGGAGAGAGATTTTTTCACGAGAGAGCTGGAGAAGAGTGATTGGATGGGATGGGAGGGGATCATGGCTGGAGGAGGGATGGGGATGGATGGTGCTGGTGGTGCTGAGCCGATGATGGGGATGCCCGGAATGGGGATGGGCATGGGAATCGGTGGATTGCCCGGCATGGGAGGCATGGCGGGGATTGAGTATGCGGCTGCTGCTGCGGCGGCGCAGACGGAACATGAGAGCTCGATGGGGTGGAGTTAGGGTTCCTTACTTGACCATGATCTTTCTGCTCTGGGTGAAATTATGATTGAATTGAAGGAATCGGGTATAGGGCTTGATGCTGACGCTATCATGCGTCTCGCTTCGGCACGCATTGGGACGTTGAGGGCCTTGGAGGCGTTGAGGCACATAGGGGAGGAGAGATGGTTTTGGGTAAGGGGACGAGGATGGCGGACCTTCTCCGTTGAAGATTAAATAATGTTATATAATCAGGTAGATGCGATGAGGATGTCATCCATCCCGCAGCGTTCTCCTAACACATTGAGGTCTCCAGCGGAACTACTAATGGGAATTAGTGGTAACATCAGTCACACTGGTTATTATTGTATTCGCTAACATGAAATGGCGGTCCAGGCTGGCTGGCCCTTTCCAGCAAAAACTCGCTTTCTGTCATTGAGGACAGGAAATACACTTCGAATCGCGATCCCTGCTCTCTTGGTTTTTTGAAGAGATATATCTTCAGGACGTTGTTATTGTTTTTCAAAGAAGGGGTATATCGGAGAACATCAGTAGTAAACAGGCAACGATGACACAAGAAAAGACCAACGGCCCAGTTATCGGTTTGAATCTAGTTTTTTTTTTTTTTCTCATTTCTTTCTTTCTTTCTTTCTTCTCTGCTGGGGTATCCAAGATATTGATTATTCACCAAGTAATACTCGTTTTCCTCGTCTTCAAATCCATCTGACCGTTTTGCAACCCTCTCGTGCCGAGCTGGACCGTAGCCGTCCGCTTGTGCAAGTCAAACTCCACCGCCCTCACCATCACGCGCCGTTCCTCCGGAATGATGACCTTTGGCGCCGGCGCCGGCGCCGGCGCAAACTGCTGCTGCTGCTGCTGTTGCTGTGTTGGCCAAATGTAGTGAGTTCTGCTCCCGGACGCCGTCGTGGCAGTGCTGGTGCTGGAAGTGGAACTCCCCGTCCGCCTTCCCCATCTCGTTGGCGCAATCCCATTCGCACTCCCGTTACTATCAGACCGGACCACTCCGGATTTGCTTCCACTTGCTGCACCATCCATGGTGTCCACCACGGCAGACTCATCCATAGCCATAGACATGGGCATGGACATGGACATCTGCGAAAAGCTTGCCACGGGACTGCTACCTGGCGTGACGATCATGCTGAAATCATCCGACTCCTCAATCTCTGTGATCCACATGCCGATCCTCGCCGTCAGCTCGCTATCCCACATGGCCTCTCTCCGAGCACTACTGCGGAGGAGCTGGATAGCCTGCCTTCGAATCACCGGGTCGCGGCACTTGGTCGCTACCACAAACAGCGGCGGCACTATCCCGAGGTCGGCACTGAAGCTCGGCTTGATATGCCGGGCCGCATACTCGTTATGCCCACCAAACATGTCTCGCGCTCGCTCGTAGCTGGTGTTGTGGCCATGACCGTGCCGGCAGAAATCCGGATCCGGGCAGCGCTTGGCGGCTGCCCGCCGCTCTTCGTCGCCTACTACTTCCAGGGCTAGGTCGACAATGGTCTTGAAGTAGCTGTTGAAGTTGTCAAATTGCATCTCACTGGCGTTGAAGGTCATGAGAAAAAGGATCAAAGCCATGATCTGGAACATCTTCAGGACAGCGATGGCGGCCTTTTCCTGGGTGGTCACGCTGGGGGCTGTCCGCGACTGGAGGATGGGCTCAAAGGCTTCCGACCAGGCGTCGAGATCCTGCTTGAAGCCGAGGCCGTACCGCTTGAGGTTCGGTGGTAAAAGCCCCATGGGACCGTTCGGGACGTGCTTGAACATGGTCTCGGTGAACTTGAATATGCGCTCGCATAGCTTGTCCCACGCGACACGAGCTTCTATGACGGAAGCGAAGCGGTCTGGGATGGGATCTGGGAACTGAGAGCCGGGAGAGCTAACATCGGAAGCTGGGGATGAAGGGTCCTGCTCGATCGGTGTCAAGCGCACAACGTACGGCTGGGGGAAGTGGAAAGCCATGTCGTAGGACTTGGCTTGGATTGCCAACCTGGTGAACATCTGGATCAGCTCGTCTTCCACGGGCTCGCCCGGCTGGGTGATGAAGGCCCGCCTCCTTTCGGCACGCAGCTTCTCGAGCAACTGAAGTCCTGTCTGGATCTGGAAAATGGCCTGTTTGTGGTCGCCAACGAACGAGTCGAAGCATGCTAGCAGCACGCTTGCCATGAGTCTTGTCCGGTTAGACATGGGATCTGCCGTATTGATGAGCGAGCGGATGGCCTCATGGTATTGCTCCAGAGCCATTCGGAAATGCGTCATGGCAAGGTCGGTGGGATCTCGATCGCTGGCTGGTGAGCCCGGCGGCGACTCACACGTCTTCTCCAAAGTCTTGTACAGGGCACCTAATGCCACGACAGCGTGGCGGATCGTCGGCTCGAAGTGGCATTCTTGTAGGACAGTTCGCGACCAGAAACCAGAATCGAAGAATCCCGAAAGCTCATTGGCAGTATGTTCGCGGAACAACTGGAAATACAAGCCCTCCCTGTCGGTAAATGGCACATTCGCGGCCGGCGATCGGTGGAGTGTTACGGCGGCGGCGGCAGACTCTCGTGGTGTTTGCGGAGGTGTGTTTCGTCTTTGGTACTTGACCACTCGGCGTGGGGCAAGTTGGATGGGCGCATCACGGCCAGGAAGAGGTGTAGGTGGTGCCGGTCCTGGTTTCGGCGCAATCTTGATTACTTCGGATGGCCTCGCGCTTCGGGGCGGAGGTGGGTAACCTGTGCAGTCCTTCCTGGAACGAACACAGTTGGAGCACGCCGGCCGCTTTTCATCGCATTTAATCCTCCGCAACCTGGTCGTGAGAGGCTTGTCAGCATCCTGTTCATGCTTTCAAGCTACCAATCTGTATGCACTTATGCATCAATTTTCTGCGCCCGTAAGGCACTGTACGTACTTGCAGTTGCTGCAGCCCGTCTTGACTTTTGGCTTGCTTGTCCTCGCCCGCTTTGGCCTTTGTAAAGCGTCAACTGCTGTGTCGTTCATAGCTGATATTGCGATCATGTCGGATGAAAGAGTAGAGAATTGAGGAGAGTGGCCAAGTTCTTCTGGTGATGATGACATGAAGCCGGCGTTTCCTCGTCGATCTCTCGAAGTTGATTGGCGCTATTCGATTTCGGTCTGGGGGTCAACGCATGTGTCAAGTAACGGCATCGCAGTCGTTTAAGACTCGAAGAAATAGCCCGGATTCGTCCCCGTGGATATGTATATCGGACCGTCGTGCCCAAATAGCACGTAAAAATGTGTATGTAGTTTATGTCGTCGAACTCGGGATGAAGTGGACCGCTGGCGATCAGACGCACGTGCGAACTGAACAATGACGGGATGGATCTGGCGGATCTGGCTTGTTAGTAGTAGCTGGTAGCAAGCAGCCAGCAGCGAGGCGATACGCCGACGTCGGTGTCACTCTTGCAAGATTTGTGTGTGGAAGAAATGGAAGCAAACAAAAGAGAGGCCAGGATGGGAGCAGCTGTGGCGAATCCAGGACTTCTTAAAGACACCCTCATCGGCCATGTCTGGGAGTGTCCGAGGACGGGACGAGAAGGGTCAGATCAAGGGGGGGGGAGAGCTTCTTACACGTAGTGTAGTGTAAGTAGTGTACTACACCTCTCTGCTGGGATACAACTTGTTAGCGTGGTTTGTCAAGGTGGCAATGAACCTTCGATTTAGGCACATGAAATAGCCAGTTCGTCATCAGCCCGTCCCCTGTTTCTTGTAGTGCTCCCGTACCTAGCTAGCAAGTAACGTCCTAGCAGATGTGTAGTCTACACGTGTAGTTCGTCCTGTGCTACGCTACTGTAATGACCAGGGGTGACATGCGCTACCATATGCAGGCCGCCATTCCGCCACGCTGCCCTACCCATTTTACCCATGCTTTGTTCAACGGGTCTGTAAAAGCCATGTAACGGTAACAAACTATGTGCTGTAAGTATTCTCGTGCGAAACAATATCAAAACTCGAATCCGTATAGGGACGCCAAGATAGGAAACAAGTCCCTCACGGCTCTCGCTTAAGAGAGAGATAAATGAGTCCCCAGGCCAATGTGTACCTAGTGATATGAGATATTCTTGGGTTTCGGTGAGGAGCGTGTGTTGAGAGAAGCCATCCCAAAGGGGGAAGACCTGGAGATGGGAAATGGGGTAAGTCCGTACATGATGCCTCCCTCCATCAGATCCCAAGATACTACTGAATGGATGGTGTTCACCCCGCGTTTCTTTTTGATGGAGGTCTCTTGGTGGGATTAAAGGCAAGGCAAGGCAAGCAAAGCAGGACAAAGCAAAAGGCAGATATCCATCATCTGTTCACAGGGAGCACGGGAAGAAATTCATAGGGTCACCGCTTCTGTTTGGCTTGTGGAACATGGGGTGCCACACGGCTGCAAGGTTGCCTCTGAGAGGGACAAGGATCTCACCGGGCTGTGTGCCGGTAGGCGGAGGCTAGCTAGTCCGGCCGCGCGCATTGGCTGCCCCGGCTTTCGAAATCATGTGCCGGCGTCTTCACTGCCATTCTCAGCACAACAAACACATGACGGCATGTTCGTGTCTTGCCAACTTGTTATCTCAACATGTAGCGCTCTTGAAGCCGCGCATGAGGAGTGTCGGCTGCTAGGGAAAGCAAGCCTTTCACGGGGCCACAGGATGTTTAAATTCGGCTGGAGCTTATCCGACTGGACTATAACCGACTTCTGTCCGAGTTTTCCCTAGGAATCGCACCTTTGCGCAACAAAGGGCAGCATGATAGTAACCGCGATGTGGCGGCAAAGGCTTGGATAACAGTTACATGGCCAGCGTCAACGCAAGTCCGACAATGACCACGAGTTACCCCGGCATGTCTGTGTTACGAGAACCACCCATGGCTTGAGCTGATGAAGATCGACACATACAAGCATGGACAGACATTGCGCAAAATTGTGATGCGGTTTTGACGGTGCCAGGCCAGAAGACTAGGGGCGCCACGGAATGGCGGCGTAAGTAAGAGGGCCATGATGAATGACATCGATGGACGTTGTTGGGTGTGGGGGGTTGAAGAGTCGGTGATCCACTGATGATATGAACTCCGGCCGGCGTCGGCTCTGCCCTCCAGTCCAGCCCTACGACCCACAGGCGGCGGTGCGGCTTGGTTGGCTCGGATGAGCTCACTCATCGTGATGATTGGGCCATGACCTGGCTTGCTGCGCATTCTCAAGACAACAACGCATGTACGAACGGCACCCAGTCAGTCCCATTAACCCGAGAGGACGGACGGAGAATGTAGGTACATCGACTGCATACCCTTTCCCATGGAACAGGCTCTCAATGGCTGGCATCAAACCCTTCCCCCGTTGACTTGCAGTTCCTCATCAGCCCCAAGTCCAGGGTGATCGGTCCCCGAAGGAATGGGTGGCCTCGCTAGGTGCGGCCGGGGGGCGTAGGCGAAGTGCACATTCCTGCGCAGTCTGACTTCTTGCCAATGAAGAGCGAAGAGAGCAGGTGTCGATGGCTTCAGAAAGACAGACGTCAAAACCTCGATGATCTTGCGGCGAAGCTAGGACCCGAGCCATGTCTCCATCACGACCAATCAACGAGCTTCCTCATATCTTCTGGCCTGGTCTCAACGCCCCAGTTTTCCAAGGCTTCGTCTGGGATTGTGCCTCCAATGATTTCCAGCTTCAGATGCCGAGCGATTGGCGGGGGTGTTTAAATTGGCGGTATCTCGCAATCGAAGACGCTTATCTTGACAAGGGACTCGGCAGGAAAGCAAGGCAGTATATAGTTTCGACCGATCTCGAGCATCGTCGCCGCCGGCCTGGTTGCGTCGTGCTATGCATCGAGCTTCTATGCACCTAGGGAGGCAGGGTATTTGTCGGCGAGTTTCTCTTGAATGTGGGAAACTGGACAGAATTGGCCAGAGCGGAGCCGAGCTGCGGCCGGTCACGGTACGGGCAGCGGCCGGGAGCCGAGGTTTGTTGGCCAACAACCCCGTATGTACCTAATACAGGGGGGGAAGACAGCCATGAGGTCCACGAAGCTGGCTTGCATGTTTCGTGGTGCAGTCGAAATTGTCACTGCGGTAGTATGCCCGTTTCATCTTTATTGACATTTGATCCTCGGCAGTCATCAACCAGATTGTCGTTGTTCCGGGCGTTTGTATGGACCCGTACAGAGAGGCTCGTTGGGCCGGTGCATTGATCTCGAATGAACCAAAGGGCATGAAGCGCTAGTAAGAACATGTCCCAGTACGCTGACAGGTCTCTGGGGCTACCGATGAGAAAGTCCGGCCTCTTCCCGTCTGGGGATTTTTGACTAGCCGCGAGGGCGAGGGGAGAAAAAGATGATAGGTTCCGCTGCGTCCTGTTTTGCTGGCTTACATTCCGCTGAGTGGTGCACTAAAATTCCAGTTCGGGAGCTTGGCCCGAGCAGGACGCTGTCGGGAACTCCGAATGCCAATCGATCGTACCATCATACGAAAAGAAACGGTCAACTATTTTGCTAGTGTAGGTGACGGCTTGGATTTACCGGGGCCAAATGAAAAGCCGATGTTTGTGTGAGCCAAGCTTCTTGCTGTTGTCAGAATGGGGAACAGCTCAAGTCCTTCGTTTGGCTGCAAAAGCAGTTTCAAGTTTGCCAGAAAGTTGTGATTCGTTCGACTAATGTACAACCGTTGATGGTGTTGCAAAGAAAGAGGCGGCCCAGACTCTTCCCCTCGTCGTCAAGAATGTGGGGTCGTTCGGTTATCAGTGCCCCTGATTGATTTCCAGATCTCACCCTTTCATTGAACAAGATCGGCCATGATTGTTGATGATATGTGCCTCCATGTTTTTTTGTTTGATTAGCTCCAGCGTGATATCGAAATGAGGATTTGGAAACATTTGTCATGGCTGACCACCTCGACTCTTTACTTACCCTTGGCTACCATCCGGCGTACCTTACTTAGTAACAGTGCTAAGAGCAGCCCTGTGACATTATCCACCAAATCGCCGTTGTTCGTTCCGCTTGCAGCGAGTGAAATCTTGACAGGAACAGTCTTGTTTACATATCAACATCCTCAACTTCGAATCCTCGGGACAATTCATCCCCAAAAAGGTCCAGTCAGCCTTGCGAGGCATACTCGGACATGTTCATATCCCCAGGCCATTTTCATCGGGATCCCCGAGCCCGGTCCCTACCTCCAGGCGCATGTGGTCCCCAGCTCCCGGCCACCCGCCGTGTGGAACGGAATCGATCAAGTGTGGAGTCGAAACAGGCTTAGCACAGTGGCTTGGGGTCGCTACTGTACTGCACTAGTCTAGTGTACGGGCAGGTACGTACAGTAGCGTAAGAATCTACCCTTTGTTACAAGCCAAGACCGGGACATTTCACTGGCAATGAAGTGTTTCTGTAAAGTTTCCATTACGCCAGGTAGGAAAATCGCGGATTTCAGTGCCGGCTAGGATCCATTCTGTTACGCAATGAAAGTCTTCCTCAACACCAAGAAATCCAAGCCACAATATCGGGATCAATATATTGAAAAAACAACAACAAAAAGGCCGGTCACAAAATCAACATTTCGGACCATATCCTTGAACCAAGGGAAAAGGCATTGAACGTTTATCGCGGGATCATTTCCGCATTGCCCCCGCGGAACTTGTTCCACTCGATACGGGGTGTGGTCCGGCTTTCATCATCGCTCATACAACACCCAGAAGAGAGATCGAAATTGCTCCGGCATTAGCCCGTAATAAGCTACGCAGTAAAGGCCCGGCCAACCTGCCGGCCGTAAACAGCATGCCGGCTCCCACCCTAGCAGACATTGTCTTCTCGGAGCAAGCCAACCACAACTTCTCCAAGATCCTGGGAGATCTCAAGAAGTCGAACCTCTCCATCACGAATCGGCTCAAGTCCATACAGCACGATGCGGCCTTCGTTCACGAGGTAGCTGATGTTCTCGGCCTTCCGCTCGTCGCTAATGAGCGATGCGGCAGCTGGTATATTGATCCCCAACTGAAGAGGTCGTCGGCTTACTTTAAGAGCACCGATGGGCACACGGGCCAGTGGAAGTTTAGCACGAGGAGGCTAAACTTTCATCTTTTGGAGGTCATTGGGCGGAACGATGGGTTTGTACACCCTGCCTGCGTATATCTTGCTGTTGCTGTACAACGAAGTTTCCGCTTCTCTTACACTAACAACTAATCATGTCATGACCACCACCACAGATGCATCATCGTAGACTCAACCCGGCGAGGCAAGCGTAAGTACCGAACAAACCAAAACCTTCCACATACCAATAAGCGAACCCCCAGGACTGACCACTTATCCAGGCATGCCCGACGCCCTCAGCAAAACAATCCCAATCTGGTGCACCGTCCTTAACCAGGCCCTCTTCCCCTCCCACCCCGAATCCCACACCCTCCACGTCCCCCCAACCGTAGTCTCCTCCTCCGAGCACTCTCAAATGTCCTCCCGCCTTCCCTTCTTCCTCAGCTCCCTCCTCGCTCTCCAGCCCGATATTCCCTCCCTCCGCCAAAACATACAAAAACCCCTCCGCCCCCTTTGGGTGACCCCAGACGACGAACTAACTCCCGAGATGGTCGATGAAATCAAAGTCTCCTTCCACCCCGTCGTCTGCTGCACCAGCTCCCGCCGGGTGGTAGGTACGGAGATGAGTGAAGAGGGGTATATCCAGGGCGCGGGCGATGACACGGAGAACTGGGCGCATGGACTGACGGCGCCGCTGTTTTGGGCGAACCAGAGGCAACTGTTGGAGACGCCGGAGGGGGATTTACCGGGCTTGATAGAGATGCTGGTTGCGAATTCGGAGGCGGGCGGACAAGCGGTGGGGGAACTGAAGAGGGTTGCCCCGAGGCTGTTGGTGGGTGCGTTATCGGCTGAGGAGAAGGCGCTGACTTCTTCTTCCCAAGAAAACATTTGCGTGGTTAGTCTTGTGCCGAAGACAACGGAAAAGGAGACGTGGGAGAAGTCGAAGAGGCATATGGAGGTTGGGCTGGGCAAAAGCAAGACTGCGAGCCGGTTCTTGAGAGAGGCACTGCCGAGTATTTGCGACTTTGTCTCGCGGTTCCTGCAAGAATGCGCTGATGCCGATGCCGAGACGGGCACAAGCACTGGCAAAGACGCAAACAAAGAGATTGTCTTGCTGTGCGAGTCTGGTAGGGACTTGTCGGTTGGAGTAGCACTGGCTCTTTACTGCTGGTGCTTCGTCGACTCGGCTGGGACTGTAAGGTCTGCAGCGGACCAGGGACAGAATCACAATAAGGCTTCCATTCGGGTGAAGCTGGGTCATATCATGACGGCATTTCCCGATGCCAACCCGAGCAGGTCAACTCTTCAGAGCGTAAACAGTTTCCTGATGGACTGGCGCAACTGAAAGAAATTCGGTCTAATTTATGCAAAACCAAGAAAACACGATGGATATCATCTAAAAACGCCCTCTAAAAGTCACCCTTCTCGATCGCCGCCAGGTACCCCTCAAACTGGTTCCAGTCCCTCATGATGATGGAAGCACCCGCTTGCGCCAGGACCTTCTCCATCTTAAGTCGTTCCTCGGCCTTGTAGGGTCCAACATAACCAATGACCTTGATGCCAGCCCTCGCGGCGCTTAGCGTCCCGCTTTTGCTGTCCTCGATCGCCAGGCACTCCTCCGCCTTCTTTCCCAGCTCTTTGAGCGCGTGTAGGTAGATGGCCGGATCGGGCTTGCTCGTCGGCGGGTTCAGACTCGTGGCCGCGCTGAACACACGGTCGCCAAAGTACTTGTCCTGGCCAACCTTTTCAATGCTGGCCTTGACGCGGCGCAGCGCCGAGCTGCTCACGACCGCAAGCTCGTATTTGCCCTCAGCCGCCAGTCGCTCGAGCACGCCGTCGACATTAGGGCAGGGCGAGAGCTTTTCCTGGATCTTGGCAATCACCACGTCCTCCTCCTTCTTCACGTACATCTCCATTTCCTCATCGGTGAGCGGGAAGCCGTACCGCTCCTGCAGCGAGCGCAGCATGCCCCGGAAGTTCTGGCCAACAAACTCAACGATGAGCGATTCGCCCGTGAAAGGCTTTTCGAGCGGGATGTTTTTGGTGGCGGCGATCTGGTTAATCAGGTCGGCGCAGCCTTCGAAGGCAACCTCCTCCGAGAGGACGAGGGTGTTGTCGCAGTCAAAGAGGAGGGTGGTGATCTGCGTAACGGACTAATTGTTAGAGATCATTCATACAAACCTATTTGGTCTGGGGGGATGTCTCTTACCTTGCCCATTTTGACTGATTGGTAGTTGAGCGTTTGAGTTGGGTACTGAAGGTGTCTTTAGATGATAACGTCGCTAGCGTTCTTCGGCCGTGATCTCCAAGAGTTCCCGGTTAAGATAAGTAGCCGAAAGGATGATCGTGATGAGCAAATGGGTATCTCGTAAACACGAAGCAATTTAAGCTATGAGCAAAAGTCGTGTGGAGCAAGAGCGAAAGCACGTCTGCTAAGAGGCGAGGATAGAGAGCGAGGGTGAGTGCGGTAGGTTAGAGGTGGAAATAATAGCCGTTTTGTAGGGAGGAAGAGAAGATAAGAGGATGAAGGAGTAAATAAGAGGAAGGAAAGAGCGGGAGAAAGAAGCTTGAAGTACCTACGTAAGGTAAGCGAGAAAAGAGCTACCTCTCTCTACTTACTGAATCCCTAACATGTGGATATTACCTACTTCCCGGTCTCTTTTCCTAACCCACTACACATACCAAAGTCCAAGGCACAGAACAATAACAAAAAGAAGGACCCCTGGGACCAATGGACAGGACAGGACAGGACGGACTCGTGCATCGCCGGTCTTGACCACGGTTACGAGGTCCGTTCCTGAAACCCCACCTCACCACATCACACATCACTGCCGCGCTCGGCGCTCGGGGACCACACTGACAAACCACCAGAACTGCTGAACCTTCGAGACGGGATTCGATCGATCTTCTCCATCACTTTCTGAATGTTGCTCTGACCCCTCACATCACCCTGAGCACCTAGCACCCCCTCTCGTACACCTTTCTTTTCCTGAGGAAACGTGCAGACGGATGCCTTCTCCAGACAGGATGTTGATCGGCGTCAGAGTACACTAGTGGTAGTGGGGCACCCGGTGATGTCATTGGACAGAAGCCCCACCGTGACATAGAGCGGGGCCCGGGAAGTACGCTAAAGGAACTCTAACTTGTTAACAGTAGCACTAAGTGATTGTGAGAGTGATAGCTAGTTATCTAACTATCATCATCAATGAGACCAAGAACATCGTGCAGCCAAGGACAGGCCTCGGTCGAACCATCTTCGCGAAGAACAACACAGCAACAAAACCGAAAACAGGTGAAAGCGCTCGATTCAAAAATCCGAATCCAGAACCTCACAGAAACCTTGGACCCGGACCCTGCAAATCTTTTGTCCAATAACAAAAATATCTAACCGTAGAGATGCTTCCATGACCCCCCATTGAGATCAGCACCAAAATGATGATCAAGTCAGCAGTAGAACAGCCATCCGAGTCCCAAAAAGAAAAAAAAGAAAAACAAATGAAACAGAAAGCAGTATAGGTAAGCGACAACGCGGGAAAGGTAAGACCGAGTGGTCACTTCCGCTTCCGCTCATTCTCCCATTATGCCGCGTTTCCCGATCGACCAGCCAGCCGGTTATATGTAATCCTTGGCTTGGCGGGGTGTTGGAATGGCTGTTGGGTAGGTAGACGGGCCGACCTAACAATGTCGTTGTCCCTCTTGTTTGTACTTTCAAAAATCCCGTGATGAGAGCCAAGATGAAGTGAAAAGTGGACAAGTTGAATCATCGTTCTTCGCAGTTGGATTCGGCCCCGCCGTGGCTTCCCCCCCTAAGATACGTACACGACTGTGTGTTTATTTGGCCAACTTGTTGTAGCTGGAACTTGCACATATTCCCACATGTCGCTCCGCGTCGTCTTTCAGCAAGTTATGGTTTCTCTCCAAGGTCAAGTCGAGAAAGGGAGAGATTTTCTGGGCACATTGATTTTCATTCTGTAGTAACTATGTCCATCTATCGGTTCTAGCCACCCCGCTTGGTAGTCTATGGTCACGATCAATTTTCTCCTCGTGTGTGTCGTTTGGTGGTGGTGACCGAGGATTGTCACCTTGAATCCATTCCGAGATGCAGTAGTCCAAGCCGTCTTCTATAAAAGATATAGCCATTTGATATCTAAGCCTGCTATGGTATTCCCATTGACGTTGGCCTCGCGTGTCTCTGGCTATTGTTGAACCTTGAGAGGACGCAACATGCTAAGAGAGACCAGCGCCCTTTCCTCTCCCAACATTCACAACAGGGGGCCTAAGAACTTTTGTCGGGGATACTCATTATCATGAAAATTGTCATCATCAGCTCCCACCACACATGCCGCCTAAACCAACAATACCAATCTCAATGCGAGCCTGACGCGATGAAAGCTGAGCACCAAAAGAAGAAACAAATCCAGTAACGCCCAAATATGGTGGACCATGGTCAAGAACCGCACATGGCGGACAGAGACCAAAGCAAATGCCCCCCGGGTAAAAAACAAATCCAACACGCCCACCATTCTACATACACTCAAGGGGGTGGATCCGAACAGGTTCCCGAATGTTGTCAAAGGCCGGCGTTAAAAGCTGTTCTTCAGGCCAATCCAAGACTGCTGGTCCCTTCCTGTTGAGGCGACAAGAAGGACAAAGGTATCCGAGAGTGAACTACCACAGAGAACCGATACTCATCGCTTGACCCCATTTAGAGGATTTCCTTCAGTTTTTCCTTTTGTTCAGGCGTCAAGCTGGTGGGGAACTTGACATTATACTTGACGATGAGGTTGCCCCGTTGGCCTGGTTGCTTCGAGATGGGCATGCCCAGGCCCGGATATACATCTTGGCTCCCAGGTTGTGTCGGGCCGGCCTTCTCAATGTTAATGCTCTTGCCGTCGATCGTCGTGATGGTTCTCTTCCACCCTGTCAATGCCTCCTTGAGGTCTAAGTCGATAGTATGAATTAGGTCGTTGCCGTCCCGAGTGAAAAGCGGATGTGGTTTCTAAAACCACATTGTCAGCTGGCCATTCCTTCAAAAAGGCAATGCGTGAAGAAAGGGAAGGGAGTTTATACGTACCTCTTCGACGACGAACACCAAATCCTGCTGGCCACCCTCTTCTTGATCACCAACACCCTTGAACCGGATTTTGCTACCCTTCTTGAGGCCGGGCTTGATTGGTACCTCCAAGACGGTATCGCTCGTCGTGCGCTTACCGGTCTCGTCAAAGGTCTTGCGCTTGATCTTCATTTTCTTCGTCGTGCCGTGGAACAGATCCTCAAGGGATACGGGTAAGGGGCGTTCAACTGTCGTGACTTCGGGTGTTGCTTGGCGGGCGCTGCGCATGTTGTCGGCGCCGCCGAAGGGGTTTCTCGCAGTTCGGCGCTGTCCTGCACCACCACGCGCAGCATTAAAGAGGATGTCTTCAAAACCCATTCCGCCCATGCCACCACCCATGCCACCACCCATGCCGCCGCCCATCTTTTCATCCCGGAAAGCATCCCGGAAGAGGTCCTCGGGGTTGGTAAAATTGAATCCATAGGAAAATGTTCTCGCACCTCCTCCGCCACCAGGCATGCCTCCTCCTCCAAAGAAAGAAGCAAAGCCCTCGGGCATGCCACCAGCTCCGGCAAATGGGTTTGCGCCGCCCTCAGTCGGGGGCGGGCCGCCTCTCAGGATAAATTCAAGGCCGAACTGATCGTACATCTTGCGTTTCTCGGGATCCGAAAGGATTTCATACGCCTGAGAGCACTCCTTGAATTTTTCGGCAGCCTCCGGGTTGTCCTTGTTCTTGTCGGGGTGCCATTTTAGGGCGGCTTTCCTGGTGAGGGGTCAGCAGGGGTCCACTGAAGGCTGTAAGAGAGGATGATGTGAATGCCAAAGTGAAAGAAGGATGGCGTAGGAAAGAGGAGATCTCTCCCTCGATCTTATACTGCGAGATGCGAGAGCAGTTATGTGGGGTTTCGGGTTGGAGATATGCTCACCTGTAGGCTTTCTTGATCTCGTCCTGGGTAGCCGTAGGGCTGATCCCTAGCAGGTCGTAGAGCTTCGTTTCCTTGACCATCTTTGTGACGCAATATTAGAGACGAGTGTAGTGTATGTGAGTCTAGTAAAAATGTAGAGGCTGTTTCGCGAAGCTTGATCAGAGCCGCGAAGTGTCTCGGCGGTCGTTAGGTGCAAGGGAGAACAATTAACCCGACGTGTTCTGTGTTGTTGTAGTGGTACGGGTAGGGTAATTAAGGTAGAGTGAGGTAGCGATGACAGATGCGTATTAGACGTTAGCGATTCTATAGCGCTCGTGGGTCCTTTGGATGGCTCGTAAAGCGCCTGTCAAAGTCGATCTTGATGGAATGCGCGAGAGCAAATTCGCAATGCAAGAGTAGGGATTTCAGATATTGAACAGAATTGAGATGCAACACAGAGTCGGAGAGGAAGCTATCACTTGGTGGAAGAGGGAGGGACAAGGCCATAAAATGCCTTGGCGAAGGGCGTGTGTAGCAGGAACAGGAGGTTGTAGAACCTTCGACCGTGAGCCTATCGGCTTCCAAGACCTGGAGATAGTGACGCAGGGCTCGCGTAGTGGGTACATGCTAAAAGTAGCGCCTGTTAGTAATCTTCATGTCCCCGAGCAGTTTGCTGCTGCAGGGAAAGAGTAATACTAACAATGTAAGTCCAGGCCAAGTCCCCACTAACTGATGCGGGCCGCCAAGCCAGCTAGCAGGAAGGGAAGCTCCATTAAGTAGTTGACCTTCGCTTGACCTCAGCGAAACTGTGCTAGCAGTCTGCTGAGCGGTTGGGACGCGTCCGGAGCACCTATCAAAGATGAACATCATCACCCAGCACCTTCGATGGGCTGCACATCACCAGATATTTGAAAGTTAGATCCAGCTCAGTTCGTCATACCAGTATACCCATTCGCCCGCAATCCCATTCTTCTGGTACTCACTCGCATCGATGAAACAGGATGGATTGCCGTAAATCATGATCGCGATTCCAATCAATCATCCTTACATTGTGCCTTATTACAAGGCAACGAAGAAGGTTGCACAACCTCATGGAAGCCAACAGCAAGCAACGGCCGCACTCGATCTTTTAATGACAGCCCCATGATAAGGAAAATCCGCGACAACTCCACACAAATGAGGCCTGGATAGCTCACCATAGAACTTGTAGTCAGGAGCAGATCAAAGTCAAAGCATGTCTTCAAGAACTTCTCCATATGAAGGATTAAACTAGTTCGTCAAATATGTGTCATCAACCACCAAGGAGAAGCAAAGCGGGACTCTATTTCTCGAATCACGACGGTACAGAGCAGATCTAGAACAAGTTAGACCTGAGGCCTACTGTCATGACTTTCCAAATAAGCCCGGTTGACCTGCTCTGATGACCCCTGACGAAGGCAAAAAAAAAAAAAAAAAAAAGGTGCAAAAACACGCCAAAACAAACACCGAGAAGAATAATCCACGTTGCTCGGTATGTCCTAACTCAAACCGCTTCGTACACATAGAGAGTCGAATTCCTTTCATCGGGCAGGAAGAACAGCCTCATCTTACCGTCCACGACAGCCACATCCATTGGATTCTTGGTCATTGCAGCACCATGTTCCGACACCAAGGTCACAGGAACCTCGTGTAAAGGAACCATAGTTTCCATGTCCACTATCGCGATACCGCCGATTCTCGTGTTCGCCAAGTCTGCAACGCCAGAGCATAACATCACTGGCCGGGTCTCGTAAAGCTCGTAACGACCCAGGAATTTGCAATCCTGATAGTCAATGAAGCTGCTCGGATTCCTGACCACTGCCCGCGGCTGAGTGAACTTGGCGGGCGCCAGATGCTTGTCGTGCCCGTTCCAGATCGACGCTTTGCGCGACCCCCAGTTCAAGGTGACTACAGTTCCGGACTTTGTGTCGTGGACCGCTCCTCCCTGGTGGTCTGCAACGCTCAAGATGGGCTCTGGTACCAGCGTGTCGGGGCGCATCCTCACAAGCGTTCCAGTTGTGTTGGGACGATACTGGGAGAGGGTGGCCCAGATGTAGGTTCCATCGTAGTCAATGCCGCCGTTGTGGTACTACTTGTGCTGTCAGCCGCGGTAAGATTGTTGAGAACGGGCTGCGCAACGGACGGACAGACCTCGAGAGACTTGGCTTGTGAGATTGAGGCATCAGCAATACGCTTCCCTTTGCCATCGAAGATGATCATATGGGCAAACCCTTCGCCAGCTGTGCGATCCGTGCCGTTGATGGTCTCATTGTATTTGACCGTCGGCACAATGTATTCACCAGCCGACACGAAGTAGCGGTCATTGCCGATGCGAACTATTCCTTCGGGCTCATAGGTGTCGCCTTCGAACTGAACCTTATCAACAAGTTTCCATTTCGTTGAACGATCAAGCTCTACAAACTGACGAATAATCTCTTTTGAGTCGGACGCCGCGCCGGGAAGAGGGTGGGGGTGAGGGACGAAGGGTACGTCAGGTTGAAGGATGGTGATGTTGAGACCTCCTGATGGTTGTAGAGGTTTAGAAAAGAGCAAAGAGAGTACGGTAAGCGCTCTCAACATCTTGCCAATTGGGCAGACAGGAGCAGTTTCAATTGTAGTTCTCTTTGCTCAATGTCACTAGTTGTGGAGGTTTACCAGGTGTGCCAAGGTCAGTGGCATTCCCTCCCGTCCCGGAAGATCGAAACAGCCAAGTGCGGAGTATTATTGTATGTGGGGGCACGGCCCGGCGCCGGGAAACGACAACATTCAAACAAGCATTGCCGATCGATCGGCCGGCCGTCTTCTTGTGCACAGATCCCGATACATTCTCCATGGTTCAAACTATGTAGACTCCCCAACGACATATTAGTGTACACGCTCGAAAAGGAACAAGGGTCTGTCGTTGATGAAGCTGGTCTACCTCGAGATACAACAACGCCGATGCGGGGTTGGTCTGTAGACTGATTAGGTATAAAAACTTTCCACGCACCCCTTGACTTTGATTTCCCCTTTTTGTGAAGCCCAAGTCCCAGCGTTAAATGCTGTGGCCTCGAAAAAACCCAGTATTGATCCAGACTAGGTAGTATATGGAACCTACCTATGTACTGACACCACACCTGGGAATGTTCTTTCCCAAATGAGAACTATGCAAGTAAGTGCTCTTCCCGCCTTCCCCTTCCGACCTGTGTCTTTTGTCGGACTGAATAAAGGTCGGACCTGACAGGTTCCGGGTTGTTTTCTCCCTAAGTCACCCAGAAGCAGAATGTGACCTAATCCCCTCTGTCCGTTCAGTCGATTGCTTAATATCTATTGATCTCTACTATATTTCGAGGTCGTAGCCGTTGCTCCTCGCTCGCCAGCATCGAACACATTAGGTTCTCGCCTTCCGTTGCTTGACTGAACCGAGCGTGCTTGCACGTCAGCTGTGGTTGGTAACAGAATCATCCAGTTGGTAAAGCACGCAGGCAGTATGTAGCACTCTTACTATGCCTGGAAGAATCGCTTGACTGACCCCCCGACAGAGGTCGGATCTTCCGGCAGATATGGCAGCTGGTAAGGCCATAGGTTTCTTGATCTGAAGAGCCTTCTCATTTTACTCCTCTCCGGAAGAAGCTTGATAAATGGTTATTGCTCCAGCTATGGCTCCTCTCTGAGAAAGCAGCGCAAGCGAGTTGAGGTCGGCCAGCATGCTCGCTATCCTTAATTTGTTACCCCATTCTGCTTCCATCTCGTTGATGAGGTTGTTCTCTCAGGTCCGGTGGGAATTCTTCCTACTCAGCGGTAGAAATTGTATGGCCCTCAACCCTCCACTACAGCACTCTCTGCGGCAGACACACCGTCAAGCGAGTTGCTTTTGGCATCTGGAAGTGCCACGGCCAAGGGTATGCCAAATTATTGAGCGGCGGCGCTTACCTGCTCGCGTGAGTGTCATCCATTCAACTGTAAGCCAGTTCTGATGCTCATAATAGTAAACCTGCTACCGTCACTGCCAGATCGACTCTTCGACGTCTGCGAGACATCGCGCCCGCCCAGACATGCCGAGCTTGGGAGCATACTAGCTCGTATGTTGCAGAACCGCGTCCTTGTTGTCGTCCATACTCCCCTCAACAGAAGTTGCGCACCGGATGTTCTGGAGGATGTATCGGTTCTGTGTCATGTCGAGCGGATATCTGATTTTGAGCCTTGCTGTCAAAGAAAGCCGAGGTGATTTAGCCCTTGTTTCAACCCCGGGTTTTTTTTTGTTTGAGTCTGCTTGTCCTCGCCACGCGGTGATCACCAGCATATGGAGTCTGGCAGAACAGACACCCTCAGTGCCAAGCAGCATGCCGCGATGACTGGGCAAGTCAATTTTTTCTGTTTTTGGCGTCAAACGGAAGTAATTCGACACTCCGAGAGCTCATTTGTGTCTACATCGCGAATTCTTTGAGGCGAAGAGACCGAGTGAGGGTCCGAACTTTGAGGATTCAAATAAGCTTGATCGGACTGCATGGTACCTGGTTTCTTGGCAGGAGAACGTTCGACGCCATCCCGACAGTGCCGATGAAGCTAATCCGACAACGGTATGGACGGAAATTCAACGTTGACTGAGCCAGACTGACGGTGTGACAGTGCCCCTTGTGGTCACCGCAAATTGTCGGTAGATTCAGGTTGTACGGACAGACGGGATATAGAAGCGTAACAAAGCCTATGTACGTGTGTGTCACAACTCGTTCCGCCTTTTTGCTCCCGCACGTTGGAAGGTTTCGGATGGATGCCATGTGATTGTTCACTTGATGGGTTGGAACCCTTGGAAAATCACTGCTGCACCCAAGCAAGACGCCGCGTGTACGAGTGCGGCACAGCGACCCTGCCACAGTGGCGTCGCTCAAAGAAGCGGGCCAGTTAAAGAGACGTGACGTATGATTGGACAATGAGCTGTAACGTACCCACACCTTGATGTCATGCAGAGCTCCACTCATTGGACTTTTGGAGAGCTTGATCTGCGGCCGGCAGTCGACAGCTCGTCATTTAGCGGCGCGTTCGGGGCGGAACCACGGTGTGATCGGCCGTCCACCGTCAAATTAGCGAGCTCATGATTTTTTTTCAGGGGCAAAGAAGTGTTCTACAGCTTCGAAATGGTGGCTTTGACGACTGAATGGCAAAGTTGGCAGGAAAAGAACCCAATTGACTCACGGGATAGCTGTTCTCGCAAGGCTAAAGCTGTCATGTGTCCACTATCGGGTTTGCTACTGGGAAGTGTTTGTTGCTCGCTCGGGCGACTAACATCGTAGAAGCCCCAGGGTCCACGGGCTCGTGTAACCACTTCACGTTACGAACCTTTACCTACCTCTACTCTAATCTATCATTAGATCATGATTTCAGGCAACTTCCTTTACCTCCCAATTGTAGAAAGATCAGCTCTCGTTGGTGCTGCTTTTGAAGCTTTGATTTACAGGCTCTTTGTCTAGTCACTTCCAGAAATTTGCGTCTGGCCGAGACTGGCAGGTGGTGTGAAGGAAAAAGTCCGAACACGCTCATACCAACCGAGACCCAGCGAGTGTCCGGACCTTTTTTCCTACCACCTGACGGGGTACTTTTTGGAGTGTCCAGCCGATCGTCCTGTTAGAGAAAGTGTGAATAGCCAGATTATGTGACAACGAAATATGCGCATGCTTACACGCCGATGGACTACGAAAGTTCGTTACATTTATTTCTCATAATTGAAAAAGGTGTCTTGCTCTTTCTCTTCCTCTTCTGTTGTCTTCTTCTTCTTCTTCTTTTTGTCAATTGTACTTCGAACCTCCCCCCCCTTTTTTTTTCTTCTCTCTCTCTTTACACCGGTCACGTAAGGTACGGTAATCACCGCTGCAGAAAAGAGTGCCACCTGCAAACATCCACTCGTGAGATCCATCCGACCTCCAAGTCGGTGGCCTCCAGCCTCCTTGGCTTCACCACGAGACCCCTGATCCCTTCCGGCCAGCTGCCTTCTCTTCAACCGCCAAAGGAACCGACCCACCAGTTCCAAGGACGGTCCCACACCGCAGATTGCGATACCCCAGAGAAATAAACAGGACGACCTAGGGAGCATTCCCAAACCTTACTTCAACAGCATCTTCGACTTTTACACAAACCAAATCATATAACCTACCTTCATCCCCGAATACGACCGGCTCCCGCCTACCGCCCCCTCCCCGATCGAGTGAAACCTAGCGGAAGCGAGCAGTCAACCGAAAACACACTTCACATCTCATATCATGGGCGCAAAGACGGGCCTCTTTCTCCGGGGCCTGCAGGGCCTCCTCCGCGGCATCCAGTTCGGCTGTGCCGCCACGGTGTTGGCCCTGACCTCTTACTGGTTGGCCACCATGGCCAACCATGGCCTCGACATTGACGTCCACCTGCGCGCCGTCGAGGGTATCTCGGGCGGTATCACCGCATACACCCTGATCACCATCTTGCTACTATGCTGCATCCCCGGCCAGCCGTTCTTCTCTTTCATCATGATGGTGGTTGACGTTTGCTGCGCTGGCGCCCTCATCTACGTCGCTATTCGCAACAAGAACGGCGCCAGCACGTGCGACGGCATCGTCGACACTCCTTACGGCAAGGGAAACGCTGACACCAACGTTGTCGATAACGGCCATGGCGGCTTCACCGTCCTTCCTAGCTTGCACCATGCTTGCAAGATGGAGACGGCTTGCTTGGCGGTGTCGATTATCGGATGGTTAGTTATTCATTTCTCCTTTGTGCTTCGCACATTGCAACATCAATTTCCTTTTGTCTGGGAAAAAACCTAAAACGAAATTGCTAACGACCGATTCTCTCTAGCGTTGTCTTTATCCTCTCCCCCTTCATGGAAGTCGTCCTCGTCCGCCATCGCAAGAAGGAGAAGCGCTATGGCCCCTCGCCCGCCAACGACTACACCTCCGGCTCTGGTCGCAAGCCGGGTTTCTTCGCCAGCCTGCGTGGCAAGGGTAGCGGCCACCCCGACGCCGATCTGATGAACAACAAGTTGCCTGAGCACACCAGCCCTTCGGACGTCCGTGATAGTTACACGACGGAGCAGACCCGTGTGGGCGGGAACACGGGTGCTTACGGTAGCTATAACCCGTACAACGAGACGTCGGTCGGCCAGCAGCAGCACAGCACCACGGCGTATAGCCCACCTCATGCTGGTAACAACTACAACAAGTATGATATGAGCTTTGGTCAGCAGCAGCAGGATATTGCTATGGGGCAGTATCCCAACAAGGGCGATCATGTTTATGACCGGAGATAAAGGAAGGGCACTGCTTTTTGAGTAATGAGGGTTTCTGCTGGGAGATAGCGGCAGTTTGAAGAAGATGGGCTGGATACATTGAGACGATAACCTGATGGAGGAAAGGGACATGAATTGCAGCAGTACCAAGTCTCACGACTTCGACTGAGAGGGGAGCCAGACCGAGTATATTGGAAGCACCTCAACGGCTGGTACAAAAACGAAACAGACGGGGGAAGAAACAAACCACCTACCCGACGGACAACAACAAACTTCACGACTGCTCTCCCAATGCGGAAATAATCGAAACATGTCTCGCCAGGGCTGGATCACCATCCTGTGCGGATCCGGCGTTGATGGAATATATACCAAGTCATGTATCAGAGTTTACGTCACACTGATTTGAAGAAGAAGAAGAAGAAGAAGGCGAAGAAGGGTTGAGATAAAGAGGATTCGCATACACACGGAACCATAGGAATCAAGATACCCCGAACGGAAAGACACACCTACACGGTATGATGGCATGGGTCAGGTTTTGTAATGTACAACACTGTACACATTCTAAACTCAGATACTCCTGCGTAATATTAATTGATGAAGACTCAAAACTACCACCCTCGCTGGCCGTGTTTATGTATCTTATTCTCTCAATTTTTATCTATTATTTTTCGCATTGCATGACATCGTTGATCGTCTTCGTTCGGTACCCACTTCTCATATCTGTCCCGTAATCAGACTCATCAGTGTGAAGACCGGGAAAGACGTACACATTCTTGATCACCCGAAATAAGTGTTGTATCTTCAACCTATTACTTGACGAACGAGACAACCAACCAAACGCTCCGCACCTATACAACCCACCAACCGACGCCTGAAAACATACATAACTGACTGTCCGCAACTCCACATTTGTACCCGTGTTCGTTTTCCTCATCCACCCATCCTGAGTTTTGGCTTTCCATTTTCCTGTTCAATCATTTTCTCGTGTTCATCCCAGTTCCATTCCCGCCTACCTCTGCTCCTCCTCCTCCTCCTCCTCCACCTCCTCATCATCAAGCGTCTCGACAAACGTCATGGTGACACCCTCACTGCTAGTATCAACGTTCATGTTCACGGCGTCAATAGTATTCCGCTTCGCTTCAGTGGCGATAGTGGCAGTATCGCGCTTAGCGAACTTGATGGGTACGTTGGCAATGTGGGAGTGAGCGACCTCACGGGGTGAGAGCTCGGCATTGTTTTGGAGGGCTGGAGAAGAGATGTTAGAGCTTTGAAAATCAGAAAGACGCAAAGGAAGCGGATGCGGTGGATAACTTACAAGCAGGAATACCCCTCCGGACATACATAGTCGTGACCTTTGTCCTGCGTCTAGGGGCGGTAGTTTCATCGGTGTCGCGCTTCTTCTTCTTTTCGGCGGCAGCAGCAGGTCCTGCACAAAGAACTTTTGGTAAGTATCCCAAACTGCGTAACCTCATCAACAACCAAAACAGAACAAGATCAGGACTTACGAGTACTGGCATTGTTATCCACAATAATGCCCACACCCGAGCCCTCAGCACCAGTGCCCAACTGGACCTTGGGGCCCTTGGTCAAAGCAGCCTCGGAGAACTTGAGCGCCCTGTCGAAACCGGCAAGATCTCTCTTCTTCTTGTCCAGAAGGGCCGTGGCATCCGTGATATCATCCGTGATGTCATCCTCATCCTCATCCATGTCCATCTCGTCAAACGGCTCCTCAGCGCGAGGGGCGATCGACTTCTTGCCCATGCCTTGAAGGCCCTGGATGGACTGGGCCTTTACCACAGAGGACGAAGACGGCTTATCATTAGCTTATGGGAACTCTTTGTAACGATACAGGGTAGTAGCAGAGTAAGGTACTCACTTGTTGAGCAAGAGTTGGGTCAATCTTGGGAGCGTTGCTGGTGTCGACTGCCGCCGGGCTGGCGCCTCCGGGGGTCGTGGGTACGACAGCCGGTGACGTAGGCGCGATGGTAGGAGCAGCAGCAGCAGCGGGAACAGCGGCAGCTTGAACTGTTTTCTTTTCACCGGCCGCGGGGGCGGAAGCCACAGGGGCGTTGGAAGCAGCACCTGCGGCAGCGTTAACCGCAGCGCCTTCAAGTGCATTCATCAGTGTTGAGACGTCCTGTTTACCTCCGAAGCTTATTTCACCATCACCTGTTTCCGGGGGTTAGCGACTGTGTATTTCATGGGAAGCAAGTGTCTGGTGCTCCAGGATGGGTGCTAAAGAAGTAACTTACCAACTACCAAGGCAGGGGAGTACGCCCCCAAGTTGATATTAAGCGGAAGAGCGGCAGCCAGGCCGGCGAACATGAGAAAGTTGTAGTTGACCATGTTGAAAAAGTTGTAGCAACGACCACCAGGGACTTGCTCTTAGGACTCGGTAGAAAATAAAAAAAAAATATTAAGAGTATAAAAAGATTATGCGACCAGCGACTACGACCAGCGTATGAGAATGGAAATACCGAGTGAAGTGCCTGGTGAAAGAAGAAACTGGAAGGCCGATTGTCGCTGTAGGATATGAGATGGAGACGAAAAGGCAACTGGGGAGGTGTCTACAAGTGATCTTTATAGATAAACTTACGACAATGACGAAGGAGTAGAACGAGCTACTGTCCATGTTGACCTCATCACTGCCGTAACCTAACCCACAAGCGCTAGCTTCGTGAGTTACAGGAGAGTACGATACAGCTCTATGAAACGCCAAGTCAGACTCATCACCTACAGCTAAAGGGTAACTAACTGCCTGCGAGTAGGATCCTGAACGCTGAAAAGCTCCTGCAAGGGGGTAACAATCACCGGCATGGGGAGGGTATAAGGGCAGCTGACTCTGTGCGTTCGTGGAGGGGAATGACCGACAAGAAAGGCAAGGTGAGGAAAGTCTCAGGGGAATGAAGATACCAAGACGATGCAGTGGCGGAGGATAGTATAATGGTTTAGCTCGGTATAGCGACAGGGTCTGCCACATGTGAGACCTGCCAAGAAGTTCCGAGCGGCATGGAGATGCTCGAAGATAAGGTTCTAGGCGTTTTGCAGCATCTAGACCACGGAGTGCAGGCTCCTAGCGATGCTACTGACCCCGGAATCAGTGATAACCCTCGCTTCGTCACGATCAAACCTCGTGCCAAGCACGGAAACTGTTGAAGAAGCTTTACCGAGCCACTGGGGTCAAAGGCTTGTTCAGGAGATCCGAGCATTTGAAGCGTAGAGAAACCTGGGGGCAGGGGTCGCGATGCTACCTGAGATCTGTAACAGAATTAAGCTCGTGCCCCTGACAATCAACACCGGCCGAGGCTCTCTGTCACAAAATAGGCGGCAAGATAAAACATCAACCACAATGAGCTGGTGTACCAAAGGAGGCATCGTAGCTCCTGCAAGGGAAGCACATCTTGGACACGACATTGCGGGCTCGAATCTGATTGACTGACACTGGCGAGGAGCAGATCAAATTGGCCGTCGATATGAGAGTCACCGTATCGTCTTGAAGACCTGCGTCTGAGTCGCCAGCTTGAGCGGATTTAAACACTCAATCAGATGGGGTACTCTCATACGGGACAAAGAGACACCATCTCGACTCCGATCAAGAGGTGACTGTTCCGTATGGTCTTTCCTATCAAGAAAGTATACGGTCGCAGCTTTCTCTGATGTCTGCTGGGTTCGAGTGAGAGGTCATAGGAGCTGAGCCGTGCAAAGCTATTCCATTCCCTTCGTGTAGAGCTCAGACAAGATGGCCCCATGTCGCGTTACGATATCAGTTGGCCATAGAAGCCGTGACCCTCGAGATCTCGCAACTACCAGACCCAAGCAATGACCAACACTTTTTTGGATTAGTTGCTCGTGTTTCTTCAACTTTGGCTCCTTGTCCAAGGTAATCATCTCAACCGCACGGATCCAGATAAACATATATGAGGGGCAACTTTCATCAGCTTCGCCATACGGATGGTAGAAGTGCTCGAACGTATTTGACTGGTGGCCATGATGCGGCGAGTGCCCAAGTGTCTGATCAGGGTTATTTATGTTTTCCAGACTCTTGTCAGACATTTCCCAAGACGCTCGGCTCTTTGCGCTCTGGAAGAACGTTTGAGGGATAGCCGTGATGTGATATCCTACTTAGGCATCTTTTGTGAACGGGCTCTGGGGAAACATTAGGAAACCAAGACGGAAGGCATGAAGTTTGCTGAAAGGGACCATAGCGTCGGTTGAGGCTGGGGAAGCTGTACAGTATCCGCCGTGTCAGTACAGAGTGTCTCCACTCTCCACTTTGATGCTATCGCCAATCCGTAAAGATGCGCAGCCACCTGAGGTCCTGTAGATGAGTGAAAAAAAAACAAAAACAAAAAACGTGAGGGTGCTCGATGCAGTGAATTAAAGATAGGAACATATAACGCCGCAAAGCCTATGATAGTTGCAGCAGGTGAGAGTGCCGTAGCATGAGAGAACGTCGGTAAACATTTGAAGCTGTGAATGGAGACAAACATGAGCCGCTCTGCTGGATGAACTGGTGGTCTGGTTCTCGAGCTTGAATTTCGGACTGGAACGGGAAACCGTTCACCCCATCTCGATCTTCGGCAGAGAGGCAGCGTGCACGGTTCGCAGTGCACTTTGTGCGCGCCAAAAATGTCCCGCACGATAGGGAAAAGTAGGTCTTGGCATGGCAGTGGGCCCATGCGCGACATGTCCAAAATTTTGGATCGAGCCAAATATTTTCCCCAGGTCGAAGGTTTCCCGTCCAGCACTCCTCGTATCGTCTGAGGTCTTGTTGGCTCGCTCTCCTTTCAACTCCTCCGCTCATTCCTTGTGTGTGTTTTTGCGGATACCCTCAGTCACCATGTCGATTCTCAGGACGATCGCCCCCTTCATGAGGGCGGCCCGGGCCGGTGCCAGCACCAACCCCCTCATGACCATGAAGTCTCCCATGCTCAACTTCAACCGCTCCTACGCCTCCGTCTTCCAGCGTACCAAGCCTCACGTCAACATTGGTACCATTGGTCACGTCGATCACGGCAAGGTACATATAGAAATAGATTCCCTACAAAGAGACCTCGAGGACTGACGTACATATCTCCTCCACCGCGTAGACCACCCTCTCTGCCGCCATCACCAAGCGCCAGGCCGACAAGGGCCTCGCCAGCTTCCTCGACTATGGCTCCATTGACAAGGCCCCCGAGGAGCGCAAGCGTGGTATCACCATCTCCACTGCCCACATCGAGTACTCGACCGACAACCGCCACTACTCCCACGTCGACTGCCCGGGTCACGCCGATTACATCAAGAACATGATCACTGGTGCCGCCTCCATGGATGGCGCCATCATTGTCGTCGCCGCTTCCGATGGTCAGATGCCCCAGACCCGTGAGCACTTGCTCCTCGCCCGTCAGGTCGGTATCCAGCGCATTGTCGTCTTCGTCAACAAGGTCGATGCCATTGACGACCCCGAGATGTTGGAGCTCGTCGAGATGGAGATGCGTGAGCTCCTCTCCAGCTACGGCTTCGACGGTGATGAGACCCCCGTCATCATGGGTTCCGCCCTCTGCGCCCTCGAGGGCAAGCGCCCCGAAATCGGTGTTGAGAAGATCGATGCCCTCATGCAGGCCGTCGACGACTGGATCCCCACCCCCGAGCGTGACCTCGACAAGCCCTTCCTCATGTCCGTTGAGGATGTCTTCTCCATCGCCGGCCGTGGTACCGTCGCCTCTGGCCGTGTCGAGCGTGGTACCCTCAAGCGCGACCAGGATGTTGAGATTGTCGGCAAGGGTACCGAGATCATCAAGACCAAGGTCACCGATATCGAGACCTTCAAGAAGTCCTGCGAGGAGTCCCGCGCCGGTGACAACTCCGGTCTCCTCCTCCGTGGTATCCGCCGTGAGGACATCAAGCGCGGCATGGTCGTTGTCGCCCCTGGCTCCGTCAAGGCCCACACCAAGTTCCTCGTCTCCCTCTACGTCCTCTCCAAGGAGGAAGGTGGCCGCCACACCGGCTTCCAGGCCAACTACCGCCCCCAGATGTTCATCCGCTCCGCCGACGAGTCTGTCTCGCTCACCTTCCCTGAGGGTACCGAGGATGCCGACTCCAAGATCGTCCAGCCCGGTGACAACTGCGAGTTGGTTGCCACTCTCTGCCACCCTATTGCCGTCGAGGCCGGTCAGCGTATCACCGTCCGTGAGGGTGGCCGCACCGTCGCCACTGGTATCATTACCCGCATCATGGAATAAGCTATCAACTACTCACTGTGAGATGTTGAGGTTGTAAAAAGCTATGTAATGATATATCACGCCGAGCCGAGCCTAGACGAGCCCCGGTAAGGTAGTAAAACACACACACGCACATATGCAAGGAAAAAGGGACCGCGAGCCGCCAAAAGAAGCGGGTTTGCCGTCAGGAGTTCAAAGAGAAATATACCTACAGTGTACGATGTAAAGCAATGAATGTTTATGGATCTGAAATGCCTTTTTTTTTATGTATTTTGTACAAAGAATGTTTTGGGTCCTAGTGATGATCTCTCCCCTCATATTCTTCTCTTATTGTCTTGTTAAGCTTGTGATATAGATGGTTCAAAAAAGCAATGATAGAAGCTAGAACGTACTAAGCGAATGTTCATGCCGTCTTGTGGTTGACCAAGTTAAGATAGGATATGTGCTTGTTGAGACTTGTGAGCCGAGCAGCACATGGATTCAATGGACAAGCGCTTGCTATGCTCAAGTCCACCACCATTGGTCATCAAGGTTCGCACAAGTTGTTCACCGACACTAGACGCAAATCATACGAAAGTCACAGATCACGGCTGAAGAGGGAGACGAGAACGAGACAGAATGCTGGTTGACCAAAGAATCACGCCGGTCTATTGATCGCTCGATGGGAGGGAAACAGACAGAGTCTAACCTCTGCTGTTCCTCAGTCCGCCGCCCTGTTCCTCTTTTGCTTGTGTTGACTCCGCAGGCCCCAAAAACCCGAATCCCGAAAGAAAACCAAGCAAAGCAAGCAAAAACTCCAAGGGATGTGATGATGAACAAAAGCATTGCTACTTTGTTCGTTTTCGTCAAGTGTCGTCGTGTCGTCTCGGGTTGTAGTTTGTCATGGATCAAGGCTGAACCCCCATTTTTTCGTTGTCGTTGTTCCCTAATCCATCTTTGTCGAGATTTCCGTCGTCGGCATGCCGTCTAACGATATAGGGACACACGTCGCGCGCGAACGAGACAAATTGCTTTGGCTGGACATTTTTTGCATTTCCCGTAGATGACGAAACGATTTGGAACTCGACTGTGATGATGCTGTGACCCTTTGTGTCCTCCCCTCATCATCGTCCCCTACCAAAACCTCCCATCATGTCAAGAAAGGGGGGATTTAGCGGTGCTACAAGAAAAGACAAGCGAGTTAGCCATGCGTCTTGTTTCTTTTCCCATAGCCCTTGCTTCACGCGACTGGGAACAGTGTTTGTAACTCCTTGGCCGTAGAGGTTCTCCTTTTCCCGCAAGATGTGCCCTTCTCTCGTTTGTGGCACCGCGGATTTTCCACTGTTTCCAGTCGCGTGCGCAGTTCCGCCCGTCTCCACCGTAATGTTTTCTCTTCTTACCTTGGTGAAGCCAATGTCGTTGGCCTTCTCACGGAAGCACTGACGGCAGATGTTGAGGCCGTACTTGCGGATGAGACCGGCAGAGTGGGTGCAGACACGGCTAAACAACGTTGAAGAAACGCCCGGTTAGCAACTTGAACTTCAGTTTTCGTCAAACTTGAGTGGTGAAGCCGCATTTTCCTCCTCCGTGATTTTCGCATTCTTGACTTGGTTTTCTGAACTCTCCTCCTCTTTCAAATTTTCCTCAAAAAGCCACATCGCCCTAGCATTGATCTTGCCCCAAACAGCAAAGTACCATGCCATATTCCCATCTCTTGCTCAGCTGTGATGTATGTGTAGATTGTGGATTGTGGATAATTGGTGTTGCTGGACAATAATCCTTACCAAGAGCGGGAGCCCTTGCCGTAGGTGCGGGGGCGGGAGTTCCAGACGGATTCGTGAGACATCTTGATTTTCGGGGTTTTGCTGTCGCAGCGAGAAAATCGTTGTCGTGCGGGCGGCGGGTTGACGATGACTTGGTCTGTCGGGCTGGGGGGGGAGGGGAGGTGGTTTTTTTCGCAAGAGGGCTGCCAAATATGGGGCGAGATTTTTCTGTGGGCGGTTTCGCAGGTCCGGTCCGGCAGCAACTGGCCCTCGTCCACTGCCGCCAGGGCTTGTGCACTTCGGGCTTGGCACGCACGCAGTGCACAGTTCAAGTCGGTTGCGTGGCAGCTGAGTGTGGCTGGTGCAGTGTGCAGTCCGTCTCCAGGCAGAGGAAAGAACAATTCAGTGGCGCAGCAGGGCCACCTCCATGTGTGGCTGGTACTGGCACCCAGCCTAAAAGTCTTATCGATAACAATAGTTCTCTTCTACCTATCTTATCGCGTTCGCGCACTGTTTTAGGAGACACAGTGCGGCTACAGCAGACTCAACTTGAGCTTCAACGAACTTGAAGGCCCCACCAATGACCGCACGCAGCATGCGGGGCTCCATCGACTCGGATGACGGATTTCAGGGGATTTTGGGGAAGCTCAAGAGCGCTGACACGACCAACTGGCAAGGATCCCAATGGTTCGACCAGTGGTCCGTTGCTGACCGGCGGACAACCTGGAATTATCGAGGTGCCAGCAAAGCGCAAAGTGGCATCTTAGGTCCCCGAGAAGGTCACATCTGATTTCAAACAGTCCATCTGGAGCTTTGCCAATTTAGGATACCTTGCCCATCATCTTGAGGTCCCTTTGCCACCAACATCTCGTGCCTGTTGGTCTTCTCTTCCCTTCTTCTCCAAGACAACCTTTAGAGCGTTTGCGATAATCAGCTTCATCCACACGCTTCTTCACACACCATGGTCCTTCTTAAGAGCTTGGTGGTAGCCAGCTTGGCTGCTGCCGTGGCGGCCAAGTCTGCCGTCCTCGACCTTATCCCCTCCAACTTCGACGATGTCGTCCTCAAGTCCGGCAAGCCAACCCTCGTCGAGTTCTTTGCGCCCTGGTGCGGTCACTGCAAGAACCTCGCCCCCGTCTACGAGGAGCTTGCTACCGCTCTGGAGTACGCGAAGGACAAGGTCCAGATCGCCAAGGTCGACGCCGATGCTGAGAGAGCGCTGGGCAAGCGTTTTGGTGTCCAGGGCTTCCCCACACTCAAGTTCTTTGATGGCAAGAGCGAGCAGCCGGTAGACTACAAGGGCGGACGTGATTTGGACAGCCTGTCTAACTTCATTGCCGAGAAGACCGGCGTCAAGGCCAGGAAGAAGGGTTCTGCTCCAAGCCTCGTTAACATCCTTAACGATGCCACCATCAAGGGCGCCATTGGCGGCGACAAGAACGTCCTGGTTGCTTTCACTGCTCCCTGGTGCGGCCGTACGTAACCTCCAAACCCTTTTTTTTGTTTTGTTACTTTCTATCTTCGACCGAAAATGATTAGAACTAATAAACTCCCAGACTGCAAGAACCTCGCTCCTACCTGGGAGAAGCTCGCCGCTACCTTCGCCAGCGACCCGGAGATCACCATTGCCAAGGTTGATGCCGATGCGCCTACCGGCAAAAAGTCCGCCGCCGAGTATGGCGTTTCCGGTTTCCCCACGATCAAGTTCTTCCCCAAGGGAAGCACTACCCCCGAAGACTACAACGGCGGCCGCTCCGAGGCTGATCTCGTCAAATTCCTGAACGAGAAGGCCGGTACCCACCGTACCCCCGGTGGTGGCCTTGATACCGTTGCTGGTACCATTGCTGCCCTCGATGAGATTGTTGCCAAGTACACCGGCGGCGCCTCCCTGGCTGAGGTTGCTGAGGAGGCTAAGGAGGCCGTCAAGAGCCTGAAGAACTCTGCCGAGCTCAAGTACGCCGACTACTACCTCCGCGTCCTCGACAAGCTTAGCAAGAGCGAGGGCTATGCCACTAAGGAGTTTGCCCGTCTGGAGGGCATCCTCAAGAAGGGTGGCCTTGCCCCGGCCAAGGTTGATGAGCTTACCGTCAAGGTCAATGTTCTCCGCAAGTTTGTTGAGAAGGCGGCTGAGGAGGCTAAGGAGGAGCTCTAAATGCACAGCTAATCGCTCAGCACCCCTTGAAGTTGTAGCTGGCTGCTTGTAATAATAGATCCAATTCTGAATAAATGAATGTTTGGTCCTAACGCATGTTTCGCCAACTCGTTGCGGAAGTGACAGTGAAGGAGAGACATGTCTTAGCTGATCAACATAATCATGGCATACTGTACGTTAACTGCTGTACCCGCGTAAATATTAGTTTACACGCCTGCTATGTATAAGACCCAAACTCCATCATCCTAAAATGTCTTAGCCCACACATGACTCTCGCTGAACCCGACTCCTTTTCGCACGTGGGTTGTTTACTTGCACGACGAAACAAAATCAGGCTGGCCCGTTTGGCTTCTCTTTTCCGGCCATTATTTGAGATTCCAAATTATCTAGACGCCTCGACATCTCGTCCACTGACCCAACATGTTAGCATTCACGGACTTCACAGACTTCAGCTTGTAATCAGCATCTAAACTCTTACTCTTGGCGAAGATCTCGCTGGAGACACCGGCGAACTTGTTCGAGAGTGTATTTAGAAGGTCTTCAAGCTGAACAGAGAGCTCTTGACGGGCGTCATCCGCCGACTAGAAGATGTAGTCAGCAAGAGTGAACTATCGTGATAAAGATTCGGAGACAGTGTCCGACTTGCGTTGGTCGCTGTTGGGCTCGTGCTGGTGTTGGCCTCGCCGTTTTCAGACATTGTGACTTGTTCTGGAATAATTCCGTAGTTTCTTAAACAAACACTGATCGAATGAATCAAAGCTTCTCCACAGTGTTTGACAGATGGGTTTGTGAAAGCAATTTAACAGTTGACGTAGACTTTGGGTGTTGATGTTGGAAAAGGGATGAGCACCTTGAGGGCAGCGGATGATTTCCACTTCCATCACATTCCCGTCCGCCTGGATGCCCGGGTCGCGGAAGGTTCAGGGTGCCGGTAGAAGCATGCGACTGGACGCACTGTCCCTTTACTGTAAATCAGCGGGGTTCAGCAAGTGCACTAGAGGTATGCACTAACAATACCCTGCCTGGAGCTGTCATCGGTCGCCTCCATCACCACCGCGGCCGAGCTTCCCCATTCCTCCGCAACCAAAGAACAACAATTTTTTGTCGTGACGTGGCGTGCAATGATAATTACATTATACCAGATATTACAATTCAACTGAAGTCATTGCATACGAAACATCATCGTCACCCAACGATGCTCCCTTGAGCCTCCTCTACATCTAACTTTCAAGGTCTTGATAATCAGACGACAAAGTCACCAACTTCCAGGGGACATGGAAAGATGACAAGGCGCGACAACGTTCCGCAATGCCTTCTCAAAACTCAGATGTCAGAGCTCTACTGATAGTCCTCATCCTTCTATGGATATTCTTCTCCCCGGACAGTAGCGATCCCGCCAGTCTGACGCCGCCTGAAATCGCCCACGCACGAGAAGCTCGTTTCCAGGGTGCCCTCGATGTCCTAAACACCACACGATGGGGTGATTTCGCTCCTGATGCGCCGTCGTCGACCTCGCCGCGGCCTCCTTCCGAAACCGACGGACCAGCTGGCGAGATTGGAAAGGGGAACGGCGATAAGCATGAACAGGGCCCTCAGTTTCTGAACATTACGGGGTTTAGCCAACTTGATGGGAAGGGGTATGCGTGGGAAGACCTCGGTCGGTTCAGAAACCGCTGTCGCGAATGGAGTCGGAACGCTTTCCCCTCAGCCGCCACCGTTGGCCCGCTGGACGATGATAGCTGGGAGCCCAGTATGGTGAGTGGCACATGGAAGAATGCTACGGGCACTCTGCATGGCACTTGGGTACGACGACCGGGAACCGTTGTCAGACAAGCCGCGGAATATAACCTCAGTGCCATTGCGCCAGGGGCGACTTGGCCTAGTAGCCTTGGTGAATGGGGTAGAAACATCACCGGTGACCATGGCAAGATTGAGTTGCGCATAGACGAAGATGAAGGGGATGGGGTTTACGAAGAGAAGGTCGAGGGCAAAACTTCAAGGGGTGCAAATCTGGCGAGGGAGATTCAAGCCGTGGCTACGATCCAGGATGACGCAAGCGAGGCTAGCAGCTGGAGCTTGTTACTTCATGGTGTTCACTGGCCACGGCAAGGCGCTATTCTCTTGACCACCAGCAGCGAGAAGTTTGACGGCATTTTCGGCCTTCCCCATCTGGCGCCAGGCCCCAATTTCTTCCATACCGGCCAGCATTTGCTGAATGAGACGCTGGGTAAAATCATTCAAGCCAGGAAGAAGAGCAAATATGGCTTCCCAGGCAACCCCTGGGGCTCGAGGATGGAGGACGACGACAGCTTCCCTGCACAATGCGAATATGTCATGTACCTCCAATTGCAACCGCTAGAGCTTTCTCGTCAGTACGAATCTCCCCAGCTGCTCGAATCCTACATCGAGGAGCTTGAGCGCGAGTTGCGCCATCCCACAGGAGCGCCCATTGGTAGGATTCCCGATCTGCGTGCGTCCATGGTGGCATGGTCTCCCGACTGCTCGTTTTTCCTGGAGTCCAAGGGCCCGCCCGAGTTTCCTTCGGTCGACGGAGAGCATCTTGTCGGCATGAAGGAGGCCATGTTCACCTACACGGCCAAGGAATGGTTGATTGCGTTTGCTGCTGTCATGCTGGGTCAGATTTGGCTCTTCAAGGAACAGATGAAGCTGTCAAATACGCCGTCCACTACCGGGCGGGTCAGCTTCTGGACAATAGGCGCCATGCTTTTTGCCGATGGCATGATCTTTGTTACTGCTTGTGCTTGGAGTCTCAACGCGACAATAACACTGCTACCCTGCTTGCTCGTCACGTTTGCGGCCTTCATATCCATGTTCATTGAAGGCGCCTTTTTGTCTGAAGTCTGGAAGATTCAAGAACCGGAGAGGAGGATTCGTGAGCGGGAAAGAGAACAAGCTGCTGCTGCTGCTGCTGCTGCTGCTGCTGCGAATCGTAATGCCTCATCATCATCAGCAGCATCAACAACACCGCCGCCAACCACTCAACCTGAGCCACCCACAACACAGCCAGCTCCTCCTCCTCCTCCCTCTCAACCTCGCCAACCCATCATCGTCCCCTCAGACGGCGACATCGACGAAGCCGAACAACTGAACAACCTCCTCTCCGGCGCCTCCGCCCTCCCCCTCCCCGCCACCGCTCGACAACCCGGTCTACCAGCACCCACAAACGAACCGCGCCCACCAACCCCCTTCAGCACTATCACCGGCCGCTTCGTCCTCGCCGGCCTGTTCCTCCTCTTCATCTCAGCCGTCGCCACCTCCTGGCCCTCGCACATCCGCTCCTTCTACGTGAACACCCTCTCCTTCCTCTACCTCAGCCTCTGGACGCCCCAAATCATCCGCAACGCACAACGTAATTCCCGGCAGGCGTTTTCCTGGCGGTTCATGATCGGCCAATCCCTCTTACGTCTCTTGCCGTTTGCGTACTTTTTCTTAAGGGAAGATAACGTCCTGCTAGCTGACCCGGACCCGTTTGCGTTTTTGGTCTTGGTGGCGTGGGTGTGGATCCAGCTTTGGGTGATATGTGCTCAAAGTATACTTGGGCCGAGGTTTGGAGTGCCCAAGGGGTGGGTGAGGGAGGCGTGGGATTATCATCCTGTTTTGAGAGATGATGATCTAGAAGGTGTTTCGTTACCTATCGGTCTGGCGAGGACAGGGACTGGATTGTCGTCGTCGTCATCGTCGTCGTCGCCGACTGAGGAAAGGGTGAGGGGAAGGGCATGGAGTGTGGTTTCTTTGGGTGGTCCTGCTGCTGCTGCTGAGACAGGCGAAGGTAGTGCCGCTGCTGCTGCTGCTGCTGCTGCTACCGATAGTGCAGGAGGCACAAGAAATCGTGAACGAGAAAAAGAAAAAGAAAGGGAAAAACAAAAAGGCGTCACCATGCGATCTGTCGACTGCGCCATTTGTCGCGAGTTGTTGGAGGTGCCTGTATTTAACAATAACAAGGGCAGCGGTGGCTCCTCGGATTCAGCGGCGTCGGGCATCACGGGCGTGTTTGCGAGAAAGGCCTACATGGTTACGCCGTGTAGACATATTTTCCATACGAATTGCTTGGAAGGGTGGATGAAGTATCGGTTACAGTGTCCGATTTGTAGAGAGGAGTTGCCGCCCTTGTAAGCTGTGTACTAGTGAGCTCGGGTGTTTGTTAGGAAAACATCGGGGAAAGTATTAGTTAACGGGTATAGTCTATGGGTAGACTGCAGTGTGATGATATATGTACAGTACCATTGTGGAAAGGTTCAAAGTTGGAAAGCGTTATAGATTATCTGACAACAATACATATAGAACATGAATAAGGTCAGCGCAAAGGCATGGCCCATCAGCAGCGTTTGATTTGAGAACCTTATTACAGAGCATTACTCTCAACAAATTCGTGAATGGTAGGAGGCCATCCTAAAACACTGTGTGTAGCTTCTGGAACAGCTGTAAGCACGGTTTTCAAGCTCCAGCAATTTTCTTTATTTCATCTTTTTATGTTCTTGACGACGCCGAAGAAGGAAGCCACTCGCTAGGTACAGTTCGCTGAGTTACAATTTGCTTTTTCCCGACAGAATGCTAGCTTGTAATATACCACAAGACGAATGAGGTATACATAGCAAACAAGCGTGATCCCGTCCCTACCGTCGAAAAGACAGGTCAAGAGTACTCTACGTAAAGCTTTTCTGCTTCTGCCTAGTATTCCAACCAAGCTTCGCATTGATACTCTTGATCCATTCTTCACTCCTCCTCCCCTGTGGCTGAACGCTGGCAAACGGGTACCTGCTCGCGCTGATGGTCACGTAGTCGCCCGGTCTAAGTTCGATACGCTCGCGGCCATCGAAACTCGCCCAAGAGCCGGTCCGGGCATCGTAGGGCACGCCAATGCGAAGTACGATGGTGTCGGGTAGGATGATGGGCCGGAAGGAGAGCGTGTGCGCGCACATAGCGGTTACGAGCATGACGGGGTTTTCGGGGTGACAGAGAGAGCCGCCAGCGGCGAGGTTGTAGGCGGTTGAGCCGGTGGGAGTGGAAACGCAGATACCATCGGCGTTGACGGAGGTGAAGTGCTCATCATCGCCGAAGATTTCGATGTATGACATTGCTTGAAGACACAGATCAGTTATATGATCCCTGATGTGGGTGAGGTGGAAAAATGACGACTTACTTGGATTGGGTCCTCTATCCACCACCACCTCGTTGAGCACGCACCATGTGCCGTCTGGTCGATGGGTTCGTTCATCATCCTTTTCCTCGCCGATAAGGTCTTCTACGAGATCTCGTTTTTCTCCTTCCTCTTTCTCTTCGCTTGGATCATTCTCGTCCTGGCAATCAGGACCATCTGTGCCGCCCTGTTCTTTGTCTGTTTTGTTTGAGACCATTTTTTTGTCAGAGTCCCCCTCAACGAGTTTCCTTTTGTTCGTCTGACTTCGCATGACGGTTCCTTCGAACCTTAGCCTCAAAGCCACGTTGACACCTTCTGTGAAGGCGGCTGTCAAGGTCTCGTGATAGTGATCAAAGTCAAACTTGGTCAAAAACCCTAGGCTCCCCAGAGAAAAGCTCAGAACAGGTGGAACGATGCGCTGGAATAACCAACTCGCAAATAGTACGGTTCCATCACCGCCGAGTGTGATGACAAAGTCGGCCGTCTGCGGCCTGGCACGACACAATTCCTCGTCCCAATAGCGTAGACGCTCAGATATGTCATTGCCGGCTTCCTCTGAGATCTCGCCAGACCCAACGTAATCCTTGCGGATCTCTTCGATCAAGCCGGGTGCATCAAGCTTTTTGTTGCAACGCAAAGCCTTGTCAATGTAGACAGTATAGCGCACGTCGCGTTCCTTATCCAGTAACCACCGGATCAAGGCGCGTGTCTTGGGGATTAGTTCCTGGTCATACGGCTTGGTGAGCACGAAGATGGTCTTGATCTTGAACTTCAAGCGCACGCTGCTCAATCGCCGACTCAGCTCCCGGACTCCCCATGCCATTTCACTCAATTGCTTCTTGGTGAGGAGCCTGCTGTACTTTTCCTCTGGGTCTGTGTTTGGTGCTTTTACGATCTCACTTTTCCATTCCTTCTCATCAACCTGACCAGCATCGCTAGTGTCGCTCGAGTTGGCATTGGTCATCGAGCACTCCCGGGCACGCACATTGGCGGCAATGTTACCGACAGTGCTCGAGAAGCCTTTTGGGTCGAGCACCTGGTCCTGGCTATTTTCACGACTAACTTGGACGGCATCGCGGGCAATGTCGGTCAAGCCCCTTGTGATGGGGCTTCGGGTCTCGATAGAGTTTGTACTCGTACTGGCAGTGCCATCAACCTGTCCATCTAGGGTATTTTGCCGTCTAGGGGGTCGTCGCTGGGCGTCGAGAAACTGGTGGACAAGGCATTCCGTTCTGGCCGGCTGTGATCGCCGGAGGTGAAGAGGAACACGGGCATCGCTGTTTACTAGAGAGCTCTTGCGCCGATAGGGACTAGATGGATCGAACGAGACCTATGGTGGGCAAATGGGCCATAATTCAGCTGGTGCGCTACTAGGTAACTGGGAAGCAGGCAGAAGAGGAGTACGAGAATCCAAGGGGATGAAGGGGGAGCATAAGGCTGTGCTTTTCGGTCATGCTCGGCATGGATGGACGCGGGGTCTGGAGTGCATTGGGTTCCCTACCTCAAGCGCATCCTGGTCCTCTTCACTTGAACTGGAATGGTCATCATTCTCAGGCTTCCTTTCGCGATCCGGAGCCATTATCCTCAATCATGAAAGCTCCGTTGCTCTGATTATCCTGCCTCCTTCCGCTCGCTATGCTCGCTCTCGGGGTCAGGTCGGTCCTTTCCACTCGATAGAGGTATCGTTCGACGTCAATCAAGACTACTGTGTAGGTGCGTACGGGTGGGTGCCTCGAGGTACTTTGGCGCAGCAGGTAGTTAGAGTACTTTCGGAAGAGCTTGGTTGAGTGGCTCCGTGGCTCCAGCATGCAGATTGTAACTGGTCGATCATCCACCGCGGGCTGGCCAACGGACAATGTTGTGGGTGACGATACTTGCACTTGTAGGACTGGGTCGCAATCAATGGATGCTATGGACGGGAATGGAAAATGCTACAGGTTCGGCCTGTCGTTGTGCCGCGCAAAGAGGTAGTTGTGGTGGCGGGCTGTGTGGGCATCATCGATGCACTGGAAAGACGGGAACTCGAGTCACGATGTTGCTACAAGTTACTTTCTCCCACTGATCATGGTGCTCCCTCCTTCTTGCCATCCAATCTGTGGAACATAAGAAAAAAAAGAATGAAAAAAAAAGACGAGCGTCCGTCCTGAGTCAGCCAAGTCAAGGGCTGTCATCACAGTGGTAAGGCGGGGTAAGTGGTGATGTCTACTTGTAAGAACCGGCAATACGTCATCGGCTGTGGCAGCTGTAACGGGAAATAAGATTTCACCACAGCGTGCGCAGGACAGCTGTCTGGACTTGATCGCCAAACTAATCCAAAGGGAATGTGCGAAGCATGGGATTGATCTACAGTATAGTACATCAATCTGTACTCGGCATCAATTCGGCGAACCGAGTAAACTGTGTGACAGGTTGTATTTTTGGCCGACAGTCAAAACAATCACACGGCTGTGGAGGGGTTATGCTAGAGATTCGCTTGGAGGGGTTATGCTAGAGATTCGCTTGGAGGGGAAACTGGATCTGCCCCGATAATTAGTTATGCCTGTTGCAGTAATCCCATGGGGCCAGGTCGCCTCGCACGAGCATCACATACTAAACAGTAACAACACCAGGCAAAACATCGGCCAGGTTCATGACGGACAGACAGACCTCATGCAGTTAGAATACCTACCCAATGCTCTGTGTTGATAAACACGAACCACGTCTGAAGCTACCGTGGAAAGCAACCAACCACTGCCTATTCCTCACCGAGGCCCCGACCCTCCTTTAGAACAACTCTGATAATGGCCTCAATTTTCATGCAAACCAACCAAGTCCGTGGTGGGATACAGGCTCGAGACATGTTGCTTACATACTACTAGCGTGGTATCCCGGAACGCGGGCGATTCTCTCCAACCGATGTCACATCAATCGACACGACGGAACACGAAGAGGCCTTCCCAACCTGCCTATGAGCTGCATCAGCTTGTTGAGGTTGAGAAACGATCTGCCACTCTTCCAGCCGTCAATCAATCAACAGGTGGAAATAATGGAAGGAAGGAAGGAAGGAGGAAATCCACCCACGCTGCACAGGGCATCACACACCCCCGAGCCACTCGGAGACAGAAGTTGCGATTGTCCAGTCCATGCCTACCTAGAGGTACCTCTACCCAACACTACGGTGCCCCACCACTGGATGGAAAGTGGAAGTCACTCCAGGGGCAAGTGCTAGGTACCTCTAGAGGTACCTAGTCATTGCCTATGTTGTTCCTCAGCCTGTCCTCACCATCTTCCTGAGCCAACTTCGTTCACAAGAACTGAACCCGTCTATGGCTTGTCATTTCCGACTGTCTTGGTGGCTGTCAAACTATCCACGCTGGGCGGGTTACGGACGAAAGACACGAAACCCAACCAAGCCATCCCCCCCAAGTTCCTTTTTGACTTATCAAAACATACAACTTAGTAAGGAAGGCCAGGCAGCCGGCCGCCTCCAAAGTTGGCGCCCATCCATAGTACCATTACCTCAAACAGTACCTCTGGTCGGTACGCCTCAGACATACCAAATCCCCTTACTTTGACACAGTTGCTCATCTCAAGCCAACAACAAGTCCAGGGACGGGAGAAACAGAGACAATGAAGCACCTCATCCTAGTGGGGGCGTGCTATTTGGACACTATTCTGACGTGAGTCTCTCCATCTTGTCCGACATCCTACATAGCTTCCATTACCTGTACTTTGCCTCTATAGCTGCCGGTTTGTTGCTGCTGGTCAGAGCTGTAGCTGTAATTGGCATGACCAGGATCGGAATCTGGATGTTATACTCATTTAGTTCTGTGCTCACACTTGAGATAATACCACGGCTTGCCTGTAGTGTTCCCCAGTTTCCCGATGAAGACTCCAAGCTACGCGCAACGGCCTTGCAGGTGAGACGCGGGGGCAATTGTCCCAACACAGCCGAGGTTCTCCAGCAGCTACTCCTCTCAGGAGGTGGCCTGGGTTTTTCATCAACTCAAAACCAACCAGACAGCGCCGCTGGTGTTGTTGCCGTTACACCGCCACCGTCACAAGAACAACAACAACAACAGCAGCAGCAGCTGAAATTACACTTGGTTTCTATCCTGCCCGATGTTGGGTCTCCCGCCATTCGCAAAATCCTGTCATCCTTTGCAACTCCTCCTGCTCCTCAGCCGTCTCCATCTTACGACTCTGAGTCTCTGTTCGAGTCTGTGACCAGCGCCGCTTCGGCTACCGCTACCAGTGTTGACTTTAGTCACTGTCTGTATCGCAAGGGGCACGATGAAGCAGCCAGTAGTTACATTATCCGCAGTGGCGCGACAGGCAGCCGGACCATTGTGAACTACAATGATCTTCCAGAGATGACAACGGACGAGTTTATGAAGATCGCGGATGGTTTCGTTTCCCTCCAGCATGACCACAATGTCGATGCAAGCTCTAGGGGTTTCATTGGTGAGGATTGCTGGTGGCACTTTGAGGTAGGCTCAGCCATCTCCGTTATACACATGCTGCTCGCAGGACAGAGCCTACATGCTTTCCGTCCTGCTCCTTACTCTCCCGTATAACAAGTGCTATATGTCTCCTCATGAAGCTGTCGCTTTCGTTTGTCTTGCCGCATGTCTGCTCAGGGTTTTCCTTATATTAACACACAGACGGACCGCGTCTAAAGGGTCGAATTCCAGAGACAACACTGCAGTGCATCCGCTACCTACGCCAGGTCCTACCAGGAAGCACCATCAGCGTCGAGGTAGAAAAGCCAGGCCGGGAGGGCCTTGCTGAGCTGGCCGCGGAATCTGACGTGGTGTTTTACTCCAAGAGTTGGGCAGAGGTAAGTCATATTATTTCCGTGTCACTCCATCCACTCATGGAGACCAACGTGAGCCTGCGTGGCGTGTGACATGCTACAGCACTTGAGCCTAGATTGCGCCCAGGGTGATCTTCTCGTCCTCGTCCATGATACTAAAGCCTGGTCTTGTACCTCCGGTTGTGTAGAGCCGAGGATACACCAACCCGGAAGCTTGTCTGAGAGGCGAGCTGCCGAATTGCAAGAAAGCGTAAGTTTCGCTGCCCAAGAGCACAAATCCAAAGTCCGATAAGTATCGGGCAGAGGCAAAGGGCTGGCGCCGTTCTAACAAACACTCTCAATACCGCGCTATAGTTCTCTGATGCTGTGCACATGGGGATGTCAAGGGGCTGGTGCTCTCTTCCCTTCACCCGCCGGCACCGGCGGTGGCAACAATGAGCAAACAGCAGAAGTAGCAGAACCAGACTATCTGCACTGTTCTACAGCAGAGGTATTCGAGACCCAGATAATCACCGTAGTTGAGTAAGTCCCGTCTCTCATTCTTTTGTTTGATCGAGATGGGATGTTTTGTTCATTTCTTCTCTCTGCTCCTTTCTACCTTGAACCTGAATTGGGCCCTGAAAGAACAGAGTGAGTACCTGCCACAAGCAGCACACATCTGTACCCGTCACTGCAATTTAAAAAGGTTCACGAAAGGGAGATAAGACAAGACATCTGAGAAAAAGAAACTTGTCGGTGTTGAATAAAGACCGAACGGTCCGAAACCGCCAACAACTCCGCATATAGGATTTTCCTTGTACATTTGTTTCCTTCCGTCTCTGCCGGGTATCAAGCTACAAAGGTGCTACACAATCCAAAAACGAACAAGTAGAAGAAGCCAAGTGGGAAGAAACACGACCAGTATACGCGGTAGCCAAAAAGCGAATGACATAAACACGGCTAACAAAGTCAACCCATCACCCGATCACAGTACAATCGGCGCAGGAGATACTTTCATAGCCGGCATAATGTACGGTTTGTTGATGGCCTCGCCGAGTGCAACCGCAACCGCAACCGCAACTGCAACCAAAGACCGATCCTGGATCCAGTCCACGAGTCAAAAGGAGAAAAAGAAGCTTTTGGCCTTTGCCGTGAGACTGGCTACCCAGAAGGTTCAGATGGAGGGATTCAACGGGATTGTTAAGGGATGGTGACCGTCACAGGATGCGGTGACGTTGGTTGTGTACCTAATTTGCACACTTGGAATTCCGTTGGCAAGCAAGACATTGACGATATTTTGGATGGTTTCAGAGCTGGGCTGATAAGTTCACCCTAGCCAGCGATAGTGGCCTACCTCATGTTCGACAAAGCCGATGGACAGCGGCAGAGGGGAAATCAATCACTATGGGCTGGTTCCGCTCTGCTTGTGATGATGATGATGGGCAGTTCCCGAGTCCTCATGTGTAGAGATAGTCCTGACCAGCTTGCGCTTGGTTTGAGAATGATGGGAAATGAACGTGGAACTGTATAGTTGAAACCTGACTACTAACGCTTCATACACTGACTACGTCTAGGCCCTAAAGAGACGCCAGGCCGTGAAGAGAGAGAGAGCGTCGTCAAGAGAGAGAATCCTGTGACCAGATGAAAGGAGAGGTGACTTGTACGTCGTCGTAACCGTGGTCGGCTTGTTGTATATTGAAAACGAGGGAGGTACAAAGAAGACGTGTTGTAGTAGTAGTTGTTGTTGTTGTCTCATTCTTTAATCTTGTAACGAAGTCCACGTGATAATGAATCGATGTGGTACAGGTACCCTAGAATAGTTAGGTAGATTTGTAGGTAAGTAAGTACCTGCATGCGGCGGTCCCCATTCTTGGTGACTCAAAACGGGGTGACTCTGTGTCAGGTTGATTCTGGCTCAGAAAGAGGAGATTACGTTTAGATCAAAGCAGGTACAATGAGAGAGGGACAACTAACTCCCTAGCGAGACTTGGTAGGAGCTTTTAGTTCGGACTTGGGAGTAGGTACCTACGTAAGTACGAAGGTACTTTCCGGCGATGGGGATACACCGTCGTAAAGGGAAGGCTTGTTGTTTGTCTCCTCTTGTTGTCTGAACTAGGGTCAGATTCCGGCCCTCCGTAGAGTACATAGGCGTAGGGTGGGTGGGCATTCCGAATGGGAACATGGCAACATTCATGTGTCAGGATGTAAGGTAAGCAAACTATATAGGAAACTACGTATGCTTTGAATGTACTTGAGGCGCGAGTTCAGCTTCGGTTTCTTTTGTGATAAATGTACTGTAGGTAATGTGTAAGGTGGTTAATGGACATGGACTCTGTGATTCCATAACATGAAATTATACTACATATGTAGCCCGTACGTAAACTGACGAGGTACGTAAGTGGGTGGAGGAATCTATCCTATGGATAGCGAGGAGACTGATAATACCGGCGAAGAGACCATAATGAGACATCGTAGGTAAGGGTAGCTAATGCCTTTTCTTTTTTTGACATCTTGAGAGGTCCCAACCATCCAGGTTCACGATGTTGGATTCAATATTTGGGATCGTCTTCATGCATAGTACTCTACTCTTCTTTTCTTTTCTTCACGCCATCTTACCATGTTGCGTTGCTCATTACTGCGTAGAAAGGTACTTGCTTTGCTTTCTAGATTAGGACAAGGTTGTACGAAGGATGCTGCTGCTGTTGGCTGGCTAGGAGGCGACGTCAACGAGAACGGCAACGGCCGTCCGATATCTGTTGCAATAAGAGTATGCGGTACCATACAGTACACATATAGGTCTCGGGCCATTGTGATTGGACGCGCTTCAGAATGGAATGGCTCGGTGGCTCGGTGGCTTGGAGTTTGGGTTTCCCACCCTTCCCCCCCATCAATCCATCCTACCCAATCCCACGATGAAATGTATGCTGTTTGACTTTTGTCTGACCCTTTGACGGAATGTCTCCCCGTGGGCTTCTGTTTGGCCTCACCCGCACCCCCCCATGGGCATGGCCTCCCTGTGTGTGGGCTTTGGCCTCCCCCCGTGGGTTGGACAGGCGGTAGGGCTGACTACCGAATCGGAGAAAAAAGGAATGAACCCACTGGGAAACGAATGAGGTTGCGCCTACGTGTTGTACACAGTAGTAATGTATGCAGTTCAATGTGCATACAAAGAAACCTATTGGTCGTACAAATTGTATCTTTTATTTCCTGGTACGTCCAGTGGTCTCAACACAAGAATCTTTCCATTTAGGGAATCGCTCACAGGGAGTCGTTGAGCCGAACCATGAGGCGCCGCATACAGTATGGAATGGTAGCCTTGAGAGCTTGGCCTCACCTTGGCACTGTATGGGGTGGTATCTTATGCATACCATATCCTAATTCGGATGGGCCGAAAAGAGGAACCTACCGGTTGTGTGTGTGGTGGGTGTGAAAGCTGGCGGGAAGGGGAGAAAGCTGCCGAATGAAGAGAAATATGCCAAGTTCATACAAAAGTGGCTTGAATCGTGGTAACGTACCTCTACCTATAAACCAAGACCTAAAGAAGCGGTGAGTGAACCGAGGGATCGTGGAAGATATCTGCCACTACCACCCCCAACAAAAGGTAGCGTAGCGTGCTGTACATTTATAGCACCCCAGCATCTCGTCTACCCGTTCTGCCATTTTAGAGTAGTCTGGGAATCTGGGGGTTTTAGCGAAGCGCCAGTGGTACCCCAAAACAAGCAGTAAGTTGTGGTTCGTCTACAACGGCTGGAAGGGATTTCGTTAGCCCGCTGCTCCGTGCCTCTCTGGTCATGGCCAGCAACTTGCATGAAGACCACGGATCGGAACCCAGTGCGCCTAGTAAGTGCCTAACAGTCAATCTCTACTGTCCTGTAACAACCAGATATGCCCTTATCAACTGTGAAGCTGTTAGAGAAAGTACCTCGAAGGGGAAGATATGAGGCTGCGACAATCAACTCGGCTATTGCCTGCCTTGACATCGTCAGACACTCTCCAAAGGTGAGCCCCGAACAACGCTGGCATGCCCTAGGCAGATCTGTTGCATCACGTTTTAATTTGGGCAGTACGTATCTGGTCTAAGGCAACAAGGTTGAACAGGTCGAAATATGAGCCATAAGACAGCTTGCCTGTTGATCGTCCAATGTCTTGCTGAGGCATCATCATGACTGTGGGGATGTATCGATGCATGGACAATTCCGTTATCGAATGGGGAGGTGTGGTGTGGGAAGCCGATCCGTTGTTGCTGGTCTTTCAGGGGCTCATTGATGTCTCCGTAGTGTACTGTCTGGCTGTAGTGTAAAGACGAAACAACCCCGGTAGCCCTCGGACAAGAGGGCGAGACTACGGATGAGTAAGGGGCCCCAATCGAGGTCTGAGGGTTATGTTTGCTCCATAATACGCGTTCTCTGGAGACTCGAGATTGACGGCGCAACGGAGGACCAGCCCAGTTCTCTACTGGCTCTGTGTGACGAAGTGATAGACGTGTTGTTGAGGGTCCACCGACAATGAAGCTATCTCGTCAAACTCGTCTCAGCAACAGCCAACTTTGGAAGATCCCATCTACAATCCCACTACATGTGTTGGGTGGGGGAGGTGTGGTCCGGGGCTCAAGGCGGGGAGAAAAGTGGCCGTCATGACTGTTCCAAAGTAGCCTCTGACCTGCTGGGAACTCGGAATGCCAGGCATTGCAGCCGATGGGCGGTCCACGTCAGGTAAAACCAGCTGGCTAGGATTTCCGTGTAGATTATGGCGTAACCTCTAGCAGGATATACTGGGTAGACACTACGCTCAAGTGGATCGAATAGGTGCAAGGGAAAACTGACATCTCCGTAGTCGAGCATGATACCTATGGAGCACGACGGGCGGCGTCAGTGGTGGTCGTTGCTCCGCCCAGAGAAAGAGACTCTGATTCGTAAAGGAGTCTCATCTGCAGGATGTTACCTCTGTAAGGAGAGCCGAAGCCAGACAGGCCAGGGAAAGCGAAGCAACCCCCTTTAGATACGAACTATTGCCGACCTGGGACCGTCGTATGTACATAATCTCGAAGAGGGAAATGTGCGTACCTGGAGTGTCATCCGATTGATAGGGCAGTTTCAATCCGACGGTCGAGCTTTTAGTGATGGGTATAAACTGGTGGTGATGCCGCCACATGCTTTTGGTAATGTATTGTAGTAGTGGTTGTTATGCCGGCTGTGACTCGGGGTTTATCTGCATGCCTTCCAAAGAGCTGTTCGTACGCATCAGATTTCTCTGCCGCGGAAGCAACTCGCCATGCTTTTTCTGTGGATGGTGTCGTCTTGATTGACATCTCGGCGTCCGGTGAGCAGGCGTTCTTGACCCTTCTCATCCAAACATGCCAGCAACCCCTTGGTTCCAATATGGGAACCTCATTTGCCCACCGACAACAGGCAGCAAGCAGAAAGTGCCGTCACACCCTGTTGCCAACCTGAGGATGAGGCGCACAAAGCGCGCATCATGGTACAGTCGAGAACTGAGAAATGGTTGGCATGGACCGGGGCATCATCCTTCATTCAAGTCGCAGACTGTCGTAATCCGTTGCGCTCCTCACTTTTTGTGGTGCGCAAGTGAGAAAGCGTCCCGGTAGATGCACACCATCTCTTCTGTGACGGGATGGGTCCTGCGCGATACCGGAATTGGCCTGCTGATGATTGTGGTGAACTTGGAATCGCGGCTTCGGGTGAAGGCCACCAAAATAAGCGGCATCACAGGCTGCAACCGAGAAAGAGCGGCAGGTGGAGAGAGGTCCTCGGACAAAGGCCAGCAATATCACTGCATAAGGTATGGTAGGGCTTACCAGTTATGCCTGGGGATTTCCGCCCACGCCGTCCTGTCCTCCTCGCTTTCACCTCGGCCAAAGCGTGTGCGTGCATGGGCCCATCAGCAAGTGGAAACCGTCAAATCCAATCTCTTTGTCAACCCCTTCTTCTGCTACAGGCAAGCTCTGCAGGTGCGCACGGTTGGATACAGCAGCTGCACAACTTAATTATGTATACAGTTCACCCCTGGAAAGTTCGTTAGCGCGGTACTTGTAAGCAGCTTTCGACAAGGGAAGCGAAGGGGATCTGTAAATACCCTATAACTAACTAATTATAGGGTAAGTCCAAGTGTTTCTAGTGATTTGGGCACCTTGGCTGGTGAAAAAAACCGTGTGTGTGTGTGAGCTGTCTGGATTGTCTGTCAATTCTTTCTCTCCTCGAAATCAAGCGATTTCAGCCAATCAAAAGCCGTAGATAGATGTGTCCAAGCTTGCAACCCCCCCTGTTAAATGTTGTGGGGCGGGTAACACGCTAACAAACTTTCCAGCATTGATCTGTACTAGTAGCACACGATACATACAGTGCGAGCCAAGCATAAGCCTGCACAATGAGTCGTGATATTTAGTAGCTTTTCTTTTCGCCTAGTGTACCTTCAGGAATATGCGCTTGGCCGGCAAACCTTGCTACAATAAAAGGAGGTGCCAACTTTGCCCGTTTGTGGTTGCCGCCATCTCCACGGTTCCCAGCAGTCTGTCTTACGCAGCTGACTGATGAGCCTGGGCCTAAGAGCCGATCAAAGAGATCAGTTATAGAGTATTTAGTGTTCAAGGGCAACGACACAGATGATTCAGTTGTCCCGACTCTCTCGAAAAGCCCGGACCAAAGAATTCACGAACTGCGTTGAGATCGAAATTAGCGTTTCTCAAAGCCTCCGGCGCTCTCAGCTCACGACGCTATGCTTAGTCCACTGCTTTGAATGCTGTTGATGGACCCGTGATGTTCTGCATCGCTGCTTCAATATGCCGCATATTCCTTTACAGACCCGGGCAACGAGGGCCACAACTGTGAAAGCAATTGGGTATGCTTGAACAGGGTAAATGTGTCGACGAGAGAGGCGAGTCATGATGGACACGTATTCTTTCCGACGTATTACCGTCCTGGGCATTAGCAAGGTTCTACAAGCTATCCCGCTTTGCGTGTCTTGAAAGCAACCCCAAGCTCCTGCTCATCTAGGCCAAAACGATAAAGGCTCCGGGGAATCATCATGTCGGACCTCTTCCACCATTAGCTACCAGAGGAGAGGATTGACTGGTGTTGACGTCAATAGGCATCTATCAGGCTGATTCATGCCAAGTACGAAATGCGTGCACTACACATAACCCAAGGATAAGATAATGTGTGCCTACGATCTGTGTCGCAAAAGGCCTCCGCTAATGAGGGAGGACAGAGTGGGACAGACCCTTCACAGGCCGCATCTCGCGGCGTGGCAAATCGTTTGACCTAGGTACGCAGTCGCAGTACACTAGGTACTTCGCTCATGTTTGTCATCGCCAGCGATGTCAATGGTGATTGGGCCGCTGTGGAGAGCAGCAACATCGTGAGTGAAGTGCATGCCGAACGCCAGTGCAGTCTACCATACCAAAATCTGATGTACACAGTACATACAAATTTCGAATTCTTCTGACGAGCAGGGGTGCTAAGAATAGTTAGATGGTGCACAATCCTGGGTCCGGGCATCGCTGGTCAGTGGCTCTGGCCTCTCTGGTGGCTGGGCCTTGACCAAAAGGCTGGTGTTCCAGTTCTCCCTGTTGTGGTGGTCTTGAGGGTTGTGCTGTTGTCTGGAAATGAGATGTCACACACTTGAGCACCGACTCGCACCGCTCCGCAATATCCGTGATGGGTCAATCTACACTACCTCTGAAATGACGGGCGACTAGGCAGAGGACAAGACGTACCTTGGGAAGGAAGGGGTTTGTCACAGCTCGGCAGGACGCCAGGGTTTCTTGGTAAGATTCGAAATTGAAAGCTCAAGGGTGACCGGGCTCAAAAGGGAATGATGGAGAAATGAGGCAAGATTATCTTTCTCAATCTGGGACGAATATGGTTGCAATCTGGCTGAATGTGATGATTGCCGCTCGCGAGGCCTTGTGGCATGCTCTGGTTTGCAATGCGTGAGAGGTCCTCTTGTCGGAGTCATGGGCAGCCGCAAAGTGGCAGCTGAGAGAGTGGATGATTACGTGTTGATATTGTCGAGTGGCTATCATGGTGTCAGAGCCATTGAGCATTTGTCGATTTTTTGGGACGGCACCGTCGATTCGAACGTCGAGTTGCATGGTTCGAGGGTCGGGTCTAGATGAGACTACCGAAGTGGGCTCCTGGATGGAAACGACACTGCTCTCCACAGTGACTGGAATCGGACTGGATTCCATATCGAAATGAGGAGCCTTGCGGGGCGATGCGCAGACGAAAAACGAAGCAAGGACGGAGGGGGGAGAAGAAATGTTTCTCGCTGTGGTCCGCGGTCAACGGTCGACCTCCTCACAAAGTTGCGGTACGAGTGGATGTCGTGGTGGGTGCGCAAGGTTCTGGTGTGAACTGCAATGGTGCAGTGGTGGGTTTTGGTCGTCGTGACAGTGCATAGTTCGAGACTGCAGGGAGACGGAAAAGAAAAGAGAAAAGAGGAAAAAAAGTTTGAGCCCAAAACCATTCATCCAAGAGCCTCGCCCCACTGCGCCTTCTGTCGGCGCGACAAGGCATGTCGGGGCCCGGGACTCTTGGCTTGACCGACCAATAATGGCGTGAGAAATCCCAGTCTTGGAAGGTGCGATCTGGAAGCGCGGCCCAATCGATCTATCACTGTATCGGAAATGGAGGTCGCTCAGTCACCACTGCGCTCGTGCACTGCTGTAGGGGAACCCACCAGCCTCAGCCAGGCACGCTCCAGCAGCAAGGGCATCGTGAACTCGACAGCAAATGATGGATGGTTCGGAGTTCAAAGAGCTTGCATGTGACCCCACAAAAGAAGCACACTAGTAGGCGAGGGTGGTACCTAACGGCAGTCTTTTTCTACAAAGCACATAGTACGCGCACTACATTACTCTAGTTACTTGGAGAAGACATGGATATGTAGCCCAAAACTGCCGTTGGCTAAAAAAAAAAAGACACTACCAGGCTGTGCTGCACGTAGCGACTTACCTACCGCAGTAAACGTTCAGCTAATTTTCGCAACTTGCTCTTTTTCGTGGATCAGGTAGACGAACAACGGTACCTACAGTAATGGTAGGTAAAGGCATCCGACAATCTGCGGATGGGTGGAAGTGCCCTTGATGAGTGAGGCAAGTACCCACTGGCTTTCGGGGTGCGGTAAATCAAAACGGCTTCAATTCCAACCGTGCGCGAAGAGTACCTAAGGTACTTACCTACAGCGAGGTATGTACTTCTCTGGAGCTGTCCGCATACCCATGCCCGTTTCTTGCCAAGCTCATTCTGGAAATTTCTCATTGTGACCAACCACGCATCCTGCTCGGCAGGTAACATCCTTCTTTTCGGTGGCATGCACGGGTGGTGTGCCCGCGGCCTGTTTCGATGCTACCATGTAAAAGATGTCCCTGCCTGCTCTTCCTTCCCCTGTCCGAGTTGATCCCGAGACTGATGCCGTTGTCTGGTTTGCAGTCTCCCTTCGTTGTATGGCTGTTCTCCCGGCGGTCTCCTTCTTCCCTTGCCTGGCTCTGTCCTTGATATCACAAAAACGGAGACAGCTGCACGATATTACTATTATACTAGATATGACCACACGCAAGTGGAAGCCAAGCGGGAAGTAAGCACTGATCATGGCTGTGAGTAGGACATGGACAGGCCTCAACACACATACTTACTTACCTATTGTCTACAAAGGACACACCCACATAAATTTCATATCCATACGAAGCATTTAATGTTGCAGACATTTTCGTTGCCACCACGAGGTTTGTCTTTCAGGAATGGCAATCTTGGCCTTCTCAGATTCCCCTTGTCAGCATCACTTGGTGCGTCCAAACTGCGACTGCGTCTCTCCTTGGGAAACACAGTGCCTGAGCCAGCAACAAGGGAGTGAGTGCTGGGCCCCCGGCTGACTGGGGAGATCTGCCTGACAAGGAACGAGATTGGCTATACATCCGATTCTTATCGGCAACCGACATGGAACCGGACTACGCAACGGTACCTTTCAGGCCGTCAAGTCTCGGCTGGAATATTACCAGACCCAAGGGCCTGATCGGCTCGCGTGACCGTAACCTTATAAACGTAACCTTATGGCAGATGAGTGACTTCTGGGTGGAGTGCCAATTGCAGGGGGTTGGGCTTCGTACCCAAATTTTGGTGTGTGGAACCAACTAAAATCGCCTAACCCCAACAGAGTGTAATCAACTGGAGTACTGTAAAGGTTACTGGGATATTTCAAACCACCGCTATAGATCTATACCGCTATACGGGTTATAATCTTTTCTAGTATTAAGGCTCTAAAAAGCTCAGCCGACCGTAAAGTACTATAAAGTGCTATATATCATTAATATCGACAATAAGCAACTGGTATACCAACTAGGAATCTATTAAGGAAGACTATAGCTAATATAGCTCCTAGTACAAACCCTCCTAATACTTACAATAGCGTTGTTACTAGTAGTATAATAAATCCTAGTAATCGCAGTATAGGAACCCCTAATATAAGGATTACCAGCACGCGAATTCCTTATTGCTTTAATTTAGGATATAGCTACCGCCTCTTATTGGTAGCTTCCTAGTTTTTATAGGAGTTACTATATTAAACGTAGTTGCGCCGTCTACTCTAGTATCTATCGACCGCTTACTACCTTATTATCGTACTATATAGGATATTATTAACGACTATACAGAATATAATTTCCCTAGTGCGCTAGTATTCTCTAATACAGTCGAACCTTCGCCTAGAGACGCTTCCTAGCCACCTAGTAAATAGGTGAAACCTATCGGGACTAATAATAATAATAATAATAATACGGTAGAAGTAGTAAGTATAATATAAAAGCGGTCCGAATTATCTAACAATAAAGAAGTAATTAGCCAAACGCCTAATTAAAAGAAATAATCCCCTACTTTAACCCCGAGCTAGGGATTATATTATTAGTCTATAGAGGTATACTATCAACTCATCCTCTCTATTAGAGACTCTCAATTGGGCGGATTCTTAGTAATAATAAAAGAGGGTAAGGGATTTAAATGCGACTAGTACAAATAGTAGGTAAGCGTACTAACTAATTGGGTTTGTAAGAATAAGGATAAAGACCGGATTATTATATAGGAAATGTGCTAAAGTGCGTTTAACTACTTTAAAATACGTACTAAGTACGTAAAGTAGATAGTCGAGGGATGTATTAGTACCTCCTTTAATTACTAAATTAATAAAGTCTAATATTTTAACGCCTATTGGGAGCCCTTTATTAAAGAGTTTAGTACTAAGGGCACTTAAATAAAGGCGGGGGCGTTCGTACTTAGTAATACTAACAGCTATTCTCTCTTAATAAATATATTCGCAAACGAGAGGGCGACTAGGTCATTTGTCCGATCAGCGCGTACTATTATCGATAAGGGAGGCAGGGACTTACAATCGGCTACCGCTAGAAGGAAGCGAAATTCGATAACCGCCGTAGAGAGGAAGGCCACTTATACCGAGAAGGCGCGAGAGAAGTAGGTAGTAAAGCGCGCTAAACAATTGAGGGCCGCTAACCCCGATCTCTAAAGTAATAAAAATAATAACAACGAACCAGAAGGGTAGGGAGGTAATAGGTTCGAGGTCCTAATATACCCTAAAGAGACGTAGCCTACCAAAAAAATATCCGTTGGGCAAAGTAATACCCTAATTACGAAGTCTATTAGCAAAGTAATTAAATTAATTAATAATACGAAACCAATCGGCGTAATCGATATTGAGACGGCGGTATTAAATTTCTAGACTAACTTTACAAAGAAATTATCACTAGAGATAGTTATTAATATATCTTAGAAATTAATAAAGGAAGAGGCTATTTTATAGAATACAATGGATAATAAATTTAAACCCGTTAAGTTGAAGCAGTTAGTAAAGGTAGTTAAATTCGAGAGGAGGGTGCGCGGTAGCGACTATAAGTAGAATAGAATAGAGTAAAATAGAGTAGAGGGGGTTAATTACTTAAGTTCAAAAATATTAAAAATCCTAAAATTTTTATTAAGTTCAAAAAGTCGGATTTTGATATATTAATATACAATCAAGGTCTATAAGAGCTACTTCCCCGGATTGTTTGTAAATGTTTATTACATCCGTTGGTCCGTATATACTCGATATAACGCATTACATTAGCCAGAAATTTTTAGCGCCCGCTAGCTCCCATCTTAGTATAACAATTTAACCTCACAACCCTTCTATATTCTAGCGCTTTATAATATACCTCCTCCTATCCCTATATTTACCGTCTAATAATTGAAGTTTCTAAATTTAGAGGTACTACGAGTTAGTACTTTATATACTTTTAGTTTATAAATAGATTAATTTAAATTTACTCTCTTTTATACTCTTTTACCCCCTCTTCGCTCTCGTTTGGAAATACTGCTGCTACAGCTTCTACGACCCATTTACAATTTGGACTCGTATTGTAATAGGATTATTAAGAAAGAATTTATTAATATATCTTTTTACTAACACTAGCAACCGAGTAAATAATTCCTCCTCCTCTTCTATTAATTAATAATATTAACAATAAATAAAATTATATAACCCCGTAATAATATATATAAAGTCGATCTATATATCGATAGGGTACTTTAGCGCCAACTTGCGTATTAACTTCGCTATCCTTTTTAACTATCTAAACGCCTGCTCGATTAGTATTCGATTTATACTATACCTCAAATTATATAACTCCTTCTTTATTTTAGGCTACTTATTACCTAGAATATCCCTCTAATCTTAGAGATAATATTATACTATAAGGAATGGGATTAAAATGCCTTTCTATTAGTTAAAGTCTACGTTAGTTAAATAAAAGCGCTTAGGAGGTATTTTAAACCCGTAGAATAAAACAATACAAAGTAATCTCGCGTTTTACATTAACCCCTCTACGCTAACTAATATATACGCGAAGAAGCCGTTAAATTTTATTACAGCAAATACATTCTATAAAATAAATCCCTTTCTATTATACCAGTAGTTTTAATCCTTCGCTAGTACCTTAGTATAAATATAGGTACCGTCGATAATACTAATCGTACTACTAAACCGCTAGTTACCCGCGATAAACTCGATTTCTAACGCTACAAAATTATTATTTAGTTAAATAATAAACTCGGTATAAAGCTTAATAAAGATTAGCATCATCTGCGTAACAATACTCAATACTATTAACTAGGCTATTAAGAAGTAGTAGGCTGCTTGCCATTGAGTCTCGTTAAATACAATAATCCAAATAAATACTATCAACTTAAACTCAACGGTCTAGTATTTAGTATCCCTCATACTACCCCTCTCCCGTATCTATCTCGCTAGAGCTATAAATTTAATCTTTATTATACGAAAGAATTTATAGAACCGCCTTTTATACCCACTCAATAAATATTAGGCCTTAGCTATATTTGCTTTTAAGCCGCTTTCATTAATAACTTTAGGGTTATCACCTTGCCTCCCTCCCGTTAAGGTAGCTATAGCAATAATAACGGTAATAGTAAGAAAAAGTACGACTTTTTTTCGGTAGGCTTCTATTGCCTCCTCCTCCTCCTCTATTATAGTATAGTTGTTGTTTTTTACTATAGTTGCTAATATATATTGTTAAAGTAGGTTACACTACTTCACTCCCTATATAAATTACTACTATTAAATAATAGTACGACTACTAATAGTAATAATATATACAAATGGTCGTATAGTTACGTAGCTTAGAGGATAGCCCCGCAGTCAACCCTAATACCAGCGCCACAATTTATTAACAAATTACCCACTTCTATAAGGTTACGGTTATACAAAGTGCCCTCGAGGATGCCTTCTATAACCTAATTATTAAATAGGGTAGTAGATCTATAAATAGGGGTATCTATACTTATTCTGGCGTGCGATGGCTAGTAGCCATACCTTATAGAGAATAGCTCGCCCTTACTTAAGTACCTTTGACTAATCGTTACGCTAGTATAATACGGCTTTTTTATAAGGTTACGCATCTACTTTGTATAAAACATAACCTTTTAAGGGATTTAATTGTGTAGATTTTGCCCGCTTAAAGAGGGAAAGTACGATCCACTTATGGGTCTTGAATTTGCACAACTCTTAAGGTTACGTTTATAAGGTTACGGTCACGCGAGCCGATCAGGCCCCAAGTCGTCACAAGTTCCGGCAGGACACACACTTTAGCTACCGGGGGGGGGGGGGGGGGGGGGGGAGGAGAGAGAAGGGAAGCCCCACCTTCGTCTGGGACCTGAATTTCATGAAACTGCCCGCCCGCAGTGTCGGTTGGGTCCCGCTCAACCCACGCGTCCCCGCCAATGGTACGCTCATGGCACAGGCCCCTCGCCCAGCTTTTCCTCGTGAAGCGCAAAAGCCTTTTGATCATCCATAGCGACCTCCTCAAGTTCCTCCCACTCTAACTGCTTTCGCGCTCGTGCACAGTAGTATAGTTTGGGTCACCCAGAGCATCGACCCTGACCGCAGACGAGACCGCCGATGCCCCGAGTTGTCTTGTGTGCAGGCCTCGCTAAAAAGAACACGAACCATATCCCCACCAGACTGGTATCGCCTTTTGTTGGGTTGATCGGGGCTGATGTGGTTGATGGCACCTTCGCTGTGGTGCCTCTACACATAAAGCTCGCAGGCCGTGGGGAGGCGAGTTATGTGCTAGCAGATGGGAGGAAGGGCTGCGCAAAGTTGCCGCAAAAATCCAGCTCAGACCTTCTGTCAACCCTCCAACTAGGAAAGCATCATGCGTATGCGCAAATTTTCAAGCCACAACCGTCAGATCGAGAGCGAAGAGCGGAAGCAAGCAGCACTAACAAACCGCCGCAAAGGGCCGGCCAGCTCCAAAGTGGAAGAATGTTGCCAAACCAGGGTTGCGGAGAGCAAAACCCGAATATCAAGGTACATACCTCTACGTACCTATTCTTGTACGCAGTACACCACCATCAAACCGCTTTCGGCCGTGGGCTTTGCGTTGGCTCTACACTATGTACTAATGTATGTATGTGCGTATTACAATATCATGATGCCGTAACCTGGACAGCCCCATATTGGACAACCACGGTATCCACGACTTCTCCGCGAACTCGAGCAAAGATCCAGCAGTGTTCACTGTAGCGGCGACGGTAGGGCAAGTTTCGGCCACTGTCACGGCCCACGGAACAAGACAAATCAGGAATCTCCAGACACCTCGCACCTGTCTCGCGCGCTCACCATCACATCCCTCTCGCCGGCGTCAGGAGGCATGTGGGCACTGGACAGGACATGCTTTCAACACCACCATCCGCTTTTTTCGGTGCAACCCTTCTCTGTGTCGACAAAAGAGGGCAAAGAATGACAATCTAAAACGCAAAGGCCCCAGAATCCTGCGCTACTGGCTTTTCGTGCCAGAGCTAATTATGACCATACCCTCTTCCTTTCTGACCGACCCCGGCAGAAGCTTTGCTGGCTTACCACTGGTCACCAAGATCAGGTAAGGGGTGTTTCTAGCGGGCACACGACGCCAAATACTGGATTCCAACAGGAAGTTGAGTGTTCGGAAAGATTTCGATACGTTACGGACACAGGACAGGCTCGGCTCACGGGGGAGAGGCTGCAGAAAGAACAAGATGCGCGTATTTGCAGGGCATGGCTGTGGAAACCAGAATGTTGGACCATTTGAGCCGCGCCGTAGGACCCACATCATGGAGCAACGCATCAGGGCCAGGCAAGCCAGCGAGGGTTTGAAGACACAGGAGACACAGGAGAGGTCACACACATTTTTCTACGGAAACACCCCTGCTGAGAGTACTTCGGTACGTTGATCCTGGCTGATCCTTTCCAGACCATGCGACAGCCACTCAAATTCCCTGTAGACCTTCGCATGCGTCTTGGCTACTCATCCTATACACCCATTTTTCCCTCACGCACACCCACTATCAACTCAAGGCGCACCATTTGTCCCGTGCATTGGGTGGCTTTCAGGGTGTTCAGTTGCTCTCCGCTCGCATCGGTACCCAGGTACGTACCTCCCTTTTACACGCGAGCATGGTCATGGGCTTTGTAAATGGAAGCCATTCTTTTCTGTCAGACTCCACGGCAACTGAAAGTCATGCAGTCGACGAATCTGTTGCGACCCCTGCCCACCACAGTCGCATAAAGGGACGCGGCGGCGGGCGGCCATTATTCCCTCCACAGAACAAATGCTGTTGAACACTCCGCGCGCACAGGTGGCTCAGGTGGGTACCTTTGCGCTGTACACTACGTACTACCAATTTCATCCTGTACATCACCACGTCCTCACTTTTGTTGCGGGTTTTCTCCTCCACTTCAGACGGCTATCCCGCCGTGCCCGCCTGGCTCATGTCACCATGGCTCCCACCTCACTATGACCGAAATGAGGGCATGAGGGGCGGTTAGTTTTGCAAAGTCAGCATGATCCTCGCCCCGCGTAGCTACGGGCAACATGCTCCTGCTCGGTCCGGCATTGTCCATTCTGCCCGAGGAGTCCAAGCTGATATACCAAGTATCTGTATCTGCACAGTGGTATCATCGAGGCTTAAAACCGTATGCAAGCTCGCAGTGCCTTGCACATGCTCACGGCCTGACAGCAGTGGAATCATTCGTTACTTTGTCGGACATTGCACTCGGCTGACAGGCTAGAGAACTTCACCCGAAGGCTCGTTGAAGCAGCAGGTACGACGGGGACGGCAAGGAAGACATCTGAATAACGAATTCGTCTTCAACCGTTGCGAACGGCAGACCAATGTAATTTGAGCATCGGTATCCGTCAGATCCTCCGAGTATCTGCCCCATGGAACCCCTGTCCAAGCCACCGACTCAGCTTAACCCCATTTCTACATTCAGTAGGTACGTATTTCGCATATTCACTGACGCCAAACATGCCAGGATAAGAGTACCAAAGAATGGCTCGAGACACCACCATGGAGATGGAGTGTTGGAGAGTGGAGGCGGTTTCTTTCCGCTTCATTGCTCCGCTTGACCGCCCACCACCACCACCCATCTGGAACCTCCGCCCACTCACTGCTAAGTACCGTGTACCACAGGACGTCGACACTGTGTGTACCTGACAAATGGCCAATTGCGGCAGCACAGTGTGTCCGCCATGGTACAAACTCCAACGCCGTCCTCAATGGGCTAGCCAGCCATGACCCACTAACGCAGCAATGAGGTACGAAGGTACAAGCCCCACAATATGTACGTTCTTTAACACGCAACCCAAGAATCCACGACGAGGAGCCGCCCTTTTCCCCCTTGCAACCCCGTACACTACATTCAACGGAGTCGTCTCTCACAAGCACTTCGGATTACCATTGCCCGTCAATATCTCCATCCGGTTTGCAGTTTGCGTCTACCTTGCCCATCATACCCTGCAGTTGAAGCCGAAACCCTTTCTTTCTATTCTTCAAGGTTATCCAGGCTGAACCATCCCTGCGCGCACATATGACGCAGGCTACCCAAGCCAAAGTCATGGGTAAGCTTCCGTTGAGCCCCGTCGACGCGGAGTCTTGCACACGACGGGATTCACTTACATGCCTGAGCGCCCCATCGGCTGTCTTGTTGTTGTTTCCTTTCGGCGCCAATATGGTCAGATTGTCTATTCAAACTAGGTTTGATCCATCCAACCGCTTCCAACTTCCATATCCATCTCGGTTCCTCGGCCGGGGCCCAAGTGTCTTGCATGGTTTCCATACTGTCACTGCTCTCACGTCCTTCTCACTTCATATACCTCGTCTATCGTCACTTGGAAAGTTGACCAAGCTTCCTTCAACAAGCAAGACTTTTCTTACACTTTACCTATCTCTCTTCGCAAAACTTCATCAAGATGATGCCGTTACTGGTTAACCAAAATAACAACAACAACTTCAACATGGGTCAATCCTATCAGGCCCCGATGTTCAGCACCAACATGATGGAGACACCTCTTGATAAAGCGTCACAACAATACATCGCTGCTCATACGCGAAACATGTCGAGGGGTTACGGTGGACAGAAGACGACCACTTCGATGCGGATAACGAAGCCCAGCAGCGCCAGCACCAGCCCCCGCTATTCGTTTTCGCAGTCCAAGAGGAAGACTTTGATCGGTGATGGGTTCCAGAATCTCTATACTCAACCTGCCGCGGCGGCGTATCTCCCCACACCTGCGGCTGAATTCCCGGTCGAGTTCATGTACGACCCGGAGACGAAGCCAGCGACGACAGCACGACCAATTAGCTGGCACCCCTCGTCGCAACAGGTGGCATATTCCCAGCCTTACCCTCAGGAGTCCGCGATGGCGTTTGCTCCCTACCCGTCCTATCAAGACTTTGGCGCTTGCACACAGTTTCAGCAACTGCCCCCAACCCCAAGCGTGTACTCCGGCTCCAACTCGCCATGCTCGGCGTCCTTCTCCCCGCTCTCACTTCCCTACCCCAGCGTCGATTTTCAGCAATCACAGCATCAGTATGCCTCGCCAGGGATTCAGCTCTACCAACCGGCTCCAGAATCACCCCAAAGTATGGCTGGCATGGTCGGCGATATTTCTTACGCCGATTTCTCCAAGGCGGAAGGCAATGTCATGGGATGGACTTCCTATGCGCCGTCATCGAGCGGCTTGGACACATACACAGCGCCGCCTACACCGAATAATTTCGAGCTGCCAGAGCAGTTCACCAACACCAAGGTGGCCTCTGAAGAGCCTGTTTCCTATGAGGCACCGGAAGACGACGAATCTGATGGCGAGATTCTGTACGGCATGGGACTGTACGACCCCCCCGAGACCCACGAGCCCGCCGACATGGACTTTCACCAGTCTACCGTCTCTTCACTTCTTGGAAACGCCGCAGCCTACGAGAAGCCCTCCGGCAAGGGTCTGAAGCTCGAGGACGCATGGGAGCCTCCTGCCAGCGACGATGAAGAGGACAATGAAGAGCAGGAAGATGACGAGGAGGAGGAAGAGGAAGACTAAGACTCACGAGATTATGACACTTGCATGATGAAATATTGAGAAGAAGCATTACACCGGCGACGGTTTGGGACACGCATAGCATTTACGGGACGGATTCCTAGAAAGGCATATGGGCTGGAAGCCCTATCGAAGATGCATCGACACATCAGGAATGTGTGGCTAGGCGTTTTGGTTTGCGTTTTTTTTTTTTCCCTGTTTTGTTTAGGAGACAAAGATACCCACCTCTGCAAATAAATACATGTACATATCTGAACAACATGCGATCTCACTGTCCTTGATTCACACCACCATCTCTTATTCCTTGGCCGCCGTGCATGCCTGCAAATGTGATGTCTTGCTGAGTGTTCATAGTGACTCTCATCGTGAGCTTGTTGGGACGTCCCTGAATCAAGCCAAGAGTGATGAATAAGCGGCCAGCCGTCAGGGGAAGTGAATCCGTCAAATACTTGGGGGGTTCTGGGCGCCAAGGCTTTCTTTCCCCCCTACATTCCATGTAGGGGGAGCCGAAAAGTTGGGACGGTATTTTAAAATGGGACATCTGGAATCTTAGCGTTTCCTATACAAAAGTGTTAACGGAGGGACATCGATCATCATTGTACCACGGAACCTTTTTCTAAAATTCCAAGAAAATTTGAGAAGTAAAAGGACACGTCTAGAAAAGCGTACCCAAAATTGCATCAATTTTGGCACAAACATTAGGGAGATAGAAGCGATAGAAGTATCTTTCACTATAGAATCATCACCTTCGTTCGGCGTAGTGCAGCACACTGAAAGCGACAATATATAGTGTATAAAATACATTTGGACCTTACCATCTACTCATCTTTAAGGATGATTTTTTCAAAGCTTCTAAAATGGTTCCTATAAGTAAGAATTCTATACCTGAATTTTTCTAGAATTTTAGAAAAAAGTTTCGTAGTAGAATTGCTGACTGAAGTCGCTTCGCTAACACTTTTGTATAGGAAACGCTAAGATTCCAGATGTCCCATTTTAAAATACCGTCCCAACTTTTCGGCTCCCCCTACATGGAATGTAGGGGGGAAAGAAAGCCTTGGCGCCCAGAACCCCCCAAGTATGTTCCAGTCCCTGTTTGTGGTTCGCCAGAAACATGCACTACCCATCGGTTGACAGCTGCCAAGAGTGACTGGCGACCAGCTAGACTGTACCTCTACTGTAAAGTCCGGCAGGCAAGCTGGTGTTGCTACCCCGCCAGTGAGTGCTTGGCGCCAATTGGAACGACACCAGTGCGCCTTGGGTGCCCCTCGTTTGAGGTCAGGAAAAAAAAAAAAAAAAAAATGGAAGAAAGCGACTGACCAGAAGCCGTTATCGGCCGGAGCTCCACCAATTGCATCTCCAACCGCGAGCGATGAAGTGCGAGTCAAGTCTGGATATCGGTTGTTAGCGGACAAGGACGGCAATAACACCATCGAAGTCACCTATTGCCGGCTTGAGAGCATGCAGTGTGGGGGATCTAATTCTGATTCTTTCTCTCCTCCGGATTTAACCTGACAAACACCAAAACACTGCGTCTGAATCACATCAGCTTGCAGATATCACAAGTCGCAAAGATGGCTTCCCAACAGTAATGCCATCCCCCTTACCCCCCCTACATACATCTCCCCCGCCATCCTGCCCTCACCTCGGGCAACCGCAAGAGCTGGGGATGCTGACCTCAAGTTTCATGTCTTCAGCAAGGTTCTCATGCTTGGCGCTGGCTTCGTCACCCGCCCTACTCTCGATGTCCTCAGCGAAGCTGGCATTCCCGTCACCGTCGGTACGTCAACAGTCAATTATAACAATGCACCTCTTGTTCGACAGTCCGGAACGAAAATACGGGCATTTAGGCTGACATTTGCGCTTGTGCGCGACAGCCTGCCGTACTCTTGCCTCTGCTCAGAAGCTCTCTGAGGGTGTTAAGAACGCCACCCCCATCTCCCTCGATGTCACCAACGATGAGGCTCTCGACGCTGAGGTCGCCAAGCATGACCTTGTCATCAGCTTGATCCCTTATACCTTCCATGCCACCGTCATCAAGTCGGCTATTCGCCAGAAGAAGCACGTCGTTACCACTAGCTACGTCTCTCCCGCTATGATGGAGCTCGATGCCGAGGCCAAGGCCGCCGGCATTACCGTCATGAACGAGATTGGTGTAAGTCCATGACATATTAAATGTTTCGAAGCTTTCAATCATACTAAGTCGCTCGGCAGCTCGATCCCGGTATCGACCACTTGTACGCCATCAAGACCATCGATGAGGTCCACCAGGCCGGCGGCAAGATTCTCTCCTTCCTGTCCTACTGCGGTGGTCTCCCCGCCCCCGAGGACTCCGACAACCCGCTCGGTTACAAGTTCTCCTGGTCCTCTCGCGGTGTCTTGCTCGCTCTCCGCAACGCCGGCAAGTGGTGGCAGGATGGCAAGATCGTCGAGGTTGAGGGCAAGGACCTCATGAAGATGGCCAAGCCCTACTTCATCTACCCCGGCTACGCTTTCGTCGCCTACCCTAACCGCGACTCTACCATTTACAAGGAGCGCTACAACATTCCCGAGGCTCAGACCGTCATCCGTGGCACTCTCCGTTACCAGGGCTTCCCTCAGTTCATCAAGACTCTTGTCGACATCGGTTTCCTTGACGACACTGCGCGCGAGAGCCTGAGCAAGCAGACTCCCTGGAAGGAGGCCACCAAGGAGATCGTCGGTGCTGCTTCTTCCAGCCAGGCCGACCTCGAGGCCGCCATCCTCTCCAAGGCCACCTTCGAGTCCGCCGAGGACCAGAAGCGTATCCTCAGCGGGCTCCGCTGGATCGGTCTCTTCTCTGATGAGACCATCACCCCCCGCGGCAACCCTCTCGACACCCTCTGCGCCACTCTTGAGCAGAAGATGCAGTTCGAGGAGGGCGAGCGCGACTTGGTCATGCTCCAGCACAAGTTCGAGATTGAGCACGCCGATGGCTCCCGCGAGACCCGCACCTCGACCCTCGTCGAGTACGGTGACCCCAAGGGCTACTCTGCCATGGCTAAGACCGTCGGTGTTCCTTGCGCCGTCGCTGTTAAGCAGGTCCTGAGCGGCCAGATCTCTGGCAAGGGCGTTCTGGCTCCTATGAGCACCGACATCACCGAGCCCTTGATGAAGGAGCTCCACGAGAAGTACGGTATTACCATGATCGAGAAGACCATCTCCTAAGCTCAATGCGAAATTCTTGATGGACTGGAAGATGATGAAGAGAAGAAGAGTACTCTTTGACTAGGACGCCGAGTTTTAAATACCATGAGCGAAGCGACTGGACGCAAAGGAGGTGTTTATCCCCGATCGGACATGGAGTAGATCGAAGGCTGTGCAATGGCGGTGCTTCAGCGAAATACGAAGATACCAAATAGATCCAGGGTTGAAAAAAAGGAGAAAAGGGGAGGGAACTCGCCCGGAAAGGTACAGATGACTCATGAAGGTGGCATGTCCAACCCCCCCGGTTCATGGAGAGGCATGCCATGATACCGTAGTGGGCTATGAGGGCATGTAGGCATGGAAATAGGTAGTTGTACGAATTGACACCGCATGTTGAAGCCCTTATGAATTTCCGTCTCGCAACGCGAATTATTTGTTCGAATGACGCTGGAACCGTTCAAATAAGCCTGATCAGGTTGTGATACCCATCATGGTTGTCTCTTGAAGTGATTTGAGAAATATAGCGGTCGTGAGGCCTCGGGCACGCAGAGCTGTAGAGCTCAAAACGTGATCCAAGAAAACGGTGCAATTGAAAAATTGTTTGAGAGGTCCGTGTCCGACACAAAACAAGCATTTTTCCACTACCACCGCGGAAACCAAAACAACCGATCAAGAGATGACAAGGAGACAGAAATGTTCATACAACTGATTCGCACCGGCTTCCTATTTCATTGTGGTGTTTATGGATGAGCTTCATATTTCATGTCATATGAGAAAATTCTACTGCCACGCGATTCCGCCAACTCAAATTTCATCCTGACCGCAAAGCTCAAGACTCAGCGAACCAAACCAAAAACCGGACAGGATCCTGTGATCGAGACAACGCCAAACTGCCATCACAACAACCACTACCGAATTTCAAGGGCGCAAAAGAGGAAATGGTTCAGTATATCTTCACACCCTGGCGCGACCGTCGCGAACTCCTCGCTGTTCGCCGGCAATTTTACCCGCACCAGTACGGAAGCCAGGCAGCATCACAACCCCAACAACTGTCGCAAAGAGGAGGAGGAGGAGGAGCAGGAGCAGGAGCAGGAGCAGGAGCCAAACGAGGACGTGCAGCACAAAATACCCAGCGCACCACTCGAAAACGGGCAAGAACCGATGGCGCTGCCATTTCCTCCGAAACAGAGAAGGAGGATAACAATGACCGACAAGACCGACATGGAGGAGACGAACGCCGCCTAGCCGTCGCCCGCGTCTCCATGTGGATGCAGCGCGGCAACTGTCCACACATGGTGGAATCGACTGCCCTGCTCATGGCCGCGATTCTTAGTGACGAAGAGCAAACCGGCATCGCTGGCAGCTCGGGCACTGCTAGTTCTTACGGTACTTTAGGCACGGGCATGGTGAAAAGGGAATTGGATGTGGTGGATGGGTTCAGTGGCAGCGGGATTGGGGTTATGAGTTCGAGCTATGCGGTTAGGGCGGCTTATTCTGCTGCTTTTAGTCGGTAAGGGTTCTCCTCGCTACATATTCCCTCACCTACCAATGATTATACTAATGAAGAGCAACATTGAAAAGCTTCGTGACAGGCCTCCTGGACTCCCACCAAGATAAACAGCGCAAGATGTCCATGTACGGCGTCGCCAAGAGCGTTGGACTACCGGCGACTTTTGTCGAACTCAGACATCAGGCTACGCATGAGCAGTTGCCAAGTTTGACGAGGTTGAGGACCGCGGCGAAGAAGGGGCTGGAGTGGATTTGGGATTATTATTGGAAGCATTTGCCGGAGGTTGAGGATGAGACGAAGGGGGAGGAGGGTGGGGATGATGTTATCATGTTGGATGAAGGTGACGAGCAGGATGAGAAGGATGAGGGTGGTGAGGATGATGAGGACGATGAGGGACCGGCGTGGCGGTTGTATGATGAGGGGTGGGTGCCTAAGCCTATTGGTGTTGTTTAGGAGTTGATGATGGTTGCTAGAGGGATATCACGATGTTTTCATCCGTCGGCGTCTTCAATCGCAATGTTCGGGTGGTTTTCAGCAGTTCGCATACGGTTGTCCATATACTGGTGCGAGTTGCTACCACATCTGGACATATCGTCTGACATGGACAGCTATCCCGCCTAGGAGCGGAGTAGGTATAGCATGTTGTCCCCGCAGCGTGCATTCTGCCGAGCGAACTTATCCAGTGATAACGTCATACAGGCACTAACGCACTTCAACTCTCCCTAAACCGCATCTACACATTTCGCAAACGCTACATTTGAGACTGCAATTGTTTATCAGCAAAGGTGGAGGTGAACGGGACGGTGCGTTAGTAAGCCGTTGTCTCCAACATTGACAAATGCAAGAGTGAGCTAACACTGAGCTCTGGGAGCTTCGCTGCGGGGCGCAGACCATCACCAAACAAACAGCTTTGCATCTATGAACGCCTTCATCGCCAGAACATCTCTAGCTCCACGACACGTCTATAGACAGGTGAAAAAGACTTTCCCAATCCTTTTGATCGAAATGAACCTCGACTGCTGACTTCCACAAAACTCCAGTTCGCTGCCACACATCGCAAAATGCATATCAAGTCGATTCCTATGTGTATGTTCTCTTCCATCCAGCCTCACCAAGCTCATCGGTTCTCTTTGGACGTCCTTGTTGTCTTGAAGCTCGAAATCCTCAAAACGTCTCCTGCTAACGAAATGAGCAGGGACGGGTAGTAGTGACAACTATGCCTACCTCGTTGTCGACGACAAGTCCAAGGACGCCGTCATCATCGATCCCGCGCATCCTGAGGAGTGAGTCCTACACCAGCGCGCTCCAAGACCCAAATATGCGTCTTGCAACCTTTGAGGTGGGCAGGTATGCTGATAGGAAGTACCGGTTTGACGGACGTAAAGGGTCGCTCCCGTCTTGAAGAAGGCCATCGATGATGGATCCATCAAGCTCACAGCCATTGTGAACACCCACCAGTGAGTTGCCTTCCTGCGCCGATCTCAGCATAATACATAGCTAACACTACTTTCAGCCATTGGGACCACGCCGGCGGAAACACCAAGCTTGTAGGCTCCCTCTTCCGTTTCCCTCCTCACTATCCTCAAAGCACATGTTCACTCACATGTATACAGCGCACTGCTCTCGGCCTCCCCAACCTCGAAATCATCGGCGGTAAGGACTGCGAGAAGGTGAACAAGGTTCCGGCCCACGGCCAAGGTTTCAACATCGGCAATATCGCCGTCAAGGCTCTGCATACGCCTTGCCACACACAGGATAGCATTTGCTGGTTCATGCAGGATGGGGACGACAAGGTCGTCTTTACTGGTGATACGCTTTTCCACGGAGGTATGTTTTTTTTTTGTCCCTGGTCTATTGTAGATGTCGGTTGGGCTTGGGTCTCTGACATGGCCATTATAGGCTGCGGTCGCTTCTTCGAAGGAAATGGAGCGGAGATGCACAAGGCTTTGAATGAGACGCTTGCTTCTTTGCCGGATGAGACTCGTGTTTTCGTAAGTCCAGAGTCCCCTATCTTAATCTTTGGATAACACAGTAGTATCTGACATATCCAATGAAGCCCGGTCACGAATACACCAAGTCCAACGCCAAGTTCTGCATGTCGGTATTGCAAAGCGAGGCCGTCAAGGCTCTCCAAGCTTTTGCGGAGAAGCATCGGGAGACGCAGGGCAAGTTCACCATTGGTGACGAGAAGAAGCACAATGTATTCATGAGGCCTCATGTGAGTTACAGTCTTTCACGGCGAACGGCCATGATGGAAGGTTGCAGCTGACCTTGTCGTTTGATAGGACCCTGAGATCCAGAAGGCAACGGGCGAGACCGATCCGGTGGCTATTATGACGAAGTTGAGGGAGATGAAGAACAACTTCAAGTGAGCGTTGGGTCAGGCAAATCATGATAAATGATAGCAGATCCAAGACTGGCTCTTCTCTTCGTCTTTCATCCGTAAAAGCCTGTGACGATCGACCCCAGATGGAATCTGCACGAGGCAAATAATCAAGTAACAATTTCAGAAGAGCCGTCAAATGGGCTAGAAAAAAACATGTCATGGGCTTATGGCAAGAGGTCATTCGAGCCGCAAGCATGCTTGTCCTACAGCACCGAGCACGCCAACCAATTCTACAGTTTGCACAACATTGAAATTGTCACAATAGGATATGTATCCGCAAGCACATACCATCAAGACCCGGGACGGGCAGACAAGATGATTCATGACTTGACGGAGGGTGGCCATTTGAAGGAATGAACCAGCCGTACATTTATTCTTGCTTCATTGTCCACACTTGCGCGCCCTGGGGTTATTTTGAAGGCGACAAGCTCTAGCATAATGATGAAGCTGGGTATTTTGGGCAAGGGTTTTGTGTGTTGTAAAATGGGGGTTTGTGAAGAAATTGAGAAGAAAATTGGATAGATTGGAGATTATCAAAAAGCTTCATCGCTCTCTTTCCTCTCGCTGTGTGAAGAAAGGCAAGACTAGACTAGACAGCCGAGGGGGCCGACTTGACTTGGCCCGCGTACTCTTCCGTCTTTCTTTCAACAGACGGCGAGAGAGGAAGGGAGCCATTCGGCTTTGTGATGGCGAACAAAGTGTGATATTTTAGAAGCAGCATCCGAGCCGTTCATGGAGAAAATCGATCACAATGGATGTGGTGGTGTTGCTGTCGCTTTTTTGTTTAATGAAACGGATGTTTCGGGGAGAAAGCAAAAGATCCGATGAGTTTTCGGCAGACTTTTATCATGGCGATTTCCGGTGGATACGCCCTTTTTCAGGTGGAAGTGAGAATTCCATGTGGGGACACGTTCTTTGAGCGGTCCTGTGGTACCTGCGTACACGTGACCAGGCGTCTTCGACACTGCAAACGGCATCCACCCCTGCGTGTGTTAGCGGCAACTGGATGGCTCCACTTCATCAGATAAGCCCAGCAACTCGTTGCGCGCGCCGCATATGCGCATCATCGTTACCATCGTCATCATCGTCGCCGCCGCCGTCGCAGAAATCGTACGAATTCCAATTGTGATTGAGTCGCGTGCTGTCGCCCGGTTACATTACACCTGATACGATCATTGGTTGAGCGAAGTAAACATTGAATACGAAACAAAATGGTAAACAACCGCACACATGCCAACTTTTTTCTCCCTTATGTAGTGTAATAGCCAGCACGCTGACCTCATCCTAACTTGCAATACCTACAGCCTCCTTCAAAGCGCAAAACTGCGACAGAATCTTCATCCAAAGTCGGCGGGCCGCGCCAATCGAAATTAGCCAAAGAGAACAACATCACCGCCCAAGAAGAAGCCGAGATCAAAGAGGCATTCAGTCTCTTCGCCGAGCCAATGGATGGCGAGAAGGAAGGAGTGATTCCAATACGAGATGTCAGACGGGCAATGATGTACGTACACACTTTCACTCTTCCCTTTCTTCTATTTGACTCCTCCCCAGCAGAATTAGTCTAGACTAACAAACTCACCCCAAAACAACAGCGCCCTAGGCATCCCCCCCAAATCTAATTCCGAACTTCGCGAGTTCACTTCCATCCTCGACCCAGAAGACGAAGGGTTTGCCACGTATCCTTCCTTCCTCGCCATCTGCGCCATCAAGCTTTCGTCACGGGACCGCACAAGCGAAGCGCATATGCGCGAGGTGGACGAAGCTTTTGCTTTGTTTGTCGGTCGCTCGGCACAAGAGATTGCACGGCTACATAACGATCGCAACAACGACGACGATGATGATGATTACGGACAATATGAGGAGGAGGAAGAGGTAGACGGAAAAGAAAAAGAAGAGCCGGTGATAACCCTAGCCCACCTTAAAAGGGTCGCGGCCGTGTTGAAGGAGAATGTCAGTGAGGAGTTGTTGAGGGATATGATACTGGAAGCGAACGGTGGCGCGGGAGTGGGGAAGGGGGTGAGGAGGGAGGAGTTTGATAGGGTCATGAGGAGGGCGGGGGTGTGGAGGTGAGAAGGGTTGGGAAGGGAGATGGATGAAGGACTTTTCTGGACTGCTTGGGAACGGGTACGGGAAACGGCCCGGCTGGGTTGGATTAGACTGGGCTGGGCTAGGCTCGATGATTCTTTTCCCGTATCCTGCGGTTTCCGAGAACGAGAAGACAGCGGCGACTGGAAACTAGGGACTGGAGCCAACCAGCAACTGCTGCAGCATGACCCCAGTCTGCATGCAAATCGCTCTCGCGCCACAGGGCTAGAGACTTGGGCTGGACGCCTGGCTGGATTGGAAGGCCACATTCCATATCTTGAACTGTTCAGACGACCGTAGGACAAGAGACTAGATGGGGATCCCGTGGTACGTTCAGCATGCCTGCAGTCTCGTCACGGGATCATACGGCCCAGAGTGTTGAAGAGCAGGCTCACAAACCGAGCAAAGGGCAAAACACTCGAGCCGAGTGAGGGAAGCCGGTGACTTCGGGTCGACGGGATATTTTGGACCAAGGCCTGTCTTCTCTAAGGAAGACGAAGGTTGATGTTTGAGGGAAGAGGATTGCTGGGAGTCAGTGGGAAGCAAGAGCACAAGACCGCGTCAAGGGGGTAAAGCACGAGAAGCTCTTGGCAAGTGAGACACGCACGAAATTATGAAACAGAGGGCCAACCTCTCTCGCAATTGTGAATACTGGACAATAAGTATAATGCAAGCTATGACAACATTGCCATACGTTCTCATCTTTCATGATACGTTTCTAACTCAAATAAATGGTACATATGATACAGCTTCCCTCGGTGTGCCAGCAAACTGGAGAAGGATATAAACAAATGAAACAAAAGAAGAGAACAGAAAGCGAAGAGACAGTGAAGTCTAGGTATATAGCCCAAATGACAAACCCTACAACGCCATGCGAAAACAAATAAAATAAAACCTTTAGGTCTTTGTGCCTAACCATTAGGCATATTGATTGGCCACAAGTCGTCTCAGTTACGTCGAGTTTCAATCGTCACAGATCTCAGTCTCTCTTAGCTTGTATTGTGATGTCGTGTCGGTTCGTCACGGGGTATACCTCGCACTCGACAACAATTCCCCGCCATCAGCTACCGGGCTTCGAGGACTAGGTAGTTTTGCCTTGGTAGGTGTTGTAGGCGAATACGTCTTGGCACTAAGCGTCACCACCTCTTCAGCTGAGCCTGTTGGCGAGTAAACCTTTGGACTAAGAGTCTCCAGCTTCCTCTCAGCCGGTTCCGTTGGCGTATAGACCTTCGCACTGAGCAACACGGGCTCCTCCGCCGGACTTTTCGGATCATAGACAGTCGGGCTGAGCGTCTCGAGCTGTTCGTGGCCCTCCTCGGGCTTTGTGTTCATCGAACCCCTCGACGGGAATTCTCTGTCGATAGGCGTATCAAAGTCCGTTATCAGTCGAGGAGGCTGTCTCCTTTCTGGTTTCGTCGTGTCCTTCTGATTGTGCTTTGGGCAACTGATGGTGTGAACGTCGGTACCTGGGCTCAAGAGTGGAGACACGTCCTCAACTGATGAGAGACGCAGACCGATTTGGACTGTTGCTGATGAACACAGTGAAGAGTTCCGTCGGTGTCCACGGGCGGCGAGGAAGCCCATTGATGGTGGCGGTTTGAGGGTATCGGCGTCCGCAGATTGGGAGGCAGCTGGTGCATATGTTATGGATGGTAGTGGGGTGGCACATGGTCTTGTGGTCGGTGGGCGGATCGGGAAGAGCGAGTAGGACTCTTTTCGCATGTGGCTGGCGGCAGAGGGTGTCTGCGCGTGCTGTGGTATCGTTGGTGCACGGAAAAGAAAGGTTGGTGTTGTGGGGCTGTTTTCTGCTTTGTCTTTGGCCGTCCTTAGTAGACTTGCGTTGCTGCCCATGCGGCGAACCTGTCCGGGGCTCGTCACCGGTCGCATGATGTGACTGTCGAAGTCCAGTCCACCGGACTCGTAGCGTTCAGTCTTATTGTACCCTTCCCTTCGATTCTCGTAATCGGCATCCTTGTTCTTCGGACCGATCGTGGATATAGTGTTTGATTTCAGGAACAGGTATAGGCCTCCTGTCATCAATCCTGAGATATTGGCGACGACAGTAGTTACCATAGACAAGTTGAGAGCGTGCCTTCGTTGGCCATCAAAAGCTATGACATAAAAGTAGGGGATCATGAATGCCTAGGGAGGAGTGAGTATAGCTGCAGAGCTGGATGGTTATGGCAGACAGACTTACCTCCGATATGATCGCTAGGGTCATATAATAAACCATCCTTGAAGCCGCAGCTCTCTCGATGAGGGCGATCTTGTTGCTCCGGTGCAACCTCACGAAGATGACCACGACGCAAACCAAGAGCAGACCAGAAATGCCCACTAAAAGACCAAAGCACCAGACTGAATAGTGTGCAACAAACCAGAACAGCGAAGTAAGGCAAAAATTGGACGAACGATCGAAAATGGCCACCAATAAGTTCAAAAGCAGAAGCAGGCCAACCACGGAAAGGCAGATTGTCACGTTCCACCTCCCTCGCGGAGCAAATGGCTTCTTTAGCAGGCCCCTTATTGTGACTTCAAGTCCGAACACTAACTGGATGTATGGAACGATGAAAACAGCTGGAGATGGTTAGACTTCATCACATATTCTTGACGCCATTTGAGCTTACCAGGAAGCATGAACACGGCAATCAAGGTGCATCCGGATCCGAAGAGCGAGCCGAGTCCCGTTGACTGAGCAACGGCGAATGTGATGCCCTGGACAACAATACCGACTGATAGGATAAGTGGAAACGCTTCGGTCGCGGGCACAAAGGAGAAGCCATTCCGACTAGGGATGCGTAAGCACATAACAAGTGACGGACTGCTCCATGCCAGCCTTACCTGAACCTAAACCTCTTGTTCTCCCTCTTCTCGCGATGGTAGGTATCGACCAGAATTCCAACAGCTGTCGCAAAAGCTGCAATGGTGTTGAAAGAGGCCAAGATGACGGTGGATGTTCTGATGGATTTGGCGGCGGCAAACCGGAATTGGGTGAAGGTCTGTGAATCCGCCGGGTTCGTCGCCGATTGAAGCATGCTATAGCCTGCCCGACTCGAATCACTTTCCGGCGTCCATCGTGTGTCGACCCGCGACTCTAACCACCCGCCTCCTCCATCCAAAGCGTTAAAGGGCGACATCGGGATGGTTGTAAGGCAATCACAAGGTTGGCGATGGCGGTAAGCCGCAACAGTGGCCTCGGACCGGTCGTCGTCAGGTCATCAAAGCCAACTCGTGGATTTGCTGACTCGTAGTTGGTTTGATCAAGGTGGGATGGATGGGGAGAGAAAACATGGGATGGAAGGGTAGGCCAAGCATACCATGGTAAGTCGAAGGCTTGTGAGCACACTTTGAATATAGACAGGGGGATACCGCACGTGGAGGTTGACCGCGGATGGGACGAAACAAACCCGGAGTTCTTGAATACCAAAATGACATCCGGGCCATTCCAGAAACACATAGCGTTGATAGAGTAGCCTAGGGCATATCGAAACCGGACGGGTGAGTCCGGGCTGGAAATGGATTCCTGGACGGACAGAAGAGAGTCCGTTCATGGAGCATGGGTTCATCGAAGGCAGAATCAGCTCAGGCCGTGTCCTCCCACAGGCGACCGTAATGGACTGGATTCGATAATACTGAGCAAAAGAATGTTTTGTTTCTCGGCCACCGGAGACATTGGGCCCACACATCTGAAGCCGTTGAGACTCCTCAAAAGCTTGTACTTGCAGGCCAACCATGTGTTCTGGTAAAGTCCTTCAACGTTCAGCTCAAGCTGGGTAGGTAGGTATACTACGAGCACGTAAGCTTGCCCGTATCTCTAGTGATCATCTGGAACACGGCCCAACAGATGACAAACAATTTGACCAGCAAATCGAGGGCTCGAAAGCGCTCATGCCGAGTCCGATGACACCCGTGGACAAGCATCACCGCCGAGCCAGCAAGGCTATTGTCTGGGGTTCCCGGGACGACGACGGAAAGGCTCAGATCCGGTGTGAGATCGTGGCCAAATGCAACGAGAACTCCAGGTCAGCGATAAGTCATCTGGGTCCGAAGGAGGCGAGTTGGGCGTGTGGGAGCATGGTAGATGCCGTTTTCGTTACAAGGGTGAAGTTCAAACTTGAGGCAGTTTTGGAACAGAAGAGCCCCTCGACTGACTCCAACGTCCCCTATCGCCAAGCTTGAGGTCTGTGCGTCTAAGGCCTAAATGTGGAATTTTTCTAGGTACCAAAACCAGGGACGTCCAGGAGCATTAACACAACCCTAGGGGGCCCAGAACGTACCTCACTTCAAAAAGGGGTCCGTCCCTGCGGAGATCAAACCAGATGAACCTCCACACGACAAGAGGAATCCAACATCGTGGGAGATTTATTCTCAGGACTTGGCTCTATCATGACTGCGACGGCTCGTATACTGACTGCGATTTCATCTCACAAGATCACTATGAGTTCGCTTTTCAAGTGTTTGATTCGTATCATCCTCACTGGGATATCTAGATGGCAGCAGATGTCGACGAGCTTGCTGTGTCTCCTGGTAACCATGTGAAAGATCAACCAAACTCGGGGAAGAAGATCACACATGTGAATGATAGGAAGCAAACCGGCGAACAGAAGCATATCTTTTCCACCTTGCCACTGAGGCCCTTCGGCCAATCCCCATCGGCTTGTTCGTTCCTCTCCGCCGTTCATGACGCAACGAAGAGGATGGATACAGTCGTACGGGCATGCAGTGCAACGAGACAGCCATACCTGCAACGCCGTGCTGAATCCGCTGATTGCGATGAACACCCGTACTGGGCAGGTGTCGGAACCGCTTCTTACCCACCCCTCCTGATGAAGCTTTGGATAAGTGCGCTTCGAGACTCATCACAAAGACTTCTTAGCCTTCGCCGCAGCATCCCGGACTTTGAAGGCACCCATAATCTCCCCAGACGCCACATAAATGACATACGCAGGGATGACAACCCATAAGCCATTGAAGAAGGCCAAGTAAAGCCACAGGTACATCCAGTTGCTGGTGTCGAGGTTGACGCTGCCCACGAGCCACTCGGGGCAGAAGGTCATCCAGCCTTTTCAATCCACCAAACGTTAGCTTCGGGCACACAACAATAATCAGAAGACAAGAAAAAGAAAAAAAAAGAAGAGAAATGGAAGAAATAGATACGTACCCCCATAAATTTCAGCAGTAGCAATCATGATCATAACGATGTTTACCCTCGAGTTCTTCTTGGCGATGTCGTAGCAGACCCAGCAAGCCAAGGGCCCGACGACAAGGACGGTGAGGAGCTCGAGA